>NC_056627.2:122852750-123185250 GCF_002870075.4 Lactuca sativa
CTGATAAAAACTTCAATAACCCTAAAACTCGGAAAGTAAGCTTAAAATTTGAAGTTCGGATTAAACATAGATGATACCTAGAAATAAGAGGTCAAAGGAGATGAAGAAATCGAAGATTGGAGGTAGGTGCGCAATGCGTGCGTTGTGCGCCCAGTCGAGACAAAAGAAGAGAGGGGACTAAGGGAATGCTGGAAAAGTGCATAATAAAGCCAAAAATCGACTTTAATGTTGATTTGCTACAAATGTGTGGCGCGCACATCGTGTGCCCGATGCAGATGTTCAAGATTTTTAAATTCTTTTCATCCCCAAAAACCTTTTTACCCTAGATATTAAAACCTTTAGGAAATTAATTAGAAGACTAAGGAAAAATGAAGATAGATTTCCTTGAAATAATGGAATTTGATGTTGGCCCTCGGTTTATGCATCTATTCCCGTTTCACCTCCGATCGACACCCCCCCCCCCTGATGAAAGTGTCCGTTCCTTTTCCATTGGTCGACCTAATGAATGAACTAAGAAGACGCGTTCCTTTTGTCCATCTGATAGATTTGACACAAACAGTCCCTGTGTTTAATCCTTTATATTAAAACTGACCCCTTTCACATAAATCCTTTCAAGGCAAATCATATTGGACTTAGTCTTTACAAAATGGTCCTTATGTTGTTTTTAAAAGATCAAAAATAGTCCCTTTTGGTTTAATCCAATACAAAAACAAATTCTTTGAGTTTGATATTTTACCAAACAAACTCGTAAATGTTTTGAAGTCCAAAAGTGGTTAAGTTGCGGGATGTCACACCGGTGCATGTCGGTGTACAGGGAATGGAGTGATGTTGGCTACTCGGAGAAATCTTAACAAAATATATGCTTAAAAAAAGAAGTAAACTCAAGTATATGGGTACAGTATGGTGTTTACCCGACTTCAAACTATTCTTCAACTTCGGTCAGGAGCATCTTCGCATCATTCATCACCAACTTAGCATCATCCACTTATCAACAAAAACTAATTATCATTCATTTAGTTGCTGATATGGTTGTAAAAGAATTGAATGAACACGGAGAAGAGTTTGTTCATGTCCGTTCGTTTAAGTTAGCCGAACAAACAAACAATAAAACGAACGAGTTTTCTTGTTCATGTTTGTTCATTTAGCAAATTATCGTGTTTGTGTTTGTTCGTTTGTGTTCATAAACATACTAAATGAACAAAGATAAACAAACACATTGAACATATATGAACATAAACAAACATATAATATAGCAATGTTATAAAAAACAATTGAACATATATAAACATAAATAAACTTAAACGAACGAACAAACCGACCCTAAACGAACGTTTAAGAACATAAATGAACTAACGAGATCATTGTTAATATTTGTTCCTTTAACTAAACGAACACGAATTTGTGTTCATATTCATTCATTTATTAAATTAACGAATCTAAATGAATTTCCTCCCGAACGATCAGCAGCGAGGCTACATATTAATAAGGTAGGTCACTTGACCTACCTTATTATTTTTTATTATTATTATAATAGGTTATATATAATCAAAATATTGTGACTTACCTTAATCATTTTAAACAAACTACCCTAATTGTTTTGGTAAAAAGAAAGGGTATAAATCATATTTGAAAGCTCATATTATATATTTTAATAGCCCAAATTTTTTGAAGGTATACTATAATATACATAGCCAAATACAAACTAAATTAAAAATAAATAAATAAATAAACAAACATGGTGAAAAGTCATGAGCACACCCTTGACACATTGATCCTTCACAATCATTAATCATTAGTTAAATTGTGCCTATTTGTTGTCATATATTAAAAAAAATCTTATAAAATATTAATAATGATATAATTGTAAAAATTTATCAAGATATAAGAAATCGTCGAGTACAATTTTAAGAAATTTAAATTATTTTTTTTCTTATACGATCCGATCCGGAACCACAAATAGTATTTTTTTTTTTGATATTTTTCATTTTCTATCGGTTTCATTTAAATAGTGAACCATGTGGTTTTACGTGCTAGACTCACTACGAATGATTCGTTGAATGTTCAATTTGTTTATGGCCCTAGTTGCCGATGGACACTTCATATACCACCAGTTATTTAAGCATTCGCAGGGCCACTAGACACCCCCGCCAAATCAGTCCCATGACCAACCTAAGGATTATATGTAAAATCTCCCTCGACGATTATCGTTCCTTGTTGCTAAGCATACAAGGGCAACTTTTTTGACATCATTTAAATCTTAAAATACATTGACAGCAAAGTGATGATTAGAATTTTAAACACAAGTTATGATTTTTCAATTCCACCAATGCGATTGATATATTATGAAGAAATTAAAGTTATGTAGCTAGAGAAAACCAAGATATAATAGTATTTTGGAAAAGAAATAATAAGATTAGCATTAGCATTAGCATTCCATAAGATTTTTGAGACAAAATGTAGCTAGAGAAAACCAAGCAATGAGGAGAAGAGAAAAGGAGAGAAGACCAATTAAAAATGGCCAGCCGACAATGGCAATACCGAAACAAGCCATGAGAGTAAAGGGTAGAAATGATTTAACGATGGCCAAAGCATCCACCCAGTGGCCCTTGAAGTTGAAAAGGACAAGAGCAGCCACGTTCATCATGTTCCAACTCATTGATCCCCCATAACAAATTCGGTTGAGAATGTTGGCAACAAAAGAGTGGGAATTACATGTGAAGAGGTTGTATGATTTGTGCTCAAACTGCCGCCTACTTGACCGGATCGCATCATCCCAACTTATAGCCGTTCCGTTTTCTGAATGCTTGTAACGGTACTTGCATGTGTGCTTCGCAAGGCTTGATGGGAAGCAGCACTACATACATACATACATACATACATACATACACTTCAGTTAATAATAGCAATAATTAATGGTGATATTGACATTATCATGTTGTATCAGTCAAGATGAAAGTAAGATATGCTATAATAAATAAATAAAAAGTACACTGCTATTTCTTGCTCTTTCTCCATTTTAAAACCAAAACCAAACCCAAACCCAAACCCAGAAGGGGAAAAAGAAAAACAAACAATTTTGTTCGAGTTTTTTCCATTATTTTTCTAGATTTTAATTTTTCTTCTTCTGGTTGCATAAAGCAATAAAATAGCAATTCAATACATAGACATGTTGAAATTAGAATCAATGAGAACATGAAGAAGATACTTGTTGGGTTTTGTAATATAGAATAACAAAAAAAACGTTCCATAAATTTATTTCAAATCAATAGTCCAACAAAAACCTAAACTTTTTCCAGCTTTGTTAAAACCCCAAAGCCTTTGAAAACGATTCAATATTTTTTGAATTTGGTTTGGTTTTTATTTTTCTGCACCTGCCTAGAATATTTTTGCAGTTACATACATACTGAAAAATTCAACAAATATCTTTTATGCTTTCACGGACTCTCTCTGACTTCAAGAGGTTCGTGTGATCCATTGCAAAGGATTGTTATTACTTTAAGCAAGCTAAAACCAAACCGGTTGAACCCAAAAAAAAAAAAAAAAAAAAAACGGAACCGAAGTGTAGTCAAGCTTAATACCTGGTTGCGGTCAAGTTGAATGTAACGAGCGACACCACCATAAGCAAAATCATCAACAGTCACAAGGTTGGAACCCGAAAACTCCACCACAGCTCCATCCTCCATGCATAACCCAACATGTCCAATGAAAGGAGCCAACCACGAGACAATTGGAAGTGGGGTCCACACCAAACAACATGGAAAACTTCCTTTTGTTGGGTTGATTTCCCCAAGAGGCCATAAATCATGCTCAATATCTTTCCTATAACTCCCGTGCTCTTCGACATCAACATCAACATCAACCGCTGCTACTGGCTTCATGCTAAAATATCTACAAAACAAATCCATTCGTGTCTTGTCAATGGGACAAAAATTGCGGTTTTTTTTTTTTTTTCTTTTTCTTGTCAAGGACTCCTTCTCAATCTCTTGATTGTGCAAAAGACATGAACGCCCTCCTTTCCCGTGTAACAAATGCACCTACCTCTAGGGAAGTCACAAATGATAAAATGCTAGATGCAAGAAATAGCGATGTTTATAGTCATGTAATTCAATTTACTTCTATTACATCATTGTAGTTACAATTTTTGTCTTATCAAGACATTGTTCTTTGAATAGTCTACCAAATTATAGAATCATTATTAGGGCATTATACTTTGAAAGATCTGCCCAATTGTAGCAGTGAAACTTGTGTTTATATTTGGATAATATTGCTATATATAATTAGAAAGATTTTTCAAAGTACAAGTACAATGAGCCATAAAGTAGAATGCTATAACAAACATATCAATGAAAGCATGTTGCTATTTTTTGCATTTACCTAATAAAAAAACATATAAAGTAATAAAAAGAAACAGTTTTAGATACCTTGAGAGCTGCCACAACACAAGCTCTCGATTTCCGGCGTTCAAGTTCAATCCAACCTCGAGAAATGGAAGCACGTTGCTACTTTTTGCATTTATCGAAAGTCGAAACAACTAACAATGTTCTTGTTGATGAGGATATGAAGGAAATTGGAATCACAAGAAAAGAAATATTTGCAATCTTTAAGGGGCTCCAAACGTGTCAGATCCATAAAATGACACCTTCCTTACAATAGATGGCCCTGTAGCTGTAACAAACACAAACACAAAAAAAAAAACAAAACACGGTTAATGGTTGACAATAGAACAAACAACAAAGTTTGACAATACTTGAATATGCCTATTAAAGTTATTGATTAATATACTTTCCGAAAAGAACATTAGAGATTATACATACATCTATACAAAAAAACATATTTCGTGTCAGTTGCATAAATTGGTAACAAGTGAAACATTTAAATCTTGGGGTGGCCTAGTGATGATCACTTTGGAGTTGCCCAAGTTCGAATCCCATGGATGACTTGCAACGTTCCCTTATACTCCTCAATACACAACTGCTAATATACTTCTACTGGTAAGAAAAACCAAAACCAATTTGTCACAATATCAAGATTTATTAATTACCATCCCTATAAGAAATAAGTATTGTTCTTTACTAATAACACAGTTCACAAAAAAAAAAAAAAAAAAATTAGAAGTAATAAACACCCGAAAATATACTGAGATACCAACATTGGTGTCATTTTACTAAAATTTAAAATTCATCAAACAAAAGCCTCATATCTCTGGCTTTATGCATTAAGTCCTTTAATTTTTTCTTTCTGCATCAAGTCAAAAGGAAACAACAATAATAATTTACCAGATTTATTCATGTCCCCATTAAGTAGTAAGTACATTGGATAAAAAGGAAACGGCACCTTAAATTGCATACTCAATCTTCCGAAAAATAAGTTTGAAGACAAAACAAACAGCAATTTGAACAATGAGACATTGAAATATGAGGCAGGTTCTCTGAACGTACATTGAAGCATTAGAGACAATAAGTTTCAAGATAACTTTGCTCTACATTAAAATCGATCCATCTGCAGCTTTTAGTGGACGGAAAAGAAATCCACAAATATTACCCTACAAATTTAACATCCTAACCCTATATTCTACATGAGAATCATCCAAAAATAAATCCCAAATTCACCATTAACACATACATAGAAGGTCAAACAAAGTCCAAGTAGCTGTTTTCCACAACTTGAATCCCAAATTTATATGCTTAAACGAAAATCCAGACAGCTAAAATGAATGATAAAGTAAGATCTGAGCAGAAAACGAAGTTACCTGTCGTTGGTGTAGAACATCCAAAGTAAGGAAATGCATTCAAACATGAGGGAGACAAGTATCATACGAAGTTGCGAGAAGGATGAAACAAGAATCATGTGAATTTAAGGGGAAGCTAAATTTTAGTAAATTATCCGTGAGTGAGGGTGTATTACTGTATTTATTTATTAATTCGTGAAATGGAAAACCGGCTGTAATTTGGGATTGCGATTAGGAAGGTGCATGAACCCAGACACCATTGGCGGTGGGCTAGATTGACTTTCCTCCGTGATTTTATTTGGAAAAGGACAAAATTACGTTAAAATTATACTCTATGATTTTGGTTAAAAAAACTTTTTGTAGCGTATCTATAGTTTAATTTTGGACAACACTTAAAATTACCTTTATGCCTTTATAATTTATTTATTTTTATTTTTGTAATTATTATAATACTTAAATTGTTTAAAGAAAATTAAAATCTCTCTCTCTCTCTCCCTCCCTCCCTCCCTCCCTCCCTCCCTCCCTCCCTCTCTCTCTCTCTCGTATACAATCTTATCCCATCTCTTTTTCCCCGATATAAGCTTTTATCTTCTCAAATATGTCTACATTCAACCGAAACACATCAAAAATCTTTGAAACCAACCACATTTCTCCATCGAAAGATCCCTAACTCACCGGAGTACAACCCTCGTCCATATACTCGAAGTCTGTTGGAACGCTAGCAACAATTTGGTTCATCTGCTCCTGCTCCGACGATAGCTTCGCCTAACATTGTCAAATTCCTCTCAAACTTCACCACAATTAATCATTGGAATCTCAACACTAATATCCTCTGACAATCCATGTTTCGAACCCTAAGAACTGGTTTTCTTTCTTTTTTTCAACTTTGACACAACATTTTCTTGTTTAAATCGAACATTTTTCCAATTTCGTTCAATGTTAACAATTTTCTATTTGAAACCGTATAAATATAATTTTTTTTTACTTTTGAAACCGTATAAATAAATTCCTCTCAAACTTCATCACAATTAATCGGTGGAATCTCGACACTAATATCCTATGACAATCCATGTTTCGAACCATAAGAACTGGTTTTCTTTCTTTTTTTCACTTTTGACACTAAGTTTTCACTTTTTTTCAATTTTGACACAACATTTTCTTGTTTAAATCGAATATTTTTCCAATTCCGTTCAATGTTAACAATTTTCCATTTGAAACCGTATAAATATAACTTTTTTTTCTTTTGAAACCGTATGAATACATTTTTTTATATATAAAAAACCATGTTTTTATATAATAACTAAATACAAGTTTTTTATACTTAAAACATAATGTTATGTGTAAATATGTATTATTTATATTATGACATTATGTTTCATTAAATACGTAATTTTAATGTAAAATGTTTATTTTTACATATAAATATGTAATTTTAATTATAAATTAGGGTTTAAACGAGGTCATGTCATCTTAAACTTCTACAATTTGATACATCCAATATTTCTTTTAGTTTAGCGGGATATTTTAATCTTCTTTATTTGTTCTTATCACATTACACCCTTTCATGACTAATAACCACGATTCTACATGTATGAATGTGTAGTCCTTATAATTTAATGAAATAAAGTTGTACAAGAAATATTGCAATTAATATTTTTTGAATAAATATATATTTTTAATATATTTAAACCGTACTTTTATATTAAAATTACATTTATATGCCAAAATATAATTTTTATATTAAAATTATGTATTTAATGAAAAGTACGGTAATAAATAAATAATATATATTTATACATAACTTTACTATTTAAAAATAGAAAACTTGTATTTACTAAAAAGAATATGATTTTTAAATGTAAAAAATATATATTTATACGGTTATACATATATATATATATATATATATATATATATATATATATATATATATATATATATATATATATGTTCAAATGTTTTTCACATCTATTGTGTGCTAGAATGTACCAATAGGAATTTTGTATTAATTATATGTATATTAAATGCTATTCATACTTATAACTCCTTTTTATGGAAACTAATTAAATTCGTCATTAATATCAACAATAATATTCTTTCAGAATAAATTCATATCTAGAAGAATGAGAGTGTATTGCAGCAGAATGAGAGTGTTTTCTAGTAGAATACACTCTCGTTTTTCATATTCCATACAACTTTATTGTATTTTAAGTGATTGAGTCTTGAAACAAAGTACGAACTCATCTATAAAAACATATATGCAAATTTATTCTGAAAGAATGTTATTGTTGGCATTAACGACGGATTTAATTAGTTTCCATAAAAAGAGATTTATAATTATGGATATTATTTAATATACATATAATTATGGAAATCATTTAATATCTATAATTATTTAATTTACTAAATTTCTATTGGTGTATTCTAGCACACGATAAATGTAAAAAACAAAATAACCTAGCCCTATATATATATATATATATATATATATATATATATATATATATATATATATATATATATATATATATAGAGAGAGAGAGAGAGAGAGAGAGAGATGTGTTTCAAATGGAAGTTGTCAACATTGAAAGAAACTAATGTCAAAAAAAAGTGAAAATTTTGTGTCTTTTAGTATCGGTTAAATGATTAAAATTAAAAAAAAAAACTAAAAGAATTAGTGACTAAATTGTAAGAAAAAATAATACAATATTAAAATCAAATCTTTTAAAAACATTAAGTCCAACCATAATAATAAGCATATACACTGTTCAAATCAATTTACAAATATATCCATAGTTATATTTTGATATTATTTTCTTTATAATTAATTTGTATGAAAATAGCATGTCAATGTTGCCCCCAGATATTTGAAATTAAAATTGTGAAGATAAACAAGTTGCAGTTTGACTTGAAACTTTGAGATCAATGGGATATTAACAATGTTTTAAAAATCGGTTTGAACCAGTTGGTCGAACCGGTTAGATCAGGAACCGGAGAAGATAGCGGTTCAACTAGCACCGGTTTTATGTCTATTTTTGAATCGGAATGAACCGACCGATTTTTACAAAAATCTGGTTGAACCGGTTAAACTAAAAAAACACATGGAAATGATTCATTTTCATAACAAACTTAGTTTTTTTTCACATCTATTTACATTTATTTGATTAAAAACACATGGTAAATATTATAAAGTTTTTTAATGCATTTGTATTCATCTAAAACTATATTTTGTATCTGTATTATATTTTATTTTACTTTTGATGTACGTAGATTGATATAAAACTTACAGTTACGTGTTTTTAATGTATTTGGCTTGATCTTCAATTTGTATTTATGTGTATTTTTAATTTTTAAACTTGTGGGTGTCTATGTGCAGTGGCGGACATATGAATTTTGTTGGTTGGGGGCACTTGTGAATTCAGAGTGAGGTGGACACTGAAAAAAAATATAAACGGATTGCACTTGAAGATACTTCACAATACATTAGAAAAATTCTCAAAAAATGTTCATTATGATCTATTTGAGAGGTCGCCCATGCTAGAAAAAAAAATCCACAAATAATATAGGTAATTATAGCATATCATCTTAATAAATAATAATTTTCACTATTATCAATATATACATTTTAAAAATATAAAGTAGTAATAGTAAAAGAATTGAAATAAAATGTTATAATGATGGTTTATAGATAATGCTACATGTAAAATATTTAATGACCAAATGATTTAGCAATTGTATGCTTGTAAGTTGTAACATGTTTTAATTAACAAAATACAATTGACTTGAAAAAACTCACATAAACCACTTACAATTTGGTCAAATTTACCAAAATCAAATAAATGTAAAATTTATCAAAATCAAAAAACATAAAATTACTTATTAAAATTATCAAACAAAAATTAAGTTAAATTTCTTAACTTATTTTGTGAATACATCTTGAGGACAATACAATTTGGAGTAATTTAGGTGATGTTTGAAATTTAAAAGTCAAAAGACTTATGTTGCATGTTGTATTTGCTTTACCTAAGGACCAAGTACCAAGTGAAAGCCTTTGTTATATAATGAAAAATTAATCCCACATTAGCATACTAAATTTATTGTTCATCAAAAGTCATTGGGGGCATAGGCCCCCACTCTTTAAAGGGTAGATCCGCTCTGTCTATGTGTGTGCGAAAATATGAAGAAAAAAAAATGAAAATTATAGAAACCGGTTGAACCGACGGTCGAACCGGTTAAATCGGAAACCGATCACCATATTGGTTCAACTAAAAAACCAGTTTATAAAACATTGGATATTAGTGAGACCCCATATTGCATATGTGAAGATTACAAATTGTTTTGTTGTTAAATTTACAACAAAAAGCATATCAATTTCGCATTTAAACATGTCACTAGTGTCAGGGCCTCTTAGGGGATTCCAATAATATTCCAAAAAAGTAATTAATGAAATTTGCTTGGATTGGGGTTTATTTAGTTGGTCAAATTGGAAATTTATTATATCCACTTATAAAGTAGATGCAGAGACATTGGTATTGTGGCGAATGGAATAGATTGATGATACTTATTCCAAACCTTTTCATTTCTTTTTACGGTCCTAAGACCAACTTCAATGGGACACAAAAAACATCATTATAGTGTTATTTTTTCTCTCAAGCATTCCAACCGACCTCTAAAATACTTCATTTTAGTGTGGGATACATTCAGACCAACTCTAATGGGAGACTAAAACACCATTTTAGTGTTAGTTTTTCTCTTTAACATTCAAACCAACCTCTAAAATACCCCATTTTAATATCAGATGCACTCAGATCAACTCCAATGAAACACTAAAAAAAACACCATTTTAATGTTAGTTTTTCTCTTTAGCATTCCAACCAACCTCTAAAATACCCCATTTTAGTGTGTAGAATACACTAAACACCAAATATGAAGGCCAAAATGTTTGACCTCTAAAATATACCATTTTAATGTGTAGTTGGATTGATCACACTATTTTAATGTTCAAAAGTCATTATTTTTGTGTTTTATCATTGGAGTTGGTCTCAAACACCAAATATGAAGGTCAAATGTTTGACCTCTAAAATACATCATATTAGTGTGTGGTTAGATTGATTATACCATTTTAATGTTTAGAAGTCACTATGTTTGTGTTTTACCATTGGAGTTGCTCTAACAATAAGAAAGCAACTTCAAACACTTTTATTTTACACGTAGAATGTATAAACTGGACATGTTCAATGCGTAGAAATGATACTTACAGATCATAATATAACAACATACCTTTACTTTACATATGAAAGAAAACTAGTCAAAATGCAAACCACTAGGGGTGTTTGTTTGGATGGATCGGTTTGATCCGATCCAATCAAGTAAATCCAAATTGATTTTGATTTTCAAAACATGGATCCGAATTGTCCAAACTGAATTCAAATCTGATCTGATCCGATCCAATTACAATTCGGTTGGATTGGTTTTTATAATTCGGTTTTCAAAAATTGAAACATTTTAAAACGACATATAATTATAATATTACCCAACTTTACACAAGAAGAAAAAAAATTAATTTAGTTGTGATTTGAAATTTATAAACAACAAATAAGAAGATATATTATAGTTCAATATTTTATAGATACAAAACTTTCGAGAGAAAATGCATATTAATGTTTTTTTTATCGGGTGAAACGTTTTGAGCGTATTTGAAAAAATAAATTACAAAATTAATAAATAATTATAGATATATATTATAAATAGGTAAATAATAAATGTTTATTCGGCTTTTTTGGACTATTCGATTCTTATTTTATAAATCAAAACCAATCCGAAATCCAAAATAATAATTCGGTTTTATTGAAAACCAATCCAAAAATCCGAATATCCGAACCAAATAGTCTAATCCAAATTGTCCAATTGGATAATTCGGTTTTATCCGAATAATGAACAGCCCTACAAACCATCATTCCTTCAACTACTTAAACAATTTACTTGCCTCTCACTAAAACTCTCTTTCTCTCTTGAGCAAAATATCTCAATCAAATCTAGAGACAATCGAAAACTAGTTGGCTTCTACATACACCTTGCCAAATGTGTATCTACACAAACACTCCTTAAGAACCTTGTTCATAATAGACAAAATTGCAAAAATGGTCCCTGTGGTTTGTCAAATTCTTTGGGTAAGGTCCAAAAAAAAGTTTATTAGCAAAAAAGTCCCTAATTGGTGGTTTTATTGTAGTTTTGGTCCCTACCTCATTAAGTTTAACAATTTAGCTGTTAAGTTTTTGAAAATGACGGATTTACCCGTAGGAACCATTTCTACAGTTTTATCTTTTTACCAAACTACAAGGACCATTTCTATAATTTTTCTTTTTCATTTTATTGAATTATTATACATTAATTCTTTTAATTAAATCTTTTTTAATTCTTTCTTATTGGATTATTATATATTAATTAATATTATTTTTAATATATTATATTCACATATTAATAAATATTATTTTATTATATTATTAATTTTTTTTAATTTCTTCTTTATTGGATTAATTATTTTTCATTGGATTATTATATATTAATAAATACTAATTTTATTATATTATATTTATATCTTAACAAATATTATTTTATTATATTATTAATTTTTTTAATCATTTTTTAAATTTCTTCTTTATTGGATTAATTCTGTTTTATTGGATTATTATATATTAATAAATATTTTTTTACCATATAATATTTTTCTATTAATAAATATTACTTTATTGTATTATTAATTTCATTTAATTTTTTTTATTACGTTAATTTTTTTATTGGATTATTATTTTTATATATAATAAATATCATTTTATTGGATTAATAATTTATAATGTATAATATTATTTCTTTTTAATTTTATTGGTTCCACCACAAAGCTGTAAGAATACGCAAAAGTGTCGCGTCCCATCGTCGAAAATCAGTGAGACAACCGTCAATCACCTTCATCGATTGTTTGACAGAAACTACACCAACTTGTTACACCCAACGCTATCAATAGCCACCTAAGACAACCTCATCACAATCCGTCGGAATCCTCTATATATGCCACTAAGTCGACCATATCCTGCTACAACCACCAGGAGGTCCAATCCAATCCAAACACTCCTAGTCAGCTCCTTAATTCGTTGCCTTCTACCACCTTGTGTCATCATATCATCTCGCTGGAAATCGACGATCATCGCCTACAGTCAGTGTTCTAAAAGGCGCGTCATGGCGGGCGCCAAGGCGCACCATGGCGTGAGGCGCGGCGTCGCCGTTACGAAAAGTTTCATAACGTTGCTGTTAGGCGTGGCGCGTGGCAAGGTGTGATATGGCGTGCCATGGCGCGTTATGGCGTGTTATGGCGCGTGTTTTTTCGTTTGAGACACGTTTTTTTGCTCTTTTTTATACCTTTTCTAATCGGACATACAAGTATTGTGTTTTTTATTAACTTTCTGTTATTAGTTGTTGATATAACACGTCTAAAAACTAGGTATATTTGATATAAATTTATATTTATGCAGTAATATAATTATAAATTAATACAAAATCGTCACCTTACATCACGCCTTGAAAAACGCCATGGCTCGCCATAACCCGTTAAGCTTGAGGCTTGGCCTTGCCGCCACGCCACGCCTCACGCCTTTTTTAGAACATTGCCTACAGTCGACAATTCTCGACGAAAACTACATCATTCAACTACTCACACAATGCACAATAAACCCCATAAAACATACAACATACCACCTCTAGCCGACCATTCATTACCGATACCGATGGCGACAAATAAAGTAATATTTGTTAATATATAAATATAATATATTAGAAATAATATTTATTAATATATAATAATCTAATGAAAAAAATAATACAATAAGAAAGAAGTTAAAAAGAATTAATTAAAAGAATTCAATAAAATGAAAAAGAAAATTTGCATAATTGATCCTTATAGTTTGGTAAAAAGATCAAACTGCAAAAATGATTCCTATGGGTAAATTCGTCATTTGCCAAAAGTTAACAGCCATACTGTTAAACTCAACCAAGTAAGGACTAAAACTACAACAAAACCATCAAATAAAAATCGTTTTTGGTAATAAATTACTTTTTGGACCTTATCCAAAAACATTGACAAACCACAAGGACTATTTTTGCAATTTCAAGGTCTACTTCTAAAGATATCGGTGGATATTCCTACTCCAAACTTTTATTCTATTTCAGTTCTTTAAAACTTCACTTGATTCTTTTCAACTGATTTGTTCATAATATTACAATTCAGATTGATCGATAACAGAAAAGAATTTTGTCACAACTAACCTAACCACAGCCAGGACAGAAAAGAAAAACCGTAATCACCAAATCTTCCAAACAAAAATAAACTTTCGTATAAGTGTTTTGATACATGATCAAGAAAAACAACATTTCTATTTACTTTCCTATGTCTACACCTAAAATGTTTCCATTCACAAATAAATTATGTTTGTAAACTACCGTGTGTTTTTTCACAAGAAAAAAAAGCACCTCAAACTTTTACTTAACTTAAGAGACACCTCATACGTTTGTTTCCAAACACTTGTAAATGTTTATTTCCCTTCTCTTTGGTCAAACTACCACATCAAAATAAACAACTTCTGTTACCAAACAAACATTTACCAACCCCAGTTATAACTGCACTTTGCACAGCAATGAAACGAACCGGAGTGTAACAAAATGTATGTGGTTTGGTTTGGTTTGGTTTGGCCTTGTATCCATCATTTTGATTGAAACAAAACCTACACTTCCCGATCCACTCCTCTCTGTTTCTTTTTTGTTTTGTTTTTTTTTTTGTTTCAATGTACAAGAATCATGGGTGTTTGGATCCCCGACTACAATAGCATGTTATTTAAGTGTTGTGGTTTTTGTTGTGTCATTTGAGAATTGTCTAAGTCGGGAAATGATCTCTTTGAAAGACGGCCGCAGCTGTGGGTCCCTAGAAAAACAAAGAGAATTTGAATGTGCAAAAAGACATGAATAACAATTTAAATTAAATACCAGAAAAGCAAGCAAGCAAGCGACTTACAGATGCCAACAATCGCTTATTATGCATGCAAGTGTAGGATGAATATGCTGTGGAATGTCGAGATGTCTGAACTGAAAACCAACAGCACCAACAACCTGCATCGAGTTCATCTCTGTCCACGGTATGCGTAAAGTTGCTAATTCCCATAAAATTACACCAAAGCTATATACATCACACCTGCCAAACACAAACATTAACATTAACATTTTTCAAGATAATATAAAAATATTCACTTACTTTTCATTCGAAGGTTCGTTCCTCAAAACTTCTGGTGCCATCCATTCGGGCTGCCAGATAGTACCAAACATCAGTATCAATATCATTTTTTTTTTAATTCATAATAATAATTTTCCCTCATTTAGCTTTATTTTATTTTTAGAAATATAACTCACAGTTCCAGCAGTAGATTTTGAAGACAAAAAGGTATTGTGTTTCATGCGTGACATCCCAAAATCACATACCTGCATACATCAAAATTCAATTCCTAAATTTCAACTAAATACAACACCACCAACTTAAATTGGACTTTCATTTACCATCCTATTTCTATTACAACATTGTACTTTGATACTTTCATTTTTTTTTCGTATTAAAACATTATACTTTGAAACAACAGCAGCGAAAATTGCTTTGTATTTGAAAGACATTGCAATAGCCAGGTAGATTTTTCAAAGTACAATGGTGTAAGTGTAATAGGAAGGAATGAATGCTATAACAACCAAATTCATTGCACATAAACCATAAGTAGTGTGAGTGAATTACTAAATAAGTGTATTTTGAAAACTTACAGAATGAAACCTGCTTTGTATTTAGATGAAATATGTAGACTTTACAAAAATGCTATAAAATTAACAAATAAATGAAGGTTTCATTTTCATGAACCTTATAATATAAATCATACTAACCTTAACAACCCAATTTTTATCAACAAGAAGATTTGGTGTCTTGAGATCCCGATGCACAATAACTGGATTGCTAGTGTGCAAATAGTTCATCCCCTTGGCCTACAAGCATTTACCATACAAATACATAATAATTATCACAAATAAAACAGACAAATGTTGACAAACAATGTACGTACCACATCAAGAGCCATACGCATTCGTCTCTTTTCATCAACTTGGATACTCGAACGATGCAATAATTTAAATAAACTACCCCTAGATAAAAACAACAACAAAGAAACTGAATTAATATATCAAAAAATTACATTTTTTTCTCATTATCACATTGTATTTATTATTTTTTTTAAAGCTACCGAATTATAGCAATGGAAGTAGCTTTGTATTTGGATAACATTGCCTATATACTTTTGTAGATTTTTCATAATATAATGTTGTAAAATGACGAAATGAAACTAGGATGCTATAATAAACAGTACAGATGAACGAATGTACATTGCTGTTTCTTTCATTTAAGCACTTTTTTTTAGATCGATCACAGGTTAAATTTGATAGAAATGGGTAAGATACGAACTTTTGTTTTGTTTTTCCCCTCGATCTTTTATATTAAACAACATTAGGACATCATTAAATGTTCCTGTGATTTATCCTTCACATATGTACTTCAAGGACTATTTGTTGCATTTTCCATTTTTTTTATCTGGTTACCAACGATGAGAGTGGTAGTAAAAAAAAAGGATTTTAGTGATCGAAACAAAAGCCACACACATATGCCACTTATAGAACCACTTACAGTAATAGTAGCAATAATAACAAATACTTGTAAATTAAGGCACAAAACTTAAAGCTAGTAAAACATTAGAAATTCATAATCAGATACACTTATGGGTTATATGCAACGAACTTCCATTAATTTGATTATTATAGCATCCTATTTTCATTTACCAGTGTACTTTAATAATCTACCCAAATATAGCAACTTCATCATTGATGTAACGAATTTGTCAAAGCATAATGTCCTATATATATATATATATATATATATATATATATATATATATATATATATATATATATATATATATATATAAAATAAAAAGTAGTTTGCTATTTCTGTAGACTTGGTTAGAATTGAAAGAAGCAGTGAACCTTGGTAGAAATTCTGTAAGTATGGAGAGATTTGGTGGACGGGTGACAGCTCCCATGAAAAGTACAACATTAGGATGTCTCAACCTTAACATGATCTCAACCTACAAAACATTACAAAACACCATGCACTCAATCAAATCCTTCCTTGTATACAAAAGAAGAATACCAGAAGGCTCACACAGGACATAAAAGGAGGGCATTTATGTCTTTTATACAGACAATAGAATAAATTGAGAGCAAGTCCCTGTCGACGAAAAAAAAAAAAAATTGCAAATTTTGTCCAGTTGTAGCGCACTTACTTCCCCTTTAAATTGAGTGAGAGCATCGCCTGAGAGATCTTGGTTCATAAACTTCTTCACAGCCACCTCCTGTCATCAGGATCAGATAATGAATGCTTACTTACTAAATTAAGTAAACTAGCATCCTGCATAACATTTTTGTTTCCATAAAGATTATGGAAGGGAAACTACTAGCTGGTAGTAGATTTTATTTAAGTGCTAAATTTAATTTTTCAGATTTGGAAGCATCTTACAGTTCCATTCCATTCTGAACGATAAACCTCTCCAAAAGAACCTATACAAGAAAGGGAAATTAAATACTAAAATATTAATCTAATTCTAATTCCCTTCTTTTTATCATATAATATATACTTTTATGGGATCCACTTCCATTGTAATAATACAGTTTTACAGAATATGTTGGAAACAAGTAATTCTTACCAATACCAATGCGTCCTCCAATCTGAAGATCCTCCCATGGGATTTCCCACTCCTCATCAATGCGGATTTCCCTTTCTCTCTGATTGGATTTGGAGCAAGATGTTTCCACCAACTTCATGTCTAAATTTTTTCTGTTTTTGGTATTATCTGCATATCGTCTTTCTACAGGCTTTACTGTAAAGGACAAAGGGCATTCATGAATTTGCTTCACATCTAAACAGGTGTTTGGTTTCTAGAATGATTTTGGAAGGAATGGAATATGTCAAAGGATTTGCAATTTCAAGAAATCATAATCTATCACCACTTTGGTTGGCAAGAAATGGAATGGAATTCAATAATTAAAATTGAACATCTTTTGTTTATTGATATATATACACACACATATTATTATACAACTGAAATTTTGTTTTCGATATATAAAGGAAAACCACAAAATAAAACCAATATATTTTGAGCAGTTTTGTAGTTCAACCACTAATACTTTATGTTCCAAACAAACCACAAAAAAGTTTCAGACATTTTTCCAAAATAAACCATTTTGACATGTTCTATCCTGTCTCACCAGCACTTGTTTTACTTCACATTTCACCATCAACTTTCCAAATTAACCGTTTTGACAATATTCTGTCAAAATGGTTAATTTGGAAAAACATCTCAAAGCTCTCATGGTTTGATTAGAAAAAATTAAGTGTAAGTGGTTAAGCCACAAAATTGCCCCAGATATAGTGGTTTTCTGTACTTTGCCCTTATATATAATGAGGGTATTTCGATCTTTTATTGAAAAACAAAGAATAAAAATTGTTTCCATCCACTCTCCTAGGAATGGTGAAATCCATCAAACAAGGAATTTGAAAGATTCATATCATAGGGAACTAAATATTGTCCAATTTCCAACCAAACATGCCATGGAATAGAATCTAGAATTCCAAATATTATTGAAAAAATCATACAAAATTCAGCAAATCTCTTACCAACTGCATAATCATTGATGACATCTTCACCATGAGCACTTGTTTCTTGAGAAGGTAACCCATTAACATTTGCATTGCCAATCTCAGTAAAGGAAATAAGATCAAGATCAGCATCCAACAAATGAAAGGCCCCACGCACATTTGTCTCTCCCACTCTCCTATTACTTAAATTTAAAAGTGATTCGGTAGATGGCCCACCACTCTTTAACAACACTGCATGGAGTTTTTGAGCAAAATCTGGATTTTTTGCAGCAGTTATCACACATTTGGAGACATCACTAAGCTGCAACTTTTGGGCAGGTGAACCACCACCTCCACCACCACCACCACCACCTACCCGGCCTTCATTTGACCTGCCAAGAGCCGGAAGTAGCTTACCGAAATCACTCTCAAATCTCTTGGTTTGCTTTCTCTCCACAGCACTCCCACTTCTAGTGTTCAATTGTGAGCCTCCTATAAAAGAATCTGATGGGACAACTTTTGCAAAACCATTTTCAGAGCTTATATCCAATGTATACCCTCCTGCACCACTCCTGATATCTACTACTTCAACATTACAACTTGGCACCTCCACAGGGATTAGGGTGCCTGGAGCACCCATTAGATCAATAATGTACTCACTGTGTAAACATTAAACAAAACAAGATGCTACATCATTCACCTCTTCTCCAAACTTTTAAACCTGTTTTTTTTGTTTTACATAAAGATACCACATGATTGGACAATCTTTCTAGAGCTATTTTCGATTATGCAAATTCATGTCTTTTGCACAGACTTGATATCAAGAAAGAGTCCGTGCCCCAAAAGTAGCAACATAGACCAAATAAAAAATATCTTATAGCATCTGGTGAAATTGATTAAAAATGAAAACATGCACAACCATACCTCCCATTATCAATCTTAATCAAGTTCACAGCTCCATCATCGGTGCCAGTATAGTAGCTCCCTTTGACCAGACTACATGGAAGGTTGATCTTATCAGCAAGTACCTAGCACCAAACGTATCGTTTTTATTTTATTTTATTGCATATCAATGTACAGTTTTTATTAATGCACATCAAATATGTGTCTGAGAGAATCACTGATTTCTATTTAATGGTTCAACATTAAAATTTTCACATCAACCAACTTAAATAATAAAAAGGCGAAAAGAAAAAAGACATTTAATACCTTAAAGAGCAAGGCCCTGTGACGTGAAAGTCCACAATCAATACAACCAAGGGGAAGTACGACAGTTTTCAGAGTGTTGCGTAATTCATAACTTGCAGTAGTCCACCTTCTCAACATTTCATCTGCATCAGTAACAGGACCACCCATTTGTGCAACAACAATATTACCAATTTTCTGGATCAACCTGCTTATAATCTGGCTTATCCCCGAAGCATGACATTCAAGTGATATATTTGATACTCTTTCCTCAAGCTGCTGCAGTTTCTTATCACTTGCTCTGTCCACTAGAATTACTTCATAATCAACATCATCGTATACTGTTTTGGCTTGAAGTTCCACTAATGAGGGCATCTTCCCTTGTGTGACTAAATTTGAAGTAATCCCATATACATCATAAAAACCATCCATCACTTTCTCATCATAGTTTACAACATTATTACTCTGCAAATACCAAATACTATCATCAGTGACAAATATACTTGTGTTAGAGTTTCATACTAAATTCTTGGGTCGCTCTCATTCTGTGTTGCTTAGTTTGAGGACGTGCCTTTTGTGGCAAAAATAAAAGCCCAAAGTCCAATTTAGATACCCTTGTTGGCATTTAGATAAGCTAATTAAATGTTGAACACATGTATCTTAGTAATATGAAATTCATTTTAGGATCATATTAAACGAAACACTTAGGTCAAACATAGAAGTGAATCAGTGAACTGCAAAATCGAATTGTGATAGAATGCAATGAATTGAAACGATCTTACAAAACAACAAAGAAAAATAAGACCTAGAAGTTTGAATTATCTTACCCAATATCGAAGCGAGAGAAATTCAACGAGCGATTCCGAAGGGGAACAGCCCATACTTCTTTGCTCTGCGGCCTTAATTTGTGCAGTTTCAGCGTCGGGTTCCCGCGCCTCAGCGGATCCTGATGACACACTAATCGCCAGAGCAAGCTGCATCTGGAATTCCTCCTCGAAGAAATTGAAATCAACAGCGGAGGACTCTGAGTTGTTGTTGATATTTAAATTCTCAACAGATAAAGCATCAACGGCGCCGACTCTAGGTAATGGAGATGGAGAAGCCGACGAGTGGAACTGTGTTGTGGCTGGAGGTTGAGATGGCGTGTCGGTGGCGGACAAGCGGTTGTTGTGGTCGTTGAAACCACCACCGATGTGAAGCTTTCGCAGTAGATGCTTCATCTTTGACATGACTTGGATCGTTTCACATGGGAAAACAAGCAGCTGCACACAAATCTTTCTGCTAAACCTGGGCAAAGATGCACTGAAAGGTGGGATCCTTAACCTGTGGTACACTTGTTCATCAAGCTAACCTGTGGCAAGGGGAATTAAATTAACCGCTCGATCTCCTCACCACCTTCCTTTTATTTCAATTTCATTGGCCTTTTTTTTTTTTCTTTTTTTTTGGTACTTTGCTGTTAAGGTTGCATTTATATGGTGATATAACGGAAATGAACTACTCACATCATCCATATTTATACATATTTATAAAGTTAGTATTTTTTTTTAATCTCATTAAATTTTTATTCTTTTTTTCTTTCACCACATTCATTTTAAAACTCTCATGACTTTTCAATTTTTTTATAATAATAATTATAATTTGGTAATTAGGTTAAATAAATATCAAATCTAAAGTGTATTCATATATAAACTAAATTTCAATATTAAAATAATATCTTTAATTATACTTATAAAATTATGTTTTTTAACTTTTAACATATTATACTTAATTTTATTAGTTTTAATATATTGTTGGATGTAAACCATTATCATTTTAAAGGTTTAATTTTTGAATAATCTGTATAAAATACTTAAATTATTAATTAAAATATAACATTATAGGTTCAACTTAAATATAAATTTTATTTAACTTAAACAACTAAAAGATTATTTTATAAATAGTTAAAAGTGATAAATTGTAGTGTCTTTCTAATAATGATTGTAAGTTGGTTAATAAGGTTAAATAAATATCAAACCTAAAGTGTAATCATAAATAGACTAAATTTCAATTTTAAAATAATATATTTACTTCTATTTATAAAGTTATGTCTTTAAATTTTAACATATTATACTTAATTTATTAGATTTAAAATGTTGTTGCATGTAAACCATTATCAGTTTAAAGCTACAATTTTTGAACAATTTGGACAAAATACTTAAATTGTTAATTTAAATATAACCTTACAATGTCAACTTAAATATAAATTTCAGTTCCACTAAAAAAACCAAATAATATTTTGTAAATAGTTAAAAGTGATAAATTATAGTGATAAATGCAAAAACTAAATTGTAATATTAGTTTAACTAAAATATTTCCTAAATATATTTATATAATCGTTAAACATTTTCAAATAAGTAACTTAAAATAACTTATAATAACAATAGTTAAAAATAACTCTATATAAATGATTATATTGTTACCTTTAAAATCAAAAAATAATGTTTGATGTTTTAAATAATTATAATAATAGAAATTAAAACATTATGCAAATAAATTTTAAAAAATTAGTTAAAAATAACAACTATAAATAATATTAAACCGTATATGATATTTAA
The DNA here is from genome assembly GCF_002870075.4 of Lactuca sativa. NCBI lineage: Eukaryota > Viridiplantae > Streptophyta > Magnoliopsida > Asterales > Asteraceae > Lactuca > Lactuca sativa. The sequence goes on from NC_056627.2 coordinate 122,875,018, forward strand.
TTTTATTGATGTGTAACTCGCTAGTAGAAGTCATTCAAACGATTGAGATTATGACGTTATAATAGATTTATATATTATCATATAATTCATCATTATCAATATATTATATCAAATTAATGTACGAATTATTATATCAAATTTAACAACAACATTAGTGTTATATTTTAAAAATATATATATTTGTAAATAGTTCAACTATATAGGTGTTTCTGTGCATTACAATGTCAACTCAAATATAAATTTCAGTTTCATTTAAAAAAACTAAAGAATATTTTGTAAATACTTAAAAGTGATAAATTGTAGTGATAAAAGCAAAAACTAAATTGTAATTTCAATTTTACTAAAATATTTCTTAAATATATTTTTATAATCGTTAAAAATTTCCAAATAAATAGCTTAAAATAACTTACAATAACAATAGTTAAAAACAACTTTATATAAATGATTATATTGTTAGCTTTAAAATAAAAAAACAATGTTTGATGTTTTAAATAATTATAATGATAGAAATTAAAACATTAAGCAAATAAGTTATAAAAAATTAATTAACAATAAAAACAACTATAAATAACATCAAATCATATATTATATTTAATTTTATTCATGTGTAACTCGCGGGTAGAAGTCATTCAAACGATTGAAATTATGAAGTTATAATAAATGTATATATTATCATATAATTCAAAATAATCAATATATTATATTAATTTAGTATATACAAATTATTATATCAAATTTAACAACAACGTTATTGTTATATTTAAAAAATCATATATTTGTAAAGACTTCAACTATATAGGTGTTTCTGCGCAACGCGCGGACATTTGCCTAGTACATAGATATACAAAGCACTTGATTAATATTCGGACAAATCACAAGATATAATTTAAAAAGATTTAATCATTATATAGATAATGATTTATATGATTACTCAAAAGAAAATTACACATAAAGATATAAAAAAATGAAAAAAATGACTTAATAAGATAATATTGTTTTTACTATATACATGTTTAGTTCTTATTGTCTTTTTTCTTTAAATAAACATGTTAACTTTTTGTTGTATACACATTCAGTCATTATGACCGGCTATTCAAGGTTAAGTTCTCAATTTGTACATTTTTTTTTGCAAAATAAATCATTTTTTATAAACATTCAGTCTTTATGACCGGTTTCTTTAGACTTTGCTCATCCTACATGAGACAATCATTAATATGATGTTTTCATACGTGGTTTGTTCTTCACTTATATTAATAGGAAAATTTCTGTAACGACCCAGTTTTCATGTCCAAAAATTTCGTTATAAAACATTACTTAGAAAACATTAATAATTAAAACATTGTTTGATTAAACCATTTCACATCGAAAACCAAATAGAAATCCACAACATTAAAACAACCAGAATATCAGAGTGTCAATCCCAGAATAAACTCATAACTGTGGAAACAAGAGTGTGTGTGATGAGCCGCTACCGCGCCTGCTCCTTCCCCTTGGCTGAAGAGGTACCTGAAACAACAACTGAAAAACATAAGCACAAAGCTTAGTGAGTTCCCCCACTGTACCACATACCTTATAATCACATAACATACATATATTGTCAGGCATATCTGGGTGCCCGACGTACCCCTTCGGTCCTCTCGACCGGACATTGCCTAGCATACCTGGGTGCTGGCCTCCCCTTCGGTCCACTCGACCGGATACTGCCTAGCATATCTGGGTGCTGGCCTCCCCTTCGGTCCACTCGACCGGATACTGCCTAGCATATTTGGGTGCTGACCAATCGACTGACCTGGATCCCGTCTCTACTCGTCGAGTTAGGCGTTGAATCGACGAGTTCCCCTTCCAAACTGATGTTCAAGTCCTTCATCCTACTCGTTGAGTTGTATGAAAAACTCGCCGAGTTCATCTTCATCCGAAGAACACTTATGCTGCGACTCGCCGAGTTGTATGAACAACTCACCGAGTCTGATCATGATCTAAGGAGATTGCCTTGAACTCGCCGAGTCAGGGCAATGACTCGCCGAGTTTCTTCATGGATGAGTTCGGCTTCTAACTCACTGAGTCATCCCCCGTGACTCACTACACTACTCAACACAACGAAAAGGGGACAACTCGGAGACTCGCGAGCAGACTCGCCGAGTCAGATGAACGACTCGCCGAGTCGTTACCATGCAGTCTCTAAATGGTCGATTCTGCTTGAATCCAGCTTATGCTAACCACAGATCTGGGTTCCTAGAGCATGAATAACACGTAAAGTTTCCAACTTTACGTGTAGATACTCACTAATGAGGGTTTTAGGGCTCAAAATGCACTAAAAAGGGTAGATCTAAGGTGTACATGCAACATGGGTCCATAAAGGCAGTAGATCCAAGCTCCTAGAGCTCGATCTCACCTAGATCTAGAAGTTACCCAGCTTATTACGAGTCCACAAGCATACATAAGCTTGGAAATGGATCAAAAAGGGCTTTAAAGGAGTTATAAGGAACAATAAGCATGAAAACAGAGGGGGAATTCGAGTTTTACCTCAAGGGAAACTCTGAGATTGCTCAAAGATGGCTGACCTCCTCTTCTTCTTCTTGATCCATGCTTCTCCCTTCTCCAAAACTTCAAAGCACACAAGGAATGCTTCAATCTCTCAAGGAATAAAGCTTTGAACGAGGGTTAAGGCTCTGAGGGTGAATGGGGCGGAGTTGGGGCACAAATGGTTGTTTAAATAGGGTGCAAACCCTTGGAAATTAGGGTTTCATCAGACAGCGCAGACTCGCCGAGTCGCCAACTTAACCGCGTCCCAAGTCTCGTCTCTACTCGGCGAGTCGGGCCTCCAACTCGCCGAGTTCAAGGCCAAAATACAAAATACTCAGATAAATCTTACATACCAGGAACCAGGTGCTACAAATCTCCCCCACTTAGTTTAGACTTCGTCCTCGAAGTCTGCTGCTCAATCCTGAAACAACTCGAGGTAATGCTCCATCATCTCTTCCACCGGCTCCCAAGTCCACTCCGATCCCTTTCGGTGCTGCCATTGCACCTTCACGAGTTCCACTCGCATGTTCCTCAAATCCTTCGACTTCCTGTCGAGGATTGCGACTGGGCGCTCAATGTAATTCAGGTTGTCATCAACCTATATATCCTCTATCGGCACTACTGCTGAATCGTCCACTAGGTACTTCCGCAGTTGAGAAACATGGAAAGTGTTGTGGATCTGGCTGAGCTCAACTGGCAGATCCAGCCTATACGCCACCTTGCCCACCCGGGCTACCACCCTGAACGGTCCAATAAATGTCGGGCCCAACTTGCCCCACTTCCTGAATCGAATGATGCCCTTCCAAGGCGACACCTTCAAGAGAACCATATCCCCAACCTGGAACTCCAGGTCGGATCGACGCTTGTCGGTGTAACTTTTCTGCCGACTCTGCGCGGTTTGAAGCCTGCTACGAACCTGCTGAATCCTCTCGGTAGTCTTGAGCACCACCTCGGTGCTCCCCATGACTCTCTGGCCAACTTCACCCCCGCATATCGGGGTCTTGCACCTCCGACCGTACAACATCTCAAATGGGGGACGGTCAATACTCGGGTGGTAGCTGTTGTTGTATGAGAACTCGGCCAATGGAAGATAGGTATCCCAGCTACCACCGAAATCCAACACGCATGCCCGCAACATATCCTCTAAAGTCTGGATGGTCCGCTCGCTCTGACCATCCGTCTGCGGGTGAAAGGCGGTGCTAAAATGTAAACGAGTGCCTAACTCGTCATGAAATCTCTTTCAAAACCTGGAAGTAAAACGCACATCCCTGTCCGAAATAACCGATACTGGCACCCCATGCCGCGCCACGATCTCCGTGATATAAATGTTGGCCAATTTCTCGGCCGATATGCTCTCCTGAATCGGGATAAAGTGAGCACTCTTGGTCAATCGATCCACGATGACCCAAATCGAATCCACTCCACGCGCGGTCCTGGGAAGCTTCGTGATAAAATCCATCGTGATATCTTCCCATTTCCACAACGGGATGTCCAACGGCTGCATCTCGCCATGCAGTCTCTGATTTTCGGCCTTGACCTTCCTGCAGGTCAAGCACCGCTCAACGTACCATGCCACATCTCGCTTCATGCAGGGCCACCAATAATCTGGACGAAGATCCCTATACATCTTCGTCGCCCCGGGATGAATAGAGAATCGGGACTTGTGCGCCTCCTCTATCAAGATCTAGTGCACGCCTCCGTGATACGACACCCACACCCTACGGTGTAGTGTCAATAGCCCTCGGCTATCATAATCGAAGGAGGAAACCTGACCCACCACAAGCTCGCTCTTCCGATGTTCCTCCTTGATAGCCTCCTGTTGAGCCTCCCGAATCTGCTCCAACAGGGGATTCACTACGGTCATCCTCATGCAAATATCCCTGATCGGCGCCGCCTTGCGGCTAAGCGCATCGGCCACCACGTTGGCCTTCCCTGGGTGGTAAGGGATCTCGCAATCATAATCCTTCACCACGTCCAACCACCGACGCTGCCTCATGTTCAGATTCGGTTGATCCATGAGGTACCTCAAACTCTTGTGGTCCGTGTAGATAGTACATCGAACCCCGTAGAGGTAATGTCGCCAAATCTAGAGGGCAAAAACCACCGCCCCCAACTCCAAATCATGCGTCGAGTAGTTCGCCTCGTGAGGCTTGAGCTGCCTCGAAGCGTAGGCAATGACATGCCCCCTCTGCATCAATACCGCGCCCAGCCCTGAAATGGACGTGTCACAGTACACCACAAAATCCTCTACGCCCTCTGGCAGGGCTAAGATTGGCGCCTCGCATAATCTCCGTCTCAGTGTCTCAAACGCAGCCTGCTACTCGGGTCCCCACCGAAAGACTACGACTTTCTTCGTCAGCCGCGTCAGGGGTACGACTATCTTGGAGAAGTCCTGAATGAATTTCCGATAATAGCCTGCCAATCCTAGGAAACTTCGAATCTCAGATGGAGACTTCGGAACCTCCCATCTCATCACGACATCGACCTTGGCCGGATCGACCAGTATCCCGTTCTGGTTGACAAGGTGTCCGAGAAATTGCACCTCGCGCAACCAAAACTCACACTTGGAGAACTTGGCATACAAGCTCTCCCTCCTCAGGGTCTCCAATACCTCTCTCAGATGCTCCTCATGCTCTTCCTGTGTCTTGGAATAAACCAAGATGTCATCGACAAAGACTATCATAGACCGATCCAGCATCGGTCTGCATACGCGGTTCATGAGGTCCATGAACGCGGCAGGAGCATTGGTGAGCCCAAACGGCATCACCACGAACTCATAATGGCTATAGCGCGTCCGAAACGTGGTCTTCTGCGTATCCTCCTCCCTGACCCTCATCTGATGATAACCCGAACGCAAATCAATCTTGGAGAACCAAGATGCTCCCTGAAGCTGGTCAAAGAGATCATCAATCCTCGGGAGTGGGTAACGGTTCTTCACCGTTACCTTGTTTAGATCCCGGTAATCTATACACATCCGATGCGACCCGTCCTTCTTTTTCACAAACAAAATCGGGGCTCCCCAGGGTGAACTGCTCGGTCGAATGAATCCCTTGTCTAACAGCTCCTGCAGCTGTGTAGACAACTCCTGCATCTCAGGAGGAGCCAACCGATACGGTGCCTTGGCTATCGGAGCCGCACCAGGAACGAGGTCGATTCTGAACTCCACCTGTCGCTCCAGAGGTATCCCAGAAAGCTCCTCTGGGAAGACATCTGCGAAATCTCGCACCACCGGAACCTCACTCACTGTCGCCTTACCCGCCTCCCGGGTATCCATCACGTACGCGACATATCCTGCGCATCCCTGCTGAAGGTAGCGTCTAGCCCTCGCTGCTGAACATATTGCCGGTCCACACTGCGGCCTCTCGCCATGAATCACTAACTCTCCCCCACCTGGGGTCCTGACTCGCACTAGCTGTTGTGCGCAATCTATCACCGCCCCATTAGGGTTCAACCAATCCATGCCTATAATCAGAATGGGAACCAGATCCACCAAAAAGCGCTCCTCGAATAACCTCATAACACAATCCATGAACACCGGCGACGCTCGCACCGATCGTTCGTCAGCAATCTCTACCTCCAAAGGGCAATCCAACATGCCCGAAGAATCAGTGAACTTCTTGCTAAGCGCAAGAGAAACAAACGATCGGGTAGCACCCGAGTCGAACAACACCTGAATTGGGATACCGTTCACATGGAACGATCCTAACACATATATAAATACCAAACACATATCAATATCATAACATCATAAAAATAAAATAGAGGGAAAGAATCATACCCGTCACCACATCGGGTGCGGAGTGTGCCTCCTCGGTAGTCAGGTGAAATGTCCGGCTCCTCACCACTAGAGCCTCTGCCTTGCCCTGCAGGCCATCTGTGATCCGCAGGGTCGCTGGAGTTGGCGCCTTCACCGGCGATGAAACTGTCAACTGGGGGCAATTGGCCTTCTTGTGGCCCTTCTGGTTGCAGTGGAAACATAGTAACTCAGACATCTGAATAACTGCTGTCGGAGCAGTGCAATCCCTGCTATAGTGCCCAGACTTGCCGCACTTGTATCAGCCTGATGATCCCAACCTGCACGCCCCCTCGTGCGACTTGCCGCATTTCCTGCAGTGTCCCCGTCCCTGCTGGCCTTTCGGCCCCACATCTGATCCCTTGGGCTTCTTCCCCGAAGCCCCTCCTGACTGACCCTCTTCTGCCTTCCGTTTCTGGATGTGCTCCAAATCTATCTCCCTCTCCCTCGCCCTGGCAATCATGGAGTCCAAGGTGGGGCAAGCTGAAAAACTAACGTGCTCCCGGATGTCAGCCCGGAGCATGTCGTGATAGCGGGTCCTCCTCATGTCCTCATCGCCCGCATACTGGGGCACCAGCAATGCCCTCTCCCAGAACTTGGCGGTGATCTCCTCCACAGTCTCCGTCGTCTGTCTCATGTCCAAAAATTCCCTAGCCAGCTGCTGAAGCTCGACAACCGGCGCAAACTCCGCCCTGAACCTGGTCACAAAGTCCGACCAGGTCATAGCCTCGATAGCTGAGGCTCCCAACAAGTCACCCACTGACTCCCACCAATCTCGAGCTCGGTCCCGTAAACACCCTGCTGCATACCTCACCTTCGACCCCTCGGGGCAGAAGCTAGTCAACTGTGCAGACTCGATGTCTGCAATCCATCGCCTGGCAGCAATGGGGTCTTTCACCCCGTGGAAATCTGGCGCACCACTGCCCCTGAAGTCCTTAAAGGACAGCGTGCGAGGTCCCGACTGGCCAGATGCCATGTCGCTCCTGAATGCTCGAAGGCGATCTTCCATCAACTCGATGATCCCCTCCTTGATCGACCCGAAGATAATGGGGGTCGACTCAAGGATACCCCTGGTGATCTCTGACGCGATGAACTCGCGTAGTCCCTCATCCACTGGCTCGAAACCTGATCCTGAACCTGACCCCTCTCCTGAACCGCCATCTATCGGCCTCGATCATAGTACCACCATTCTGCAATACATAATAACAATCATTAGTGATACTAATACTTCTTGAGGGCTCACTACTACTTATAAGTTCCCTGGTCTTATCTTGGCCTTCCTTGGTTCGGGTAAGGATCCTCTGCTTTCAGTAGTACGGGCCCATACTACCTTCCACATCTATCCGTACCTTCTTCAAGGACTGCCTCGACTCCACCAGATTCCTTCCACTACTGCTGATTACCGCTATACTCATCCTAGGCTTGCCCTAGGAAATCTCAGGCTCCACCCTACCAGGTCCTCAGCTGCTGAAGGCCTCTTAGTAGTGCCAATTAACCATTACCTGAATACCATCACATGTGGTGAGGCTCGGATAATCCTTCGAGTAACAGGCTCATCCCTACAACGGTTAGACTCAAACGAGAGCTGCACAATAGGGCCAAATCCAACACTCTAAGATTATTCAACCCTGATCACATGTGACGTGACGTATTCACCTAATGGCTAACTCCCACCACTCAGAGTTCCACAAAGCACAAAGCAAGCAACATTCGAACTAAGGGATCAATCTCAAGCAAATCCGCTCTCATAGAGAAAAACTGATCTAGCATACAGAGCTAAACTCATACTATCAGGCATAACCTAACATGCTATCCTACTGTTGTCTACTCGACTCTAGCATGCAATTTTCATACAGCTGAAACACATAAAGCAGGCACATAAGGCATCACTCCTAGATCATTAGTCCTATTCTAGCATGCTGTTCTACAAAAGCTGATAAACATAACATAAACTTGCTGATAAACATAACATAAACTTGTATGGGTACTTTGGGGAATACTTACTTGAGCTCGGCCGGTCGCGCACATCACACACTTCGTTATTTCTCAAAACTCTTTTCTCAAAAAAAAAATTTGAAAACATTTTCCTTTAGAAAAGCTTTTAATCCCTTGATTTGAGTTCAGACACCCCCGAAGGTGTGTCCGAATCCCTCAAACCAGGGCTCTGATACCAACTTGTAACGACCCAGTTTTCATGTCCAAAAATTTCGTTATAAAACATTACTTAGAAAACATTAATAATTAAAACATTGTTTGATTAAACCATTTCACATCGAAAACCAAATTGAAATCCACAACATTAAAACAACCAGAATATCAGAGTATCAATCCCAGAATAAACTCATAACTGCGGAAACAAGAGTGTGTGTGATGAGCCGCTACCGCGCCTGCTCCTTCCCCTTGGCTGAAGAGGTACCTGAAACAATAACTGAAAAACGTAAGCACAAAGCTTAGTGAGTTCCCCCACTGTACCACATACCATATAATCACATAACATACATATATTGTCAGGCATATCTGGGTGCCCGACGTACCCCTTCGGTCCTCTCGACCGGACATTGCCTAGCATACCTGGGTGCTGGCCTCCCCTTCGGTCCACTCGACCGGATACTGCCTAGCATATCTGGGTGCTGGCCTCCCCTTCGGTCCTCTCGACCGGATACTGGGGAACTATTTATCCCCTCTACTACTACTACATAGCATGTATCACAATATCAGAATCTATCTAACATAGTTGAGTATGACTACCCCTTCGGCCCTACCGACCGGATATCTCGGGGACTATCTCCCCTTACTGTCACTAGCACATAACATCATATCATACTAGCACATAAACATAACACATGTAGTAGTAATCCCTAGATGAATATCACAGAGACAATCATCTACATACAACTCCTACTGGTGGGCCGGCATTGTGGTCGTAGACCCACCGCTACTGGAAGGTAACTCACCTCGAAGTAGCTGCTGATCTGATCGGGAACTGACTGCCTACTGCTGCTGCTGCTGCTGCTCCGGAAATCCTGCGGTTGCAATTCCCACAACATACTCAATCAAACACTGCTAACTGACCTTTGGGTAAAATGACCATTTTACCCCTGATCATGCCCTAAGTCAAAGTCAGAGTCAACTTTCAGTTGACCCGACTCGCCGAGTTGGCTCGCCAACTCGCCGAGTCCCTGACCAATCGACTGACCTGGATCCCGTCTCTACTCGTCGAGTTCCCCTTCCAAACTGATGTTCAAGTCCTTCATCCTACTCGCCGAGTTGTATGAACAACTCGCCGAGTCTGATCATGATCTAAGGAGATTGCCTTGAACTCGCCGAGCCAGGGTAATGACTCGCCGAGTTTCTTCATGGATGAGTTCGGCTTCTAACTCACTGAGTCACACCCTGTGACTCACTACTCTACTCGACACAACGAAAAGGGGACAACTCGGAGACTCGCGAGCAGACTCGCCGAGTCAGATGAACGACTCGCCGAGTCGTTACCATGCAGTCTCTAAATGGTCGATTCTGCTTGAATCCAGCTTATGCTAACCACAGATCTGGGTTCCTAGAGCATGAATAATACGTAAAGTTTCCAACTTTACGTGTAGATACTCACTAATTAGGGTTTTAGGGCTCAAAATGCACCAAAAAAGGTAGATCTAAGGTGTACATGCAACATGGGTCCATAAAGGCAGTAGATCCAAGCTCATGGAGCTCGATCTCACCTAGATCTAGAAGTTACCCAGCTTATTACGAGTCCACAAGCATACATAAGCTTGGAAATGGATCAAAAAGGGCTTTAATGGAGTTATAAGGAACAATAAGCATGAAAACAAAGGGGGAATTCGAGTTTTACCTCAAGGGAAACTCTGAGATTGCTCAAAGATGGCTGACCTCCTCTTCTTCTTCTTGATCCACTCTTCTCCTTTCTCCAAAACTTCAAAACACACAAGGAATGCTTCAATCTCTCAAGGAATAAAGCTTTGAACGAGGGTTAAGGCTCTGAGGGTGAATGGGGCGGAGTTGGGGCACAAATGGTTGTTTAAATAGGGTGCAAACCCTTGGAAATTAGGGTTTCATCAGACAGCGCAGACTCACCGAGTCGCCAACTTAACCGCGTCCCAAGTCTCGTCTCTACTCGGCGAGTCGGGCCTCTAACTCGCCGAGTCCAAGGCCAAAATACAAATACTCAGATAAATCTTACATAACAGGAACCAGGTGCTACAATTTCATATATACCCTTATTAAATGTTAAAATATCATATTTGCCCAACATAAAATTAAAATATCAAATTTATCCTTTTTAATTATTTAAAATATCATATTTACCCAAATCAGTTTTTAAATGATTTTTATTAATTTATAATTCCTTTTTATAATTTTAAATCATTAAAATTATCAGAAAATACTTAATAGACAATAATGCCCTTGACTTCTAAATTCTAAATGACAAGATTATTAAGCAAGATCTAATTTCCTTGTGGCCATCTTCCTCACAGCTTGTTACTTCGTCGTCACGATGAACACGATCACCTCACTACCACTTTAACCCTACCAGCTTCTATCTCCCTCCATCGTAAATTGGTCATAGCATCCCCACAAATCAGTAATGAAACCCACTTCTATCACTCCCCTACCCCTTTTCCCACTTAAATTTGTTTTCTCCGTGGCTCTCTAGTGTTCTATCTCCATGCCATCACCACCATTTCTTTGTTTCTTCTTTGTTAGTTGTAATTCCTCCACTCCTCCTACCACTATAAATATCAAAGTGCCCCCAAAAAAATCTTGCTATAAAAGATGATGTTGCAATTGAGTTTATCTTTCTTAATTGTATTGGCAATATGATGGTTGTTTTACTTAAAGTTGTTAGGAATTATATTCAAGTTATTGAGCGATCATAAAGTATTGATCATAAAGGAATTATATTCAATTTATTTGAGCGATCATAAAGTATTGAGTGATTAAAAAACTGATTTTGGTAAATAGGACGTTTATATGGATTGTTCTTCCTAATGACTTTAAGCATTCTAGACAGTTTGTACTTTAAGATGCTTTGTGTAAATACATTTGCTTGAAGCATTTGACATTACACAGGTTTATGATGAAAATTCTAATACATTCAGATTCCAGCATTCAAGATTCATTAATGAGGGTTTTCAAGCATTCAAGACTTAGTAAGTATAGTCTCCTGGTTGATTATGTTTCCAAAACGAAGGGAATATATGGAAACGGAATTGTGAAAATTTATATTAAAGCAACAATACATAAGTTTAAGATCAAGTGTCGGCATGTATTTCAACACATTCACGTGGGAAATTTGATCAAAATCATGAACATAGATCGAGAGAGGGAAAAAAAGAATACATCGAATAACAATTACCTGGTGGGTATTCTTGATTTCAAGAAGGAAGGTACGACAGGCAAGACGAGGAAGTCGAGGTTAACACAGGCGATCGTGAAGAAGAGGGCCACAAGAAAATTGATCGTGTTTACTAAATCCTGTCAGGTAAGGGCATTATTGTCCATTAAGTGTTTTCTTTCAATTTTAGTGATTTAAAATTATTAAAAATGATTATAAATGAGCAAAAACCATTTAAAAAATGAATTTGGGTAAATTTGATATTTTAAAATATTAAGAATGGCAAATTTGATATTTAGGTGTTAGCCCGGACAAATATGATATTTTGACGTTTAATAAGGGTATATACGAAATTCTCCCTATATTAATAACCTAATTCATGTATCGGTTAAATAATTTATTTGGTGCCCTAGTTTTCTCCAAAAATAAGATGTCTTCGGCTTCAGTTTCATATATCTTCGTAGCAGACAATGAGATTCTTTATAATTGTTTTCTCCCGACTTGAATTTACACTTCCAAGATAAAATAACACCATGAAAAAAAAGTTTAGTATCTTTCATAATTCCTTGATATGTTGATTTTGACCATTTTTCAACAAATAGGGTTTTTGTTCATTTCAAATTGACTCTGAATTTTAAAGATGATATTGCAGCTATTAAAGAGGAGGGTTTATGTCTCAACCACCTTGAATCGCAAAATACTAAGACCCTAGAACAATTAGGGTTCTGTCACGAGGATCAAGGAGACACGTCACAAACTTCTATTAGTTAATCACTAATAAATTAACAAATTGGATCCCTGATAAACTCTCATGTCAATAATTGCTTAAAATTTTCATTACGTGTAATCCAAAAGGACTCTGATATTAATATCAATATTGTCAACTGTTATGAAGGTGGAAATCATTTTCAATAATTGAAAATTTTTCTTCACCTGATGTAACGTAGATGGTATTGATATTGAATGAAGTTGGCATTGGCATTAAATATAGTTATTATTGTACTATAATAGTTACTAATATCAAAAGTACAATGTTATTACCAAATTAAGGAAAGAAATTGTAAGGTCACACTTTATGATCTGATAAGTCAAACACTTTATACGCTGACCATCAGTGTCGGCACAAGCGTCACCATTAGCATCATTGCCAACACAAGACCTTATCAGCGTCAACGTGAAGATAATGATGTTTTGTACATTAGGCATTTATACGTATATGTATAAAATAGATATCTGATTCGTAATCTTTGTGATTAGGATCAGACCATTACTTAGATATGTATACACCCCTTAATTAGTAGGATATCAATTATGTAATCATATACATTCAACATTAGGGTAAAACCTTGATGTAATGTCATTATGACCATCTTTGTGACCTTCGTTCTCTTGGTGAGAACACTCTTTCTTAGTGAAAGCATCTTTGTGATAATTCGTGTTCTTTGTTTTTCTGTTTAGTTAGTTTGTTCTTTATTATTCATACTTGAAGTTTATTCGATCGATACGAACCTTCAATTGGCATCAGAGCAGGTTTTTGATACACTCAAGTTGCCATGTCTACATCTCTATAATCCCAAATCGTCTGCTCTCAACAAGACCCCTCCCTTCGATGAGCACAATTTTACCATGTGGAAAACTAAGGCTATGTTTTCTCTTGAAACCATGGGTTATAAGATGCTTAACATTGTTGAGAAGGGTCCTCATGTTCCTATGTATCAACCTATGGTTAAGTGGTTAACAACGCTCATGTTGGTCCCTTAAAGTAAAAGCCAAAGACTAGTTATGACGATGACTACAAGAGACTTATCAGTCTTGATGTGAAAGCTAGGGAAGACATAGGAAAATTTCTTCCCTACCATGTGTATCATTTATTTCATAGCTGTGAATCAACTCAAGAGATAATGGAGACGTTGGTGGTGGCTTGTGAAGGCATTGTGGAGGCTCATGCTACAACTATCAACAACCTAAATTGGCGATATGAGCACTTCTTTGCTCAACAAGGTGAATCTCTAACTCAAACCTTCAATAGGCTTAATTGTTTGGTAAATATATATGCACAAGTTAGGGGTCGTCAAGCATTCTACTTAACTGGTTTTAAAGTTCTTGGACTCTCTTGGAAAAGCTAGGAACATCACGTTCATGTTCTTAATAATAGTGGGAAGATTAACGTCATGGATCTTAACTTCTTGTTTGGATATCTAGGAAACTATGAAGAATTCAAAGCTCTTCATAAAGGCATAATGAAGGACTCAAACAAAGAGAAGTTTGTAGCCTTGGTCTCCCGAAAAGAAGCAATGAATCTCATCAGCAACTCCGATGACTCTGATCAATGCAAAACATATAATGAAGAAATTACTGATGAACTTGTTTCCAGTGTTGCATTGATCGTTAAATATTATGAAGAAAGCAGGTTAAATGGAGACCGAAGAGCTCGGTCCAAGGGAGACAGTTCAACGAGAAGATAGATCTCATAGAAAAGAAATCCATGTAACTGTTTTAATTGTGGAAGCCCTGACCATTTTGCTAGGGACTGTAAAGAGAAGAAAGAAGCTCAAAGTCTGGAGAATTATGAAGTCTTGTACAACAAGTTGTTAACCCACATGAAAAAGGAGAACATCTCTCTGCCACAAGCCTTCATTTCAAAGCAAGAGGATCGTGAATAATGGGTGGAAGCAGAGGAAACATCTAAAGATGAGGGGCTAAATGTTAAGGGTCTTATGTGTGACAACTCAAAATTTCTATCTTATAACAATCCCTGCATTCAATCAAAGTCAAACTTTCAATTGCTAAATTTTAGCAGTTTTAGAGTTAGTTTGAGTGTTCTAAAGCCTAGTACTGCAGGAGATAGCTGGAGAGAGGATACTTTAGGGTAAAGTATGCAACATTTAAGTTCCAAAACTCCAAGAGTTTGGAGTTTACGGCCCAAATGGTATTGGGGCCGTAAACCCTAAGGACTATATAAGTGACACTTAGCCAATTTTGTCATTTTTAACCATTTTCAAGTCCTAAACCTCATTCCTTCTCAAGTATCATCACTAGATCTTCAACTTAGTAAGTATTTTCTTCCTTGATTAGTTAATAAACTTCATTATCTAGTGTTTGTGAATTAATTCATCCATGAAATCTCTTCATTTGATAGATAATCAAGTGTTCTCCATTTCACCAAGAACACACACTAGTGTTCTTGAGCCTTAAGCACCCTTTCAAGCTTCTACACTGTAAGTACTCTTGTCTTAGCTTGTTGTATGCTTGAATTAACTAGTTTACACTTATAATTCATTAAGAAGTCATAATCAAAAGGGAGTTTACGGCTAAGGAACCTTCTTGGGCCGTAAACTCTATTTAAGGGTCTAAGTGAGCCCTAATCTCTTCTCAAGCCTTAAGATCAAGTCTAGAACACTTCTATCATAAGCTAGGGACCTTAAACTTTGATTTGGTACAAAATACCATGAGTTTGGAGTTTACGGCCCAAATGGTATTGGGGCCGTAAACCCTAAGGACTATATAAGTGACATTTAAGTTCCAAAACTCCAAGAGTTTGGAGTTTACGGCCCAAATGGTATTGGGGCCGTAAACCCTAAGGACTATATAAGTGACACTTAGCCAATTTTGTCATTTTTAACCATTTTCAAGTCCTAAACCTCATTCTCTCTCAAGTATCATCACTAGATCTTCAACTTAGTAAGTATTTTCTTCCTTGATTAGTTAATAAACTTCATTATCTAGTGTTTGTGAATTAATTCATCCATGAAATCTCTTCATTTGATAGATAATCAAGTGTTCTCCATTTCACCAAGAACACACACTAGTGTTCTTGAGCCTTAAGCACCCTTTCAAGCTTCTACACTGTAAGTACTCTTGTCTTAGCTTGTTGTATGCTTGAATTAACTAGTTTACACTTATAATTCATTAAGAAGTCATAATCAAAAGGGAGTTTACGGCTAAGGAACCTTCTTGGGCCGTAAACTCTATTTAAGGGTCTAAGTGAGCCCTAATCTCTTCTCAAGCCTTAAGATCAAGTCTAGAACACTTCTATCATAAGCTAGGGACCTTAAACTTTGATTTGGTACAAAATACCATGAGTTTGGAGTTTACGGCCCAAATGGTATTGGGGCCGTAAACCCTAAGGACTATATAAGTGACATTTAAGTTCCAAAACTCCAAGAGTTTGGAGTTTACGGCCCAAATGGTATTGGGGCCGTAAACCCTAAGGACTATATAAGTGA
Organism: Lactuca sativa; assembly: GCF_002870075.4. Lineage (NCBI taxonomy): Eukaryota > Viridiplantae > Streptophyta > Magnoliopsida > Asterales > Asteraceae > Lactuca > Lactuca sativa. The sequence goes on from NC_056627.2 coordinate 122,890,910, forward strand.
TACTTAGCCAATTTTGTCATTTTTAACCATTTTCAAGTCCTAAACCTCATTCTCTCTCAAGTATCATCACTAGATCTTCAACTTAGTAAGTATTTTCTTCCTTGATTAGTTAATAAACTTCATTATCTAGTGTTTGTGAATTAATTCATCCATGAAATCTCTTCATTTGATAGATAATCAAGTGTTCTCCATTTCACCAAGAACACACACTAGTGTTCTTGAGCCTTAAGCACCCTTTCAAGCTTCTACACTGTAAGTACTCTTGTCTTAGCTTGTTGTATGCTTGAATTAACTAGTTTACACTTATAATTCATTAAGAAGTCATAATCAAAAGGGAGTTTACGGCTAAGGAACCTTCTTGGGCCGTAAACTCTATTTAAGGGTCTAAGTGAGCCCTAATCTCTTCTCAAGCCTTAAGATCAAGTCTAGAACACTTCTATCATAAGCTAGGGACCTTAAACTTTGATTTGGTACAAAATACCATGAGTTTGGAGTTTACGGCCCAAATGGTATTGGGGCCGTAAACCCTAAGGACTATATAAGTGACATTTAAGTTCCAAAACTCCAAGAGTTTGGAGTTTACGGCCCAAATGGTATTGGGGCCGTAAACCCTAAGGACTATATAAGTGACACTTAGCCAATTTTGTCATTTTTAACCATTTTCAAGTCCTAAACCTCATTCTCTCTCAAGTATCATCACTAGATCTTCAACTTAGTAAGTATTTTCTTCCTTGATTAGTTAATAAACTTCATTATCTAGTGTTTGTGAATTAATTCATCCATGAAATCTCTTCATTTGATAGATAATCAAGTGTTCTCCATTTCACCAAGAACACACACTAGTGTTCTTGAGCCTTAAGCACCCTTTCAAGCTTCTACACTGTAAGTACTCTTGTCTTAGCTTGTTGTATGCTTGAATTAACTAGTTTACACTTATAATTCATTAAGAAGTCATAATCAAAAGGGAGTTTACGGCCAAGGAACCTTCTTGGGCCGTAAACTCTATTTAAGGGTCTAAGTGAGCCCTAATCTCTTCTCAAGCCTTAAGATCAAGTCTAGAACACTTCTATCATAAGCTAGGGACCTTAAACTTTGATTTGGTACAAAATACCATGAGTTTACAGCCGTAAACACATGTGGAAATGGTCCTTAGGCCGTAAACACTAGTTAGTGGTGCAATGGTGCCACCATTCCTTCCTAGGGCTTAGACTTGATCATAGAACACTTCATATTGGCTTATAAGACCTTAAATCACAACTTGACACTTAGTACCATGAGTTTACGGCCGTAAACTCATGAGGAAATGGTCTTTGGGTCATAAACTCATGTAGTTCATACCATATGGGCCATAAACTCCCAAGTGAGGCCCTACACCCCTTATATGCAACCCTATGTGGGTTAACACTTCATTACAAGTGTTTCCTAGTCCCTAAGGTTGTTCCATTACCTAATTAGTTGTTATAAACACTAATTATAAGCATATATGAGTCATTATATGTTAAATAGGATCCGTGTGTGCTCAAGTCCTCACTTAACACTTAGCATCCTTTACCGATCTTACATTCGCATCACTCACTTTAGGTGAGTTCATACCCCTTAAACTTATCTTTTAAATGATTTTAAATGCTTTTATAGGGGGGAATACAAGTAGAAAACATGCTAATTATAAGATCAATCAAATGTGATTTATGACTGTGTTTCAAATAAGGATTTCATATACTTCAAACTCTGTTTCAAAACAAACTACTTTTAAATCGTTTTATAAACTGACATCAAGTCATTATTTATTTTATTGTTCAAAACTCTTTAAATGTATTACAAAACCTCTTTTTAAATTATATATACTGTCAAAAGCATGTCTATATATGTATAGTTATATACATAATGTTTAAAGGACTTAGGACTGCTAGCTCGCTTTACTTCCTTTTCCTTGTTTGGATGTGGACTTACGGTATCGGTCAGTTGTTCGAAGGTCGTCTAAATATTAGATATATATTATGTATTCATATGTGGACATAAAAGTTCTATTCAATCAGTTCAGTACCTTTGGGTAGCAAAGGTATACATTCATCTATTCATATACATAACCTACTAATAAATTATAATAGGTATAGTTTAGGAGAATACTATCATATACAAGTACTATAACAGAGAATACTATACCAGAGAATACTATAATAGAAAATACTATAATAGAGAATACTAGACAGAGACTACTATAACAGAGAATACTATACAAAGGATACTATACAGAGAATACTATACATAGAATACTATTACTATAACAAGTATACTATAACAAGATTCAGAGATAACATAATGTGAGATACTACTTCGTGACACATCGACCATTTCGTTATGTCTCGTTTTGTAACCAGAATCTCCTGGAGGGAGAGCGTGAGTTTGCGTATAGATCTATACTGGATTGACTATCCTACACCTTCGTTGTTCGCTACAGTGGGACTTACAAGTCTACAGGTGCCAAATGTCATTTCTTTCGACGTCTTTCATCGTCGTGTTATAGTCAGATTAGTATGGTAACAGTCATATCACATTTTGCCTTAATTAAACCATTGGTTTTAAGGTAGTTTTTACTTCAGTGATTAATACAAATAATCCTGCAGTACACATATACATTTTCCCATTATATTCAAATTGTGATCTTCTCACATAAAGGGTAATATAAAACTATATTTTGGTAATGATGGTCATACTTGGGAAAAGCACTCACTTTTACAAAGGAATAAACATGCAAAACAGTTGGGTCTTGGTAGAAGACTACTTTTTATACTAGTAGAAAATATAGGATATTCTAGGAGTTTTCAAACATATACAAACATTTACATTTTTCAAATACAAACATTTTTCATCAAACTTATACAAACATTGACACTAAATACTTATGAACTCACCAGCTTAAATGCTGATCTACGCTTTCAAAATAACTTGTATTCTCAGGTCACCAGTAAACAGGTACCGATGATCAGGTTTTGAGAAGACGGAGCATCTTCAAGACTCGTCTTTTATTTTGATTATTCATTTTTAGTGTCTTATTACTATTAAAGAACACACTTGTATGAAATTATACTATTAATACAATGGATGATGTTGTTTCTTATTTACTACTTTTCATTGTTATGATACTGTACATGACGTCCTCCGCCCCAGAACGTTTCCGCCGTTCTTGGTTTTGGGGTGTGACAGATTGGTATCAGAGCATTGTTTATAGTGAATCGAGTATATCAACCCATAAAAGTTATACTAACTATAAATACAATGAGATTAAAATATTTTGACCAAGAGTTTATACTTTTAAGTACTAAAATACTTAACGAGAAGTATACATAATTACATACCTACATACTTACTATAAAACAGTGTCATACTAGAACATAACAAAAGTATTACGGTTATTGTACTGCTGTTGCTGCTGCGATATGAATTTGTCGGTTAATTTTAATTTGAAGTTTGGGAATTAGGCTATGTTTATGTTAAGATTTCTCAATTCGGATTGCTTCTAATGTTCGTTATGTATATTTTCATTATATGTTCATAGTGGATGACAAGTTCTATGGCAGCCGCAAACTAAAAGAACATGTGGTTAAGGCTTGGCAAGAGCTTGAAAAGAAAAAGACATACAAAAAATTAAATCAGTATCGTCTCATTCTTGATGAAGTTGGGGTATTGTTTCTTGCTATTGATTTCAAACGTCGCACATCTTATCACTTCCTCTCCACCGCCTTTGACTACACTTCCAATCCATATTATCACTTTTTCTCCACCGCCTTTGACTGCACTTCCAATCCACAGTGACAGAGTTCATGTATGTCAATTTAAGGTTTGTTTTTTTCCCTCTTCTACTTCTTCTACGGAGTTCCGTCTTCAGCTACTCCATATTGAAGTTAATGATTTTATTTTGACATAATGAACTCATATGTAATTTTGGACAAACCTTGTCTATGAAAAAAGAAACTAATTTGGGGCTTATTAGATTGGTTTTTTTGTTCATAATTGGCAGTTTTGAAGATGCACATCAACTGCTTGATGAAATGCTTCAAAGAAGCGGGAAGATTAGTTCTACTCCATCTATCAGGGTATGATTGAATACGATCTTACAGACCTTGATATGAGGAAGAGAAGCACAATACCATTTTTGGCTGATGTCGGAACTGTTCACATCTGAATGAACTGGCGTTGGCGTTGCTACTACTGTTGACGGCGGGGGTAGTGGGTTGGAGTCGTGATGGTGTTGCGCCTTTGCTCCACATATCAATTTTGAAGGTAAACACAAACCGTCATCGTCTTGACTGAACCTTTTAAACTCTTAGCCCTAAACAATCGTCGATTGGCTGTTCTCAACAATCAAATGTTACAGATGCCACATGAAGGTGTTTTCTCAAATTTCAGTATCATGGTCTCCGATTTTACGATCCTATCTTAATTTCATAAAACTTTCATTTCATTTTAACCAGGTGAATCGTGTATCGGTGTGCATGAACGGTCTCTCTCTCTCTCTCTCTCTCTCTCTCTCCATAGGTATGGTAAGAAGAAGCAGATATGATGTCATGTGATGTATAGGTTGCAAAAGAACAATCAGATGGGAATCCACCTCAGGCTCTGCTTCCGGTTGTGATAGGTTAGTTTCCTGAATCAACCTTCTAATTCTTAGTCTTATTATATATGCGTATTTTTCAGTTACAATTATCCAAAGAATAAAGTTCTTATTTAGGAGTAATTTTGTTAGTCAATTGTTACTCTTTAGATTAGTGAATTTATGGTTATATTTTATGGTCCCAAGTACGGATAACATTGACATTAATGAATGATTATTGCATTTGCAGGTTCAGTAAATATATGGATAAATGTTCAGAGGGACAAAACTTCTTGACAGTTGACAAGCATGGTGAAGTGAAGCTCCAATCTTTGACTTCTTTGGAAAGCTTGGCTTTTGCAGATTGGAAATTTATTAATCCACCCAAGCATTTGAACCACAACTAGTTTAGATTTTGGGTATGTCGTGCAACTGGGAAATGTCTCACAGTTTTTGGAGGGAATACAAACCTAATCATGGACACTTTAGGTGGATTGGCTCTAGCCACTAAACCACCTAATCTTAATTATTACTTTAATACATTTACAATTTTACATAGTTGCTTTTATATTATATTATATTATATTATATTATATTATATATATATATATATATATATATATATATATATATATATATATATATATATATATATATATATATATATATATATATATATATATATATATAACATCCACTTTAATTAGTTTTTCTTAATAAAATGGTGTGCATGAAGAGGCCATTGCAGAAAAGAAATTTAATCTCTATGCGACGAATTGGCGATTAATTAAAATAAAATAAAAACAACTTTTTTCTATTACCACTGCCACTTAGTGGTCATTTGAGGGCAGAAGCCACCATTCTTCAAGATTGGAGGTCAGGGATGTTGACGTGGATAAAGGAGCCACGATGACAAAAAAAATCAAAAAGACACAAGATGAAGTGAATAATAACAGGCCAAAAAAAGTTATAATGACTTATCTTTGATGTGGAATTCCACAGAATGAGGTATGAAATTGTCAAGGTGTCTCTCTCTCCTTCTCTCTCTCTCTCACACACACACTAATTACAGGACATGGTATTGTTTTTGTGGTGATTTTTAGGCTTCAGAAAAAGGAAGTAAGTGTTGGAATAGTGTCTAAGGCTGCAACTATATTTGGCAAGTATTTGACCCGGTTGTGCATGGTCCTTTTGGGTTGCTATGACAACCCGAAATTTCCATTCTGTACAAAGTATTTGAAGCCAATAGAAGTAGAACAGTTACAGTGAAAATTCAGATTTCGAGTATAAGTTTGGCAGTTTTTCAGGATTTACATTTAAGAAGATATCAGGAGAGTGGATGCACTAGGGTTTCATGCAACACTGTGATTCCAACACTCTGTTATATTAGATATCATTTCGGGAATAAAAATATTTTCTGCCAAAAATATCTCAGGACTATAAATAGAATTCTGAACCAAATTATGTCATTAGTTACATTTCCAACTAGAGAAAAGCCATTTTCTCTCTCACGGATCTTCGAGTTTTTATCCCAAATCGTGAGTACACTTCTCTAGTTGTCTTATAATGCTTATAATGTGCTTAATAACTTAGATTACATAGCAAATCTGTGAGATTCGGGAGTTTACCGCCCAAGAACGTTCTTGGAGAGTAAACTCCTATATGTGGCTTAAATGCTACCTAGTCTTTTCCCCATGTTAGGTAACTACCTTAGGCTTGTATGCTAGTGTGTATATGACTAGAAAACATCAAAATCGGATCAAGACCCCAAGATTTGGGAGTTTACCGCCCAAGAACGCGCGGAGAGTAAACTCCATTTTAAGTGCCAAAAGTGTCCCAATGTCCCTCAAAGCCTCGGGAATGAACCTAGGAACTACCATTACATGTTTTAGACCACAAATCAATTAAGATTCATGGCTAGAAGTGAGTTCACGGACAAGAGAGTTCTTGGGCCGTGAACTCCATTTTTAGGTGCCAAAACCCCCTAAAAACCTTCCTTAAGCCAAGAGGGTAATTTAGACAAGTACCCTAATGTGTTTTGGACTAGCTAACACACTTAGAGCACCAAGAGTAAGGTGTTCACGGCCCAAAAGGTTCTAGGGCCGTGAACTCCATAAAATGGTGCCAAATGGTGCCATAAACTCTTCTAAAGCCAAGTACAAAAGCCTAGTTTAGTTCCTAGTTAATTTAGAGACTTGAAAACACCATAAACATCCTTCCAAGGGAGATTACGACCGTAATCTCCAAGGGAATATTGTCCCAGGGCCGTAAACTCCTAAAAGGAGTTATATTATGCCCTAAACTCTTCCATAGACCAAGCCATTAAGTAGAAATGCTTATTAGGGCCTTATAGAGCGTCAAACATCAAATGGACACAAAAGTATGAGTTCACGGCCATAAACTCATTTGGTAGTGTTGTTAGGGTCGTGAACTCCCTTATGGAGTTTTCCTTGAGCCCTACACACAATAGCTTCCCCTACAAACACTTAGATGCAATCCTAGAGGCTAATAACACTTGATAAAGGTGTTTAGCATGTCCTAGGGTGTCTTGACTTGTTTATTAGTTGTTTATAGACTAATTTGTTACATATATGTGAAATTATATGTTAACTAGGATCATAAGTGTGTTCAATACTTCACTTGACACCTAGCGGTCCTACCTCTTCAGTTCATCCGTATCACCCACAACAGGTGAGTTCATACCCCTTAATCAATGTTTTAACTATTTTTAAATGTTTTATGGGGAGGGGGGATACAAGTGGAATCATGCTACTTATTATGTCAATCACATGTGATTAATAAGCAGCATTCAAATGATTTACTACTCATTAGCCGTTTTACCAAACAGTTTCCTTCAAATGATTTTCATAAACACTTTATATGTTTAAAACTCCTTATTAAACTGTACATTTTACTCTATATATTACATTTCAAACTTATTTACAATTGTGTTTCAAACAAATGTTTCTTTATACTAAACCATTTAATCAAACCCATGCCTTCAAAACCCTTTTTCAGATCGACATCAAGTTGATATTTTCTTAGAAAATATTTATGTTCAAAGGTTTTTACAAAACTTATTTTATGCTTTTATTATAAATTCCATGCCTCTATATGTATGGTTATATAAGAAATGTTTAAAAGACTTAGGAAGGCTATCCACCCTATTTCCTTTTCGCGCTTGAGATGTGGTCTGGTGGGATATCGGGTACCGTCCAAAGGTCGTTTAAATATTAGTTATATATATCATGTGTACATATATAGTCATAAAAGGTCTTTCCAGTTCATCCAATGCCCTTGGATAGCAAGGGTATACATCCATGTTCATACGTACCGGTTGTATTACTAGTAAGCTACCATATGGGTAGTTTAGGAAGATACTAGAACTATTACTAGAACGCGATATCACATAATGAGTCAGTTCATTCATGAGTCAATACTTGCTAGATAGAGAGAACATACATTACAGCTAGAACATTACAGTACATTATTATAAAATTACATAATTACGTTTACGTAGAGATTCTGTTATAAGCATGCCTATATATGTATAGTTATATAAGTAATGTTTAAAAGACTTTGGAAGGCTATCCACCCTATTTCCTTTTCGCGCTTGAGATGTGGTCTGGTGGGATATCGGGTACCGTCCGAAGGTCATTTAAATATTAATTATATATCATGCATACCTATATGGACATAATAGTTCCTTTCAGTCAGTTCAGTACCTTTGGGTAGCAAAGGCATACGTTCATATACTTTTACATGATTACGCTTACATAAGTACATATACATGAATACGTTAACAAAATTGTGATCCACTGTATCGGAGCATGCCTTAAATGTCATGGCCCGAGTTGTAGCCAGAGTCTCTTGGAGGGAGAGCGTGAGTTTGCATATAGATCTATACTGGATTGACTATCCTACACCTTGCTGCAGCTACAGCCGGACCTGCAGGTCTGCGGGTGCCAAACGTCATTTCGTTTTTACGACCATTCGTATGTCGTTGTTACCAGTCAATAGTATGGTGCAATTTATCACATGCTACCTTAATATAAATCCGGTTTAAGGTAGTTAGTACATCAGTAGTTCCTATAATACAACACTACAGTACTACATTAATTTCCCCTTTTCATATTTTAGTGATCATTTCACTTAAACATTAAATGTAAAAACTATATTTTGTAAATGATAGTTACACTTGAGAAAATTACACACTTTTACAAGAAACGAACATTTAGAACAGTTAAGTCTTGATAGAAGACTACATTGAGAACAGTTAGGTCTTGGTAGAAGACACACTTTACATAATAGTAGGAATCATAGGGATTTCTAGGGTTTTTCAAAGGTTTACAGTTGTTTTACAAACATTTTTACACTTACAGTTCATATACATTTTAATACTTACAAATTCTTACATACAAATTAAGACACTAAAATACTTATGATCTCACCATCTTTAAAGCTGATACTCGCTTTCAAAATTACTTGTATCCTCAGGTCATCATAGACAGGTACCAATGCAAGGATTAGGGAAGATGGAGCTCGTTTAAGACTCATCTTTCATTTTGATTTATGCTTTAGTGTTTATCAAAATTTGACAGAACACACTTGTATAATAATTATATTATTAATTCAATGGATGATGTTGTTGCTTGTTTACTACTTTACATTGTTGTGATATTGTACATGACGTCGTCCGCCCCAGAACGTTTCCGCCGTTCTTGGTTTTGGGGTGTGACAGTTGCTTTCACCATAGCAATTTGACAGGATGATTTATAATGAGAGAATAAATATTATTAATATATTATGAGAATGATATAAGGAATAATAATATTGTTATTTGATTAATATAAGTCATAAATTAATTAGGAATTAATTTGGTGACTTAAAGAGATTAATTAAATAAAGGGGCATAAACTGTCAAATGTGTGATAGTTATATTTTGGGCTGTGAATCCTTATGATTAAGAGGGTGGACGATTTTCGGGTTTAGAAGATCCTAGAAATCGTCCAAGGCTTAGTCCATGGGGAGTATTGGATTGCTTAGGGCCTAATTTATCCAATTAGGGTTTTAAGGGTGAAACCCTAAGAGCTCACTAGTATAAATAGACCCATAGGGTTAAGGAAATCGGCACCTTTGTCATTAGAGTAACCCTGGCCGATTTCTTACCCTTATCGCTCTCTCTCTCTCTCTCTCTCTCTCTCTCTCTTTTATCATCCTCTTGCTAGTTGGTGTTTGTAAGCCATTAGAGGAGTGACAATTGTGACTCTAAGCTCCAAGGACAAGAAGATTCAAGCAAGTAACTCAAGGTATTATTCTAGATCTGTTTTTCATATGTTTTGTTCTTAGATCTTGCCATGAAAGTCTTGGAATTATTGCATGTTCAATTAGTGAGACCTAGATCCAAGCTATAGGGTTGTATGTGCACATAGGTAAAGTTCTTATGTCTAAAACCCATCAGTGGTATCAGAGCCATGATTGGTTTCAATTGAATATGATGCTTAACTGTTTTACTTGCTGAAAATCGTTTTTCTTGCCCTCTGTTGTCTCAACTCGGCGAGTTCCAAAGCTGGACTCGGCGAGTCCGGGCGTCAGACAGAGGAAAATTCGGGATTTTGTTGCTGTTTTGTCTTGAATTGATACCTAAATCTTTTTATTATGTAAAAATCCGAATTTTAACTTAATTTAATGATTATCCTTGACATAAATAAAGATAATTTCAAATCTTTTAAATATTGATTCTTTATATGATAAATATTGGACTATTTAAGATTATTTGGTAATTATCTAGTGACTAAAATTGGATTAGGTCAAATATAGATAATTATGAAATTAATTGTTTAATTTGAATTATTTGTTATTTGATCCCTATTGTTTGAAAAGTTTAATTTCTATCCCGAAGTTTTGAAATTTGAATTTTGTGATTAATAGTTTAATTTAGAAGAATTTAAATTTCAATCCCTAGAGTTTTACAAGTTTAAAATTCAACCCTATATTATTATATTATTAAAAGCTTAATATATATATATATATATATATATATATATATATATATATATATATATATAAAAGTAAAATTAAAATGCTAGTCTTACCGTTAGTAGACCTCATTCACGAAGCCGGTCTATAAGGTGTGTATAAGGTTGTTGTCTATAAAATGGCGCTTAATGGGTGTACACTCACACCCACCGCTTGCTTGACCGGTGGAGGGTCGTTAGCCGAACGGGTAGGATAGGGCAACTCTCTCTCCTCATTAATAAGTATAATGAACACATAAAGTAACTAAACTATTTTTTTTAAATTCCCAATCTTAGTTACTTTAGGAAAAGTGAATTGATGCAATCCCATGAAATTACACTTTGCACCCTTGCTAAGAAGTTAGTGGAGCGTGTGTGGTTTACCGGCACACTAATTGGTTCTAAGCAAAGGTGGCAAAGGGTGATTCATTGTTTATCATAGTTCGATGGAGCGTGTGTGGTTTACCGGCACATCGAATAGGTGATTGTAACAATGAAGGCACCGCGTAGATTTGCATGGTTATTCACACCCACTTTGTGATCCTCGGTATCCCAGTCACAAACGAGAGGGGCATATCGAGATTTAAACATGTCATTGAAAAGTTCAAAGAATCTCATCGAAACCTAGGAATTCTCAATACATTTAGAACTTAAGGTTATGTTTTCATGGTGGAGAATTAGTGAATTGTCATTCACTTACCTTCAAATTGTTTGCATGTTGGATTACGGCATCCATTTTCTAATGTGTAAATAATGTTGTTGGATCCTAGCCCTAATTTTTCATTTTGGGTGATAATTAGGGATTTAATTCTAATCAAACTTTGTCCTTTCTATTTGTAGATGTCGAACGCGAACAATGCTGCTGCTAGCTCATGAACATGATGAAACGAAGGTTCATTGCATCATGATAGCCACAATGAACGTCGGATTCCAAAAGTCCTATGAGGACATGTGTCCGTACGAGATGCATCAAGACTTATTGGAGAGATACCATCAAAACGCGAGGCAGGAATGTTACGAGATCTTCACTAACATGATCTCTGCTAAAATGGGAAATGGAGATTCTCTAACCGTACACTTGCAAAAGATGCAAAGGTATGTCGATCGTCTTCGCAAGTTGAATGTTGACTTTGGGGAAGATTTGGCTATCGACATGGTACTTCATTCCTTGCCTCCGTGCTACAACCAATTTAGGATGACCTACCATATGAACAAGGAGGAGGTTACCCTATGCAAACTCCAAGGTCTCCTAAGGGTTGCTGAGAGCAACCTCAAGGACAAGTCTGTTGCACCAACTCCCAATCCACCCGCTGCTCCTGTTTTGACTATTGGGCAGGGAAGGGGAAAGAAGAGGAAGGCTCCGTCAAAGAGCTACCACAAGGGAAAGTTCCGAGATGTTTCCTATTCTAGTGGGACCAAGGTTGATCCTGCTAAACCCAATCCTAACCCGAAGGAGGCAGAGTGCCACCATTTCCACAAAATAGGGCATTGGAAGAGAAGCTGCCCAGAATATCTGCAAGCCATCAAGGAAGGAAAGATCAAGCCGTCTTTCGCAGGTATTTATATAATTTATTCTAATGATTCATCTCATGCTATTTCTTGGGTTCTTGATGCCGGATGTGGTTACCACATTTGTTCTGAATTGCAGGGACTAAGAAGAAATAGGGATGTGGAGCTTGGAAGAATAAATCTAATCATGGGAAACGGAAGATCGTCGCCTGTCACCAAGATCGGAGTGTATTCTTTAGTGCTTAGTAATGGATTAAGTTTAGATTTAAATAATTGTTGCTACTCGCCAGATATGGCAAGAAACATCATTTCGTTTCATAGTTTGTTTAGACAAGGATTTAGATTTTCTTTTAATAATGAGAATGGTTCAATTTATGCTTATCTAAATGGTCTCTTATATTTTGAAGCAATGCCATGTAATGGAATTTATGAAACTGTTATGATTGCAGATAACCTAGGAAATGATGTTTTATGCATGGATTCTTCCAATAGTATGGATAAAGCATGTTTGTGGCATTGTCGTCTTGGACATGTCAACAAGAAGCGCATAGCCCAACTCCAAAAGGATGGAGTGTTGGAGTCATTCGACCTTAGGGAAGATGACACGTGTGAGTCTTGTTCGCTTGGAAAGATGACAAAGTCACCCTTCACTGGTACATGTGAGAGGAGTGAAGGTTTGTTGGATCTCATACATACCGATGTATGTGGACCCTTTAGATCTGCCACAAAAGATGCAAACCGCTTCTATGTGACTTTCACCGATGATTATAGTAGATATGGGTATATTTACTTAATCAAGCACAAGTCGGAAACGTTTGAAAAGTTCAAAGAATTCAAACATGAAGTGGAGAATCAATTGGGCAGGAAAATCAAGATGCTTCGATCCGATCGAGGAGGAGAGTACCTAAGTCTTGAATTCCACGACTATCTCAAAGAATGCGGAATCGTTTCACAATTGACGCCACCTAGGACACCGCAGTTGAATGGTGTGGCAGAAAGGCGTAATCGAACCTTGTTGGACATGGTTCGTTCTATGATGAGTCGTGCTTCACTACCTATCTCATTCTGGGGGTATGCCTTAGAGACTGCCGCCCATATCCTTAACCGAGTCCCTACAAAGAAGGTTGCCAAAACACCTCACGAGATGTGGACAGAGAAAGATCCCTCATTGGCACAAATCAAGGTTTGGGGTTGCGAGGCTTTCGTAAGACGAGATACTCACGACAAGCTCGAACCTTGTAGTGAGCGATGTATTTTCAACGGCTACCCGCAGAAATCCTTTGGATATCTCTTACCAAATGACAACGTTGTCCTCGTTGCGAGGAGAGGGGTTTTCCGAGAGCGAGAACTCATAAGCCAAGGAGACAGTGGGAGGCAGATCGAACTTGAAGAGATTCAAGAATCAAGTGATGAAGGAACCTCTACCACTGGTGCTCAACCCGAGGAGGAAACTCCGGTTGAACCAATTGACGAGTCCTTACCTCTTAGGCGTTCCGAAAGAGTTAGAGTTCAACCCCAGTTTTATGGTTTTCATATTACTACCGAAGGGGACACGTATATTAGTGATGGTACACTAATAAATCTAGATGAACCTAATAGCTATAAGGAAGCCATGGCAGGCCCGGAGTTTGTGAAATGGAAAGAGGCAATGGACAACGAGATTCAATCCATGTATGACAACCAAGTTTGGAATTTGGTTGATAATGTGCTCGGACGTAAGACCGTTGGGTGCAAATGGATTTTCAAGAAGAAGACCGACGTGGATGGAAATGTACACACATATAAGGCGTGATTGGTTGCGAAGGGCTTTACTCAAACTCCCGGAGTTGACTATTATGAGACCTTCTCGCCAGTTGCGAAAATAAAGTCCATTAGGGTGATGCTAGCCATTGCTGCATTTCATGATTATGAGATATGGCAGATGGATGTCAAGACCCCTTTTCTCAATGGAAAGTTGGCTGAGGATGTTTACATGGCTCAGACAGAGGGTTTTGTCGATACAAAACATCCCAATAGAGTGTGCAAGCTTGAGAAGTCCATTTATGGACTTAAGCAAACGTCTCGCAGATGGAATCTTCTCTTCGATGAGAAAGTCAAAGAGTTTGGATTTGTACGAAGTGAAGATGAATCATGTGTGTATGTCAAAGCCAGTGGGAGTATAGTTAGCTTCCTAGTTTTGTATGTCGATGACATACTACTCATAGGAAACAACGTCCTGACACTGCAGGAGGTTAAGTCCTGGCTCGGGAAGTGTTTCGCTATGAAGGACCTCGGAGAGGCTTCCTATATTTTGGGAATAAGGATAGTGAGAGAACGAAGTAAGAGACTAATAGGACTTAGTCAGAACACTTACTTAGATAAAGTACTAAAACGTTTTAGTATGGAGAATTCGAAGAAGGGAGAATTACCGATACAAAGTAATGACAAGTTGAGTAAGACTCAAAGTCCGAGTACCGAATCCGAGATAGAAGAAATGAGCCAAGTACCATACGCTTCCGCAGTTGGCTCAATCATGTATGCTATGACTTGTACTCGCCCTGATGTAGCCTTTGCTTTGAGCATGGTCAATAGATATCAAGGGAACCCTGGCAGAGCCCATTGGATTGCAGTCAAGAATATACTTAAGTACCTTCGGAGGATGAAGGAATGGTTTTTAGTCCTCGGGGGGAGTGATGACTTGAAGGTGCGAGGGTATAGTGACGCCAGCTTCCAGACCGACAGGGACAACTACCGTTCGCAGTCAGGCTGGGTCTTTACCCTTAATGGAGGAGCAATAACCTGGAAAAGTTCCAAGCAGGAAACCATAGCTGATTCAATGTGCGAATCAGAGTACATTGCAGTGAGCGAAGCGTCGAAGGAGGAATATGGTTGAAGAACTTCATTGGTGATCTTGGAGTTGTGCCTGCCATAAAGGAGCCTATGGAAATTTTCTGTGATAATGAAGGAGCGGTTGCCTTGACCAAGGAACTGAGGGATCATGGTAGATCTCGTCATATCGACAGAAAATATTACTTTATTAGACATCGAGTAGAAGAAGGACACCTCGTGGTTAGGAGGATATCATCAGAAGATAACCCAGCAAATCCGCTTACGAAGGGACTGAGTAGGGTTAAGCATTTGCAGCATGCTAGGAGTATTGGACTGAAGGATGATATTAGTTTAGATTAGATAGTTTTAGAAACTTGTAATAGATAAATATAATTGACATTTGATGATTAAATAAAGGAGTATTATTTATAAGTAAAGTTACTGTCTTATGTTAATTATTTAACTATTGTTTCACTTTGCATGTTTTGACTTCCAGAATAATTGAGTTTATTAAGAATAATCGAATTATTCAAACAGTCCACAATCGTTCATATGTTGGAAGTAGATATGAATGAAGATTGTCATGAATCGGTGTATAGATTGTCTAAATGGTATTAGACATAGCAAAAGTTTGCTGCAACGTTCATGAGTGCTTATGAACTAGTTTTGAGCATTGGAATAAACCCGCGCTTGCTGGAATCATCTTATGGAATGTGACAAAAAAGGGTGATCGCTAGACGATAATATCATATGGTCTTAAAACCAAGATATATGGTTTGTTATTTACTAATTGGTTGTGCATTGATAATGCGAAACCGCATCAGTAAATTGATGTCGTAAAACGCATTGTTGTGTATAGTTGATTAGTGAATAAGTAAATGCATATAAGTCGAAGTTTATCTGTTACTTTTATCCTAAGAGGATAAAAGCGATATCTCGGCCGCTCGATGATTTGATTTGACTTATGTGCCGGGCCCAGTCAGAACTAAATTGATGTGTTCGATTAAGTTCTATGTCGAATAAATCTGAGATCGAGAAACCAATTGCTGAACAATTGATTCCATAGAATTGTCCGCGCAATATCTTAACAGAGGACTTTACGATCCCTTATCTAAAGGACAGGACCGATAAGATCAGAGTTTGACAGCGTCTTTGAGAGCTACAATTGCTAATCGGATTGTGTTTGTATATATAGTTACTAGACTTATCCAAGTGGGAGACTGTTGGAATAGTGTCTAAGGCTGCAACTATATTTTGCAAGTATTTGACCCGGTTGTGCATGGTCCTTTTGGGTTGCCTTCACCATAGCAATTTGACATGATGATTTATAATGAGAGAAGAAATATTATTATTATATTATGAGAATGATATAAGGAATAATAATATTGTTATTTGATTAATATAAGTCATAAATTAATTAGGAATTAATTTGGTGACTTAAAGAGATTAATTAAATAAAGGGGCATAAACTGTCAAATGTGTAATAGTTATATTTTGGGCTGTGAATCCTTATGATTAAGAGGGTGGACGATTTTAGGGTTTAGAAGATCCTAGAAATCGTCCAAGGCTTAGTCCATGGGGAGTATTGGATTGCTTAGGGCCTAAGTTATCCAATTAGGGTTTTAAGGGTGAAACCCTAGGAGCTCACTAGTATATATAGACCCATAGGGTTAAGGAAATCGGCACCTTTGTCATTAGAGTAACCCTGGCCGATTTCTTACCCTTATCTCTCTCTCTCTCTCTCTCTCTCTTATCATCCTCTTGCTAGTTGGTGTTTGTAAGCCATTAGAGGAGTGACAATTGTGACTCTAAGCTCCAAGGACAAGAAGATTCAAGCAAGTAACTCAAGGTATTATTCTGGATCTGTTTTTCATATGTTTTGTTCTTAGATCTTGCCATGAAAGTCTTGGAATTATTGCATGTTCAATTAGTGAGACCTAGATCCAAGCTATAGGGTTGTATGTGCACATAGGTAAAGTTCTTATGTCTAAAACCCATCAGTAAGGATTATCGCTTGGGAGAATTTACAGAACGCAACTGTAGAGGCATCCATTCGCAAACTTGAGGTTTGTGAATGAAATTTTAATTTTTTTTATTATGAATGATTTTTTTTGTATGGGTAGTATGAAAAATGAGTGATTTGTTTATAAATTGAAATTGGAGAAGAAGAAGTTAACATCTATGGATAAGGTCTAGAACAAGCATAGAGGGGAACAAATGAAAACTCATGAAATGAGAAGTAGAATGTCAGAAAGTGTTGCTCCAAGAGATTCTTGGAAATTTAGGAGGTTTCTCAAGAATTCAATTGGTGGTTGTTTCCATTGTCATCATGATTGCATCGGGTAAAATCATTTTAATTTTGACCTAATAAGTCAAAGGGTTTCTATTGTATTTTGCGGATAGGGTTTATGGTGTTATGATTATGCAACAGGTTAACAGAAAGTTGATGATGTGGCAATCAAACCATTTGGATAATTTGTAGTTTCCTTAAGTAAATTTTGTTAGATCCTTATTTTTTTGGAAGGTAAAGGGGATAGGGAGGGGGTAAATACGTAAATTACAATATGCATGATTGGAGCAAGGTACATAATAGAACTTTTTCGGATTGTGTTTGACTTTAGTTTGACTTTGATTCATTCATTGCAGGTAGATAGTTGGTCTTTAGGAATGACAACAACTAAAATGGCAAAAGGAGAACTTTCATTAGTAGATCTTCGTCCATGAGAGAAATTTTCATTATACTCAGAGAAAGTCAACCTCAGGTCCTGACTTTTCCCTTTATTTCATCATTTATCAGTTTTTTTCTACATTTTTTCCTTATTTACTTAGTAATTAATTTTATTTTAAGTTAATGTTTGAAAACTGCATGTGCTTATTGATGCATTCTGGGTGAATCTGCATTACATTCAAGTGAGTATATTTCAGCACTCAATATAATGCCAATATGAACATACTTGAGAGGAAAAAAATACTGGTAAAGGGAAAAAAAAGTCTTTTTACTTGGTTAGGGACCAAAGTCATAAAAAATGGAGCCACAACTGCAAGTTGCAAAAAAAAAAAAAAAAAAAAATTTAAAGAACGAGAGGATGGTAAGTGTGAGGATTGGCCGAATATATCTAGTGAATTTAATAATAATTCCATCAACACATCCTGATTTATCCCAAGGAAAATTAGTTTTATCTCTTTTCTTTTCTATGGTAAATACAATAAAAAATAAAGTTAAGAGAGTTTTTATCGTGTTATAAATGCAGGGGAGAAAGGGAGGAGGTACAAAATCCATATGTATGTATGTATCTATCTATAAAACCCAATTCTTAAAGATTCTTAGTGCTTGCTGAAAGAAAAAAGATATAGATAACAACAATCTTTGGGTGATTGGCGTAACGTTGGCACTTAACACTAAAACTAGCTAGCTAGCTACTTATCTTTTGATGCGTTAAATATTTTGCAGTATATGTAATATGTTTTCATAAATATTATAATATGTTCTAACTTTTGCTACAACTGGAAATAAGGAAAAAAAAAAAAAAAACAAGACGCCAAAGGCGCAAGTAATTCCCATCTAGTTTGAATTGTTTATCTAAATCTTTCATAAAAATATCACCTAGGTTTAACATTTTGTTATACAAAGTATATATATATTCTTTTTCTTTTGTACTCAACTTTACATAATGACTAACAATTACTAAAATGTTCGCCTCACTTTTATTGAAATGATTAATTATCCAAACGCCCATTTATTTCATAAAGTGAGACCATATGCCGTAAATATATTCCTATTTAATTCATAAATTTTAAAATTCCACATTTAAATGTCATTGGTTTAAAATAAATCATTAATTGAAAGAATAATTTCACTATAAAATAAAAACAAAAACAAAAATTTAACCCTAAAATACGGGTGCTACACAACCTCCCCACCACTTGCACTCTATCATACCGAATTCAATAGAAAATATAAAAAATATGATATGATAATACATATAATATTATATCATCATATCCAAATCACTTCAGAGGATATGGACAATTACAAATATGTTAACTCACTTCAGAGGATATGGACAATTACAAATATGTTAACTTATTCTTGTTCCATGTTCTTAAATGTGAGATAACCTTATATATAATATTGGCTTCCATCCGAGACCCATCGCTGCCATAATCTTTCTTAATAAATAAAGGTTTTTTTCCCACATGTCAATCTCTCATGAGTTTTGACACTTGTCATTTTATGAAAATTTTAAAATAAATATTATCCACTTGTCAAATTTTGGTTTGTTTCATTTTTCAAAATTAAAGTCATATATTTATATATGTAAAGTATTAAATATCATATATAAGATATTGAATTGCAATAAATATGTTTTTCCTTATTTTAAAGTTGTACATTAAAAAATAATTTTTATTTACGCTTTAACGTTTAATCTTTTTTAAATCAACTCGTGTAATACACGGGTTTCACACGTAGTTATTATATGAATCATTATGTCACATATTTCCTACAATAATTATGTCAGTTAACACCATCCCAAATACGCATGTTCAGATGGAATTGGAAAAGAAAGTTATATGTACCTTGTCCTATAAACACAATGAAATCAAGACATAAACTTATAGAGCTACATATAGAACTGTATCATAAACTTTGAAATAAACAATAAAAACATAGAGAGGAGAAATATCGTACATCCTAAACATGTATCATGAGTTAGCTTAACGAAGTCATCTTATATGTATTAGCTGATGGCGAGATACTCTTTCTGTTCATCAAAAGAAATTCAATTCATATCACATAGCAATCTAATTAGCCTTGCACTCGCAAATCAATATACATTCATGATCCAAAAATATCCATATAACATAAAAATGAAAAAAAATAACAATACGTTAATTACTATTCAAGTTCAAAAACGACTGGAAAATGTTTGATATTTATCCTAGGATACAAAAGACATTTAAGTATTTACCGTGAAAAATAACTCTTAAAAACCATGGAGAAAATGCTATATAATATTCCTTCCCAGGAGTGAATCCATACACTAAAGCAGCTATCATATATATATACTAGGTACGTCTTCGGCCCGTGCTAAGCACGACCCAAGGTACAGTTAAAGCGAAGCTTAAGCATGACCAAAAAGTCTAGAAAAGTTGAAAGTACAATGTTATAAACATGTTAAGCTCTCATAATACAATGGATTAATAAGGAAAATGCCTTAATAGAAATAAATAAGACTATGATATTTTAACACACAAATAACTGAAAGTACACTATTATTTCTTGTATTTAATCAAGAATTTCTTTCCCATTCCTATCATCATGCACCCTTGCTGTTAGAGTTTCTCCTGTCCCATTTTGACAAGTTAACAAATCATCATAAATTAGTCCACAAATTAACAAAATATCCATTCCAAGCATACTTTAAACTTCCAATTACCTTAAGCTTACACTATACAAAGTTCTGGCGAAAAATAATGTTGACAGTTTAAAGAAACTAATCATCGGTAATTGGGGTTCGTACACAAGCAACAATGAATAGTTTAATGAAAAACCATGATAATAACAAAACATAATGCATAGAAATAACATTTTGAAGCTTTGGTCTGTATGTTCAAATTAAGATGCTAAGCTGTTGTTATTAAAAAACAAATTTGAAGAAAAATAGTTGGTGTTCTTAATACATCCTCTGTAGGAGGTTCTTGTAGCAGATCAGATGTTAATCAGGTTTCTTCTTTACATCATCTTTAGGTCTAAGCGTATATCCACTGTAATGCCTTTTCTTTCTTTGTAATAGTTGGCTTTCATCAGCTACTGTATCCTCTCTATTGTGGATCGATCAGTACTATCTAAAGTTTATTGCTTTTGCGATTAGAAAAGGCTATTCATCTAGGAAAATAAATATGACATTTTATTTAGCACCTGTAGCAAGAAAAGAAGTGTGAAAAATGAAACATATATTAAACATGCATTATATTATAACTCACATAGACACAAATGAAACTGTTGTCATATAACTCTTAACAAGTAGAATGAGGAAACAACTTTAAAATGTGACATAATTATTATTCAAGCTTTTTTTGATTTTGGTATGAATCAATTGTCTAAATATGAGCCAATGACCAGTTTACCCTTGTACCCTATAGGTCTATGAAGTGAGTATCGAAAAATTTAATGAATACTTGATTGCGACACACAATTGCAGTTTATTTATTTGGGGGTTGCATATACATGAGTTATTTTGCTTTTCATAATTTTTTTCATTTTTTGTATCTGACCAGTGAGTTTCATCATAAGCATATAAAAATTGCCTATCTTACAATAGCAAAGAGACATTTTTGGATCTTCTAGAGTTGTGTATGTTAATGATTTCAGCATTAAACTCTGTCATTGAGGTTTTGTAAATCATAAGTTGATGGCATATGGAGGTAACAACTAAATTATTGTGGCTAACTATATTTAAGAACTAAAATTCATTAACAATAAATTAGAAAAAAATTGGATCTACATCACTGGGAATCGAAACTAACGACCTTTTCTCTACACTTTACAATCACACAACAATATCATCCACAAATTCTTTCGATAATAACAACAAACTTTCATTTGTTTTTTATTAGAACATCATACCATTTCTTTCCATTGCAAAAATGTAATTTTAATCTCTTTTCTTATCAAGACATTGTACATTGATTATCTACTCATTATAGTGCACTTCCCGTTTGTTTTTGTAAATTACATTTGTGGTCCATAGTTTTAGTAGTTTAAAAGGAGGAAAAATATTATCAAAATATTGGTTCTACAAATTTACAATGGATTTAATTTTACCTTGGGTAAACATGATGGAAACAATAGAAGTTTTAGCCGCATTGTTGTCTTCCAAGGCGGTGGTATCTTTAAGCACTTCTCCTTGATGCATAAGCATCTGTTGTTCTGCAGCAGGATAAACATCTCCCTGAATAGTTCCTACATTCTTCTTCACGTCAACAACCTACAAGGGTAAAATAGCAAACAACTAATTAAATGGAAAGTATGAAAATCCTTAAAATGGAAGGAAATAAAATAAGATAGCATTGTATAGAATGATATTCAAGCTTCTGTTTCACAAAAGTTGGAAGTTATGACAAACAATACTTATACTAAATTCGTGGACAAAATACAGCTTTATACTTATTTGAAAATTTAAGAAAACATTTTCTGTAGTGATTAAAGCTTTATACTTTTTTGACCATTTAAGAAAAGATTTTTCCCAGCTCTCTGGTTTTGGAAAAAATTGAAATATATAAAAGCAAAACTCTTACTTACAATAACTCCATCATCCGCCCTAGTGTAGAAAACAGTGGTGAACGAAGCCCAAAATCAATGACTTCAGCCCCTGAATAAAAGTTTTTGAGCAAAAGTATTAATCAACAATTTGCAACACAAAACGAATGGGCCACAATCATTGCCTGATGGGGAAGAATTTGTTAACCAAATTTTACAAAATAGAAGGGAGAAATAATTATTGGATGGAAATCGGTTAAACAAATATTACCATATAAAAATTTTGAGATAGAAAAAAGGATTAAGAACCTTGACATAGGTAGAAGAGAAATGTAAACGGTTCAACTGAAACTATGGTAGAGTTTGAGTGAGAGCAAGAGGAAGAAGGTTAAAAGCTAGACTTTAAACACTAAAGGCCATTCTCTTCAACCTGATCTCCATTCTCCTCAATTAATGGATATGAAGCTATGCCAGTACAAAGATTGTCACTCTCATGATGGTTAGGGTTATATATCAACTGCAACAGAAGGTTACTAATTAATTATTATTTTTTTTGCAAAATACGTAAAAACCTATATGGCCATATCTAATCAAGGTATGAAACTTATCGTGCATCGATCAAAAAGACCCATTCAGTACAATACTTTGGAATTTAGATGAGTCACATTCTTATTAGAGAATTAGGGGGGGTGAGACGAATTACGGATGAATAACTGAAGGTTGGGGTTGCGTACAAAATGTTAAGGAGATAGAAGGGTATTGTTAAATGAGACACTATAAATCCATCATGAGAGTGGAAATCAACCATTCGAAATTTAACATTTCTAATATAATTTGTTGGCTTGATCTAACTTGAACCTAAATCAAATTAATAGTGCCAAAAAACACAAAAGGAGAATCACATGTTAAATTAGAGAGGGGAGTGATTGAATAATGAATTACCGAAATCGTAAATAAGTAAATACTTACATACAACATTAGAACCGTTTGGTCCCATCTCTTCCTGTATTTGAATCCATGACACAATTGTACTTTTAAGAAAGGAAAGAAGACACGAAAAGAGGAAAATGGGATGCTAACCAGAATGCCAGATATGTCGAATCTGCAACTTGATCATAGTCGGTGGCCGGTGTTCTTTCAAATTAGCTGGAAGTGGCGATGAATAGGGAAAGAAAAGCACGGAGTCTTCCTTTGATCAAATCTTGACGATGTACTTGGGAGCATTCCTAATTGGGGAGAACAACAACAGAGAAATGAGATGCTAAAATCCTCAATCGGTGCCCATCATAAAAGAACAAAAAAACATAGGAATTGTAAGAAGAATTATTTCCTTTACTCGGTAGCCAAGAACCAAAAAGCCCTAAAATCAAAACCGGAGATCATTTGGAAATCGGTCTTTGTTTCTTGTTTTTTCTCATTAGAACCAACACCATCCACAATTTCATGCTGCAAAGAAACACCAGTTTCATAGATGAAGAACTAAAGAAATCGAAGTTTCTAATTGTAGTATCTAGGAGAGAGAACGGCAGGTAGTTATGGATGTGGTGCGGTGGTGGTCGAGAGAGTTGACTATCGACTTTTTAGGGTTAGAGAGGTGAGTAGGGTTACTGTCGTGTGTGTGGAGATAGATAGAGAGAAGAGGAGAAGCAGTGACGAGCAAGTTGGGAAGAACTTCCCGGCTGATTAATTTGTGATTGTATTCTGAATAAGCAAGCAATAGAGGATATCGCTGGAAGAGAGAATTATCTGAGGAAGAAATCCAATGTTTTGAACCACCTTCGCTCATTAAGAAATAAATAGAGAAACAATAACAAAAAAATGCTAAAAATCCCCAATTTCACATGAATAGAAAAGGAATGAGAGAGGGAGGAGCAGCTCGAGTGAAAGATGGAGCTTACTAAAGTCGCCGGGCAAGTGACCTACTCAAAAATCATAAACCGAAATCGTTTCAAATAGAAAAAGGAAACACAAAGGAGGGTATGTCGCCTGAGCTCTAAATTCTAGTCGATTACCAGTGAGGTATAGAAAAAGAGAGAAAAGAGGAGTCTTGAAGAAGGAATCGAAAGCGGTGGAAAAGACGTATGATGGGATACATGTGTTAAAAATTTGATGGACGATTAAGATGATGAGATACACGTGCGAGATTTAAGAAATATAGTAACATATAGACCCGACCCAAAAGAGAATATGGTAAAATACCTCAAAATTCCAACAAAATTCCTCAAAAATCCAAAGAAAATCCACATTAATTCTTAGAAACCCACTTTCCTTAACTTTTAGAGAAGGTGATTTACTTATATATATATATATATATATATATATATATATATATATATATATATATATATATATATATATATATATATATATATATATATATATATGATAGTTGCTTTAGTGTATGGATTCACTCCTGGGAAGGAATATTATATAGCATTTTCTCCATGGTTTTTAAGAGTTATTTTTCACGGTATATATATATATATATATATATATATATATATATATATATATATATATATATATATATATATATATATATATATATATATATATATATAGACAAAATTGCAAAAATGGTCCCTATGGTTGACAAATTTCTGCAATTTTGGTCCAAAACAATACCTTGGTGCATTACTGGTCCAATTTTGGATATTTTTATTGTTTTTGGTCCCTACACACTTAAAAAGATGATTATGCCCTTATAATTTATATTTTTCAATTTTTAATTGCTAAAATACATAAATTAATTTAATTTATATTTTATTTGTTTTTTCTCCCTAAAAAACACACACACCGGTGAAAGAAACGAAGAAAGAAATAGGGGCAGCCAAGGGCTACCACCCTCAACCACCCATCGGTGACCCCCCACCGCCGTGAACCACCACTAACGACCACTCTCTATCCCCTCTTGTATTGAGAATCCATTGCACGACTCACCCTTCGCATTTTCTGTTTTCCTTTTCTCCTTTCACTGCTAAGAACAACCACCACCAAGGAGTAGTGGGGGTGTTGTTGTGACCACCGAACATGACTAGGAACCACCTCTTCTCACCAGTTTTGCCAATCAGCAACAACCCAAAACCACCCTTTGACCACTGTCACCTCCCCTCTCTCTCTTTTGCTTCTTTTCTTAGATAACAATAGCCCCACCAGAGGTGGCATCAACCTCTAAAGAACCACCGACTACCACCCCGTCTTTCCCCCGGTGATGATGACTGTGTTTTGCAATCTATCTCCAATGGAAGGAAGGGACAGTGGAAGTAGGAAGGGTGATGCACCTCCGGTGCCAAACTGGTTAGAAGAAGGAGGATGTCGACCTCAGCAACATGTGGCTCGGTGGTGGCAATCGATCACAAAGAGGGGCAAAACAAGAGTTTGTTGGCTCTTGTCGTTCATAGAGTAAACACACCATCTCCAGTGAGGTATTTTGGCAAAATCGAAGAATGAATGGGCACAAACGCAACAAGGGCTACTCAGGTAGCGATCTGCGAATGAGAGGGAAGGAAAGCAGGTCCGAGGGAAGCAAAAAAGCAGCGATAGGCTTTCCGTTCCTGACCTGGAGCATTGAAGACTTTTAACAACCATTAACAACTGCTGGATCATGCAAATCAGCTTCCCAACCATTCTTTCTCTTACAGTCCACCCACCTCACCAAATTCGCACCTTCAACATCTTTAACCTTGATTCAATTGGCCTTTCCGTTCATCGATTCAAAAGGTATAACTCCAAAGTCTTCCACTTCATATTCCTCAAAAGTAAAAAAAAAACAAACAAAAATCGAATATATTCACAGTTAGGCATATAAGGATGAAGGATTTATGGATTTTATTGCTCTCGTGCTGTGAAATTGCAAAAAAGGATTAGGTTTAAGAGTTTATTCGTGAAAAAATACGGAGGAAAGGAAGAGGGAGCGACAGGGGAAGGAGGGATAAGAGGGGTGGTTTTTTTTTTTTTTTTTTTTTTTAATTCGAATAATTAGAGAAGGAATTAAATTAAATTAAAAGGAAAATTATTTAAGGGTAGATTTGTCATTTCAGGTGGAGTATGGACCAAAACTACATATATATGCCAACCATAGGGACCAAAAACAATAAAAACATTTAAAATTGGACCAGTGGTGCACCAAGGTATCGTTCTGAACCAAAACTGCAGAAATTTGCCAATCACAGGGACCATTTTTGCAAATTTTTCATTCATATATATATATATATATATATATATATATATATATATATATATATATATATATAGGGCTACGTTATAATGTGGATGGACAACTATTGTGCGGATGTGTGGACAGTGTTATTTTATGAGAATTAGTCAAATAATAAGTTGTTTAGTAATGTGAATACGTTCAACCTTACACAATTATTGTGATTTCCATGCATTCTCACTAATTCTTATTCATTTTTGTTCTCACGCATCGTTTTTTACTTATTTTCATTCTTACACTCAATAAACATCCTGACAGAATGAGAATAAAAAAAAATCTATAATAACCTTATAGACGATTTAATTGTGTGACGCCCCAAATTTCAAATACCAATATTAACTTAATATGGTCTCAAAACTTCTAAAATTCAAAAATTCAAATACTAGTATCATTATTAATAATAATTGCGGAAGCCAATAGAAATTTAAATAAACAATTGGTGCGTCACATCCTCCTCAAGGCTTGTCACCATCTTCAAGTCTGAGCTTTATGCTTCCCATTCCCGTTGTCACTCGCTGCGTTATTTCTTGGGTTGCGTGCATTTAAAGATTCTAATGGGTAAGGCTAGAGCCTAGTGAGTTCGTGGTTTTCATGCATATCGACGTCAATAAAATAAAAATAATGCAACAAATTATCAATATAATTCTTTTCATTTCTTTCTATCTTTGGTGACATATTAGGAAACTACTGTCATTTTCAGGGAACAAATCCGTCCGCCGGCACAACAAATATGCTTACGGCTAATTAATCAGAGCGTAAGTTCTTCGCCGCGGACTGACACCCTGTACGACGACTATTAATAAGACCGTGTAGTACACATGTTCTTTGTATATATGTTACCCACCATTTTCACCCCTTTACACAAAAAATTCATAAAATTCACACATATATTCATAGCAATAACAACGGTAACATGTAAATGCAAATAAATTAGAATCAACTTTTCATGCGAGCAACCACAAAATTCACACGAAACTCACATTGTTGGCGTTAGGTCTTAACCAAAGCTTGCTACGCTACACACACCCGATATTTAACCAACATTTTTTTCTAAGGTCACATTCCTAAAAAAACATCATATGTGATATTTTCATTCAACCATCTCATGTCTCGTTCAACCGAATTTTAGTTATTGAAATATCGGTTACAATTTTTTGTGATAACGTTTTTGAATAATTCTTAGATATTGTCATTTCCTTTTAAAAATAATATTCTAAAATAATGAAAACTCAATGCTAAAATATTTGAAAGAGCCTTTGGTAAAATCTATAAAACAAATATGCCTTCAATCTTAAAATACAAAAGCCATGAGCTAAAGTCAAAATATTTTGAATTTGTAACTTTAAATGAACCAGATAAAAACTTGGGGGCTAGATCTGCAATTCTTGCTTTCTTTTGAGTAGCCAAAATAATAATAATAATAATAATAATAATAATAATAATAATAATAAATATAAAAGTAAAAGTTAGGGGTGTGAAATATATTCCCTATTAGTTTGAAAAAATGTTCCCCCCCCTCCCCCCCTTTTTTTTTGAACTCAAGTAAACATATGAATTGGAATTCTAACTGTGTGTCCCTAGTCATACCGTTTTAGTGTACATAAAAAAATTAAATAATTAAATAAAAGAAAACTTAATGGTTTTGATGTTTGACCAATTCGATAAAGTCAAACACCCAAGTATCTCCTTCCTCACCCAAGAGACACTCCTTTCTACTATTTTTAAATAAAATGAAGCTTTAATTTTTACTTCAATATGATATCAAATGGTTTAATAAAATCACTATTATTTATCTCCATTACTGACTAACAACCACCCATCAACAAAGGTCGAAATTCCATCCTAAAACAGTTGGATTAAATAGATAATTGTAGAACAACGTTTTCCAGAAATCCAAGTTAAATTGCTACTGATCTGATCAAATTGAGATAAGAGGTTGAACCAAAATACGTTGGGCATGCATACTAATCTATCTAAGCAACTATATCAATCTTAAATCGAATAACCATACCTTAATTTCAAGAGAAAACTCCAAAAACTCTTCAAGAACTTCCAACCCCTATTACTCATTCGATTCCTAGTCGATTTCCAAAACTCTTGTGGGGTTTACACTCGATTTTTTGTGCTATATATAATGCCTATATGCTTAACTGATGAAACATTTCCACTAGCTCGAATTTACTGCCTAATCAAAGTGAAGTTTTTTTTTTCTTTTAGATATTAAGCCTCATAATTTTTCACTAATTGCATCATGAACTTTGAGCTAATCATTATTTGGTATAATTTGATTACACACACACACACACACACACACATATATATATATATATATATATATATATATATATATATATATATATTGATTATTACAAATTGGTGAGAATACATGATAATGACAATAGTTATGTAAGATTAAACGTATTCACATTATAAAACAACATATTTTCTTTGTCATTCTCACAGAATAGCATTGTCCACACGTCCGCACAATAGATGTCAACCCACATTTGAACCTAACTCTCTCTCTCTCTCTCTCTCTCTATATATATATATATATATATATATATATATATATATATATATATATATATATATAGACACCCACACCCACAACAATATATTTGAATGCAATAGACACATGATGGAAGTGTGACCCATGGTGACGAAGATGTGGCATTAGCTGTTGTCACATTTGTTGGCTTGAAACCATGATGTAAATGCAGGGGAGAAAAGTAAAGAACAGTAATGTTGGATATTTGTTCAAGTTTATGTTTTAAAACTCATAAAACTAGTAATTTGCAACATAAGTCTTTTAAAAGCTTGAACAAGATAAAACAAATTTATTCCACCAAGGATCACTTCACATGATTCATGTAAGAATAAAATAAACAACCAGAAAAAGATTCAAGGGTTACAATCTTTGAAGACTTCAAATTTTTTTGATGAAGATGGTTATTGAAGATGGCCAAAACTAGAAGTTGAGGTTCTCTAAAAGTATCCAGCAACAAGCTTTGATGACACTTGATAAGATGCAAGTCATTGACTTGTACAACTTCAACCGCTTAAGAGAGAAAGCAAAATCCGATTTTGCCTTTCAAGAGATGGATGATGAGAGCTTTTCTTCTAACACTATTAAGAGAAAAAGAAAGCAGTTTATCAGTACGATAGAGATAATTCGACCAAAGGGTGATCAGGAGAGTGGCAAAAGCTAAATCAAGTCTAACTTAAGTCTAATAGTTGCATGCCCTCAACCACCAAGTTAAATTTCCTCCACATGCACTGGATCACCCTCATGAGAGAGGGTGGTGATGATTTTGGTTGTTAAATGCAATATCAAAGGGAGAGTGAATCAAACACTCAACATCCCTCTCACTTACTCTCCTAACTTTGATAAAATCTAACTTTTATATTTTAGAAATGGTTTACACACACACACACACACACACACACATATATATATATATATATATATATATATATATATATATATATATATATATAACATCCCAAAAACTAAGATAAAATTTTGTATTTAAATCATTCTAAAACATCCAATAATCATATCAAATCAACCAAAAATGTATCATAGTGAAAAGATCATTAGAGTACAAAATCCCAAAATCACATAATTTGGAAAACATGGGCAGATGAAATGTGATCATGTCTGACCCTTCCCTTTCGAGTTGGAAGTACCTGAAACATAAATCGAAAACCATAAGCATAAAGCTTAGTGAGCTCCCTAAAAATACCTCATACCATACATACATAATAGTCAAAACATAACTAGGTCTATTTCACCCCGTTCGGTCTCTTTCTACAGGTAATGGGTCTATTTCACGTCCTTCGGTCTCTTTCTACCGGTACTGGTTATATTTCACCCCTTCGGCCTCTTTCAACCGGTATCGGGTTTATTTCACCCCTACAGCTAGCATACAATCATAACATCAAGACTCACAAAGACAATAAGCATGTACAAACATAGCATGAAGTTGTCACGAAAACAACCGTCATCATGTAAACATAATTTAGTGGGCCGAAATTGGTGTCTTTGACCCACGAGTATAGCGAAGTGACCCACCTCTTTCCGAAGATAAACAAATCACACTCGGGAGGCTGAATCGAAAACCCCCACACTAAATCACAAATAATATAATCCTAATTTGAAATTAGGTCAGTAACTCAGACCGAGGGTCAAAATTCTAAATCCCGACTCCTATGGTAAAAAGGCTGCTTTACCCTTTTCTTATTGGGCATATCATATTACGGTCCAAACCCAAACTAACCCAATGTCCAAAAGACACTCAAGGCCCAATATGGGCCCAAATCCATAAAGGCCCAAATCAGAAAGACTTGTAGCCCAACAATGGCCCAAAACCCTATAGCCCAAGGTAGCCCAAAAACAAAAGCCCAAAATGGGTGTTCTGAGAGAGTACATCCAATATACTCTTTCCTACGCCTCGACGTACTACTGATTCATAAAGGGAAGGTTACGGGGCCAAGATGCAATACGCGTAGCGTACCTAGATTTACGCCCGACGTACGCATCATTGATTAAAACTTTCCTATTAAGATCTTAATGCTTTAAGACCTAACGTGTAACTTCAGATCTAAGTCCAAAAATACGTATTTAGCCATAGAGTTGCAATATTTATGCTTTTTCATGGCTTAATAACTTCCAAAACCCAAGTTAAACACTTTATCCACATGGAATGAACACCAAACTTTGCATGGTTCATCAAAATGAAACTTTTATGAATTAGCAATTTTATGCACTAACAACATCAGAAATGTTAGGATATAACATTCTAAGCTTCTAGAGTAGTTCATACTCACAAGGATGACTCAAAGGAGCATAATATGCTCAAAACAAGCCCTAGACTAGACCTAACACATATATTTATCAAGATAGAAGCTTTATACCTCCAATAAGCTAGAGAGAGTGAATAACCTTTGGATCTACGAGATTCCAATTGATCAATGCTCTTCTATGAGGATTTTTCTTCTTCAAGGTAAACCACACACACACACACACCAAAACACACACAAGGGTCAATCTCTTGAGAAATGGGTTAGGGTTTTGAGATATAGCTTAAAAAAGGAATTGAAGGCTAATAAGGTGAAGGATTAGGGGACATAAGGTGTTTAAATAAGGTGCAAACCCTAAAAATTAGGGTTTGCCTCTGACGGACGTACGCCCTGCATACAACTGGAATGCTCAGCATACTAGGGGGCTAGCCTCGTATCATGCATGCTTCGATGTACGCCCGCCGTACCTTATGTACGCCCATCGTACTAGGTCTTAAGTCAAAATTAAAAGGGAAATAAATAGTTAAGAGTTTACCTTGACGTAACTGGCATTACAACTCTCTCCCACTTGAATCAAACTTCGTCCTTGAAGTCCGCCTCTACAAACAACTCTGGGTAATGCTCTATCATCCTCCTCAGGCTCCCATGTCCGTTATGACCCTTCCGGTGCTGCCGCTTCACCTTTACCAATTCCAGCACCTTGTTTCGAAGAGTCTTCGTCTTCTTGTCGAGGATCACCATTGGTATCTCTATATAATCCAGGTGATCATCCACCTGAGTGTCCTCCAATGGAACCACTACCGAATCATAGACCAAACATTTTTGCAGCTGAGAGACATGAAAAGTGCTATGAATCTGGCAAAGCTATTTTGGCAGATCCAAGCGATACGCAACTCTACCTACTCCGGTTAACAACCTGAAAGGATCAATGTACCTGGGGCCTAGCTTACCCCGCTTCTTGAATTGGATGAAACCTTTCCAAGGTGACACTTTCAGGAGTACCATGTCCTCAACCTGGAACTCTAAGTCGAACTGGTGTCTATCTGCATAGCTCTTCTATCAGCTCTGTGTTGTCTGAAGTCTGCCACTAACTTGCTGAATAAACTCAGTCGTTCGAAGTACCACTTCCGTACTCCCCATAACCCACTGACCGACCTCACCACAACATATCGGGATCCTACACTTCCTCCCATAGAGCATCTCAAAAGGAGGTCGATCAATGCTAGTGTGATAATTGTTGTTATATGAAAACTCCGCCAAAGGAAGATATGTATCCCAACTCCCGCCAAAATCTAGTACACATGCAAACATCATGTTCATTAATCAATGTATAGTCCGCTCACTCTGACCATCAGTCTGTGGGTGAAAAGTTGTGCTGAAGTGCAGACGAGTACCCAAATCCTCATTGAATCTCTTCCAGTACTTGGAAGTAAGCCGAACATCCCTATTAGAATAAAGTGTGTGCTCTTGGTCAATCGATCCGTGATGAACCATATCGAATCCACTCCATGCGCTGTCTGTGGTAACTTCATGATAAATACCATTTTAATCTCTTCCTATTTCCAAACAGAAATTCCCAACGGATCCATTTTTTCGTGTGCTCACTTATGCTCGACCTTGACATTCCTACAAGTTAAGCACCTTTGCACATACCAGACCACATCCCACTTCATGCATACCCACCAATGCCAGAGATCTCTATACATTTTTGTCGCTTTGGGATGAATAGAAAACCTCGACTTATGCGCCTCCTCCATTAGAACCTGACATGTTCCACCCTAATATGGAACCCACACTCTCCGATGAAGGGTCAATAATCCTCGGCTATCATAATCAAAGGAAGCTACCTGACCTACTATGCGCTTACTCTTCCAGTGTCCTACTTTAATAGCCTCAAACTGAGGATCTTGGATCTTGTCCAATAGTGAGGTAATCATGGTCATCCTCAAACATACATCCCTGATCAGGGTAGTAGCTGCCTTGTAGCTGAGAGCATCGACCACCACGTTGGCCTTCCCCAGGTGATAAAGGATCTCACAATCATAATCGTTAACCACATCCAACAATTTACATTGTCACGTGTTCAGATTCGGCTGATCCATTAGATACCTCAGACTCTTGTGATCTATATAAATAGTACAATGGACCCCATAGAGGTAATGTCGCCAAATCTTAAGGGCAAAAACCACAACCCCCAACTCCAAATAATGCGTAGGATAATTCGGCTCATGAGGCTTCAACTTCCTCGAAGCGTATGCGATCACATGACCCCGCTGCATCAAAACTACACCCAAACCTATGATCAATGCGTCAAAATATACCACAAAATCCTCTACACCCTCAGGCAGGGTCAGAATTGGCGCCCTACAAAAGCTTTGCCTCAGAGTCTCAAAAACTGTCTACTGCCCAGGCCCTCAATGAAAAGTGACGGTCTTCTTCGTCAACCGGGTCAAAGGAACTGCTATTTTGGAGAAATCCTAAATGAATCTCCGATAGTAACCTTCCAATCCAAGGAAACTCTGAATCTCAGATGGAGACCTCGAAACCTCCTACCTCATCACCGCCTCAACCTTGGCTGGATTGACCAGAATACCGTGTTGGTTAACAAGGTGTCCAAGAAACTGCATCTCGTGCAACTTCACATACAACTTCTCCTTCCTCAGAGTCTCCAATACCTCTCTCAAATGCCCCTTATCCTATTCCTAAGTCTTGGAATAGACTAGGATGTCATCGATAAACACAATCACCGAACGTCTCATATAGGCCTGCATACACGATTGTTGAGGTCTATGAATGTGGTTGGAGCATTGGTGAGCCCGAAGGGTATCACCACGAACTCATAATGACCATAACGGGTCTAGAAGGCCGTCTTCTGCATATACTCCTCTCTGAATCTCATATGGTGATAACCTGAACATAGATCAATCTTGGAAAAGTAAGATGCGCCCTGAAGCTAGTCAAATAAATCGTCGATCCTCGGGAGTGGGTAACAACTTTTCACCGTTAGCTTATTTAGTTCCCGGTAGTCGATACACATCTGATGCGACCCATCCTTTTTCTTCACAAATAAGATTAGCACTTCCCATGGTGAACTACTTAGCCAAATAAGTCCCTTGTCTAATAGCTCATATAGCTGTGTAGACAACTCCTGCATCTCTGGTGGTGCTAACTGATAACGTGCTTTGGCTATCAGAGCCACACTTGGAACCAAGTCAATCTGAAACGCCACCTGCCTCTTTTGAGGCACTCTAAGAAAATCCTCCGGGAACACATCCGGGTATTCCTGAACACTTGACACATCATCCACAGTCACATTATCCTTCTCCCGAGTATCCATCACATAGGTCACAACCCGGAACATCCCTGCTGAAGATAACACCTGGCCCTCATTGCTGAATAGAGAGTCGGTCCACGTTGAGGACCCTCACCGTAGATCGCCAACTTTCCCCGATTCTGGGTTCAAACACACTAACTAAAGCTCACAATCAATCATCGCCCGTTTGGGGCTCAACCAATATATCCCCATAATGATCTTTCTCTCACGCAGGGGAATAGCAACCAAATCAATCGGTACTGCTCGCTGAATAACTCCAAAGTGCAACCCCAGTTAACCCTCAACACTCGCACCGGACGGTCATCAACAATCACAACCTCTAGTGGATAATCCAGCTCCCCCGGAACATCTTCAAACCGCTTACTAAGCGCAAGAGATGTAAAGGATTAGGTAGCTCCCGAATCGAATAAAACCAAAGTAGGAATATCGTTCACAAGGAACAACCATAAACAACAATACAGACATATACGCATGATAAATAACACAAATAAAAAGGTAAGGAGAATATATATACTAGTGACCACATTGGGTGTTGCACAAGCCTCATAAGCTGTCAGTTGAAATGCCCAACTCTGAACAACTATCGCCCCCGGCTTGTCCCGACAGCCATCAGTGATCCTCAGATTCACCGGAGCAGGTGCTGCTACTGGTATCCCTGCTGCTAAACTCGGGAATTTGGCCTTCTTATGGCCCTTCTAATTGCAATGGAATCAAAACAGGCTAGATACCTAGCTAGTGGTAGTGACAGTACGATCCCGACCGAAGTGCCCTGTCTTCCGACACTTGTAACAGCCCGAACCACCCGCCCTGCAGACTTTGTCATGCGCCTTGCCGTACTTGCCACAACAGCCCCGACTCGGCTGGCCCCTCGATCTAGAATCAAAACCCTTAGGGTTTCTTCACTAAAACCCCAGTCATCTGTCCATGGTCTGCCTTCCTCTTCCCTATATGCTCCAAATCAATCTCCTATTATCGAGCCCTAGATATCATGGCATCCAGTGTCGGATAAGCGAAAAAAACTAACAAACTCCCGGATATCTGATCTCATCATGTCATGGCACCGATTCTTCCTCATCTCCTCGTTTGTAGCGTATTGGGGAACCAAAAAAGATCTCTCTCGAAACTTGGTGGTGATCTCTGCCATGGTCTTAGTCGTCTATCGCATGTCTAGTAACTCCCTCACCAATTGTTGCACCTCAACAGCTGGTGCAAACTTTGCTTGAAACCGGGTCACAAAGTTCGACCAAGTCATGGCCTCAATGTCTAGGGCTCCTAGAGCGTAACCAAACTCCTCCTAGTAATCTTGGGCTCTCTCCCTCATACAGCCTGCAATGAACCTCTCCTTCGACCCCTTGGGGCAGAAGCTAGTCATCTGAGCACACTCAATAAGTATTTGTTATCCAGTGTCTGGCAGTAATGGGGTCCTTCGGCCTAAAGAATTTTGGCGCCCCACATCCCCTGAAATCCTTGAAGGAGAGAGTGCGGGCTCCCTGTTGACTAACATCCAGATCGGCCCTAAAGAACCTAAGGCAATCCTCCATCAACTCAATCACTCCCTCCTTGATCGACCCAAACATGACCGAGGTCGCCTCGAGGGTGCCTTTAGTAATCTCAGACATGATGAACTTGCATAAACCCTCATTAATTGGTTCGGTGCCTGATCCTGAACCAGATCCAGATACTGAACCTCCTGTCCCACCGCTTGTCATCACCATGCTGAAACATAACACATAAACGATCAATATACACACGAAGAGGTTCACACTCTTGAAGTTTCTTGAATTCATCATGGCCATCCTTCTCTTGGGTATAGATCATGTGCTTCCAGTAGTACGAGACCAATGCTCCCTTCTACACCTATCTATACTCTCCCTAAGGATTGTCTCCAATCCTCCAAGTCACTTCCTTTCTATCTAGTACTCCTCTCCAACTATAGAGTGCTCTATACGCCAAGACATATCCCAACCAATCCCTAGATTTCCATTCCTCATCACTCTACACTATCAACTGCAGAAGGAACTCCTTCTAATACCATCTAATTAGCATACGATTATAAATACATAATCTTGGTACTAGATCATTCTTCGAGAGAAAAGTCTCACACTACAACGGTTGGACTCAGATGAGAGCTACACAATAGAGTTAAACCTAACCCTATAAATTATCTAATCTCGACAATATGTAACCAAGCACATTCTTCCACTAGTTAACTCATATTACTTAGAATTCCTAAAATCACAAAGAACGCAGCATTCAAGCATCAAGCAATTCGAATCAAAACATTGATGGGTTATTAGGGTTACAACTGCAATGCTCTAAGTAGAAAACATTTAAACAATTCAAATGATTAGGGCACACGCAACCTAATTGGATCTATGTCTTTCACATATAGGCAACATACTATGAATGATCATCCTACAAAACTTTCCTATGAAAAACTAATTCATAAGAACAAGAAAACGTACCTTGAAGATTGTTATTGCAAACAATCTTTGTCACAACTAGAAAAATTTCAAGTCTAGAAACCAAGCCAAAAGAGTCCCGTATATGTAATGGTTGCAGCTATGCTATAATTATGCTTGAGTAATGTAATGTTTTTGAGAAGTACACTACCCTAAAACGTCCTAAGTCAATGCAAGCAATAGGAAAATAAGTTACGTCAAAGTATTAAACACATAAACAATAAAACTAACATGTTAGAGTTTTCAATCCACCAAGACCATGAACACCTTCCTAGAAATCACTTTGGCCGTGAACCTCTTTAAAACATCAAAGATTAGCCGTGAAGAACTTAAAGAAGCACCTTTAGGCCGTGAACACCTTCCTAGGAGGTGTCTTGGGCGTAACCACATTTAATGATTCAAGCTTTGACCATAAACACCATTCTAGACAAGCTTTAGGCCGTAAACCCCTCCCCATGACATCTTTAGGCCGTAAACCACCTTTGGTGGACCTCCTTTGGCCGTAAACATTAGTTTAAGGTCCATCTAGGCTATGAACTCCTTTCCAATTCAATATGTTTATAGTGATGTCAAGCTGTAATGTGTAAAGTCGCAAGGCAAATCCCAGTAATTTATGCTTTAACTTCTAGTAATAGACATTACCCAACAATAATCTAAGTAAACATGACACCCATTTTATATTACCACATAATAGAGCGTAAACTCCCTTCCACGTTTCACAAATTTATTTCACAGTCTGTAACCTTCGTGGACTCTTTCAAGAAATCAACCAAGAACTCCAGAAACCATTTCTTCACCATTCTTCCTAGTCTTTGGTAAGAAATTCATGCTTAGTGAATGATTTATATATATAGATATATTAAATCTTCTACTCACACATAAATTTATGTGTTCATAACCATATGATAGCAATTTCTTCAAGGAGTTCATCCAACACACCAAGTGTTCTAGGCTCCAGTTTCTCACCTCATCTTAGTTACACCATCTTCTACCCAAGGTGAGCTTCATACCCCTATCTTTTAAGTTTTCATTGTTTTTGAGGGAGAATACAAGTCAAGGGTCTTATGAAATCTTATTATATTTGCTTGTTTATGCATGTATGTTGTGATTTATATGCTTAAAGTTATGAACTCCATCTAATGGTTCAAGAACTCGAGATTTTTAGCAAGTTTCAAGGTTTTGAACTATATATCACCAAGTATATGTTAGAATACAAAAACTAGTATGTTTATGGATTATGGATCATAAATTGTTATGCCAAAAACCTTAAGGATTTGCTTCAAAAATGTGCCTAAACAAGTTGTTAAGCATAATATTTTGAAAGTGGGTAAAATATGGAAATAATGATACTTTGGGGACCATTTTCGACCACATATATATAAAGACCATTTTGGGAAATGGAATATAATTGAAGAATTATTGAACATCTAAATTTTTAAGAGAGGAAAATGGAATTTTTGGATAAACAAGGGCCTTTTTGAATATTTTCATAAATATAAGTCTAAAATGAACATTTTAGAAGAAATGGGCCATTTATCGACAATTCACCTAGTTTCGAACCACTTATGACACCTTTTGACAAATATGGGTCTTATTTGATAATTTATTAAAAGAAGGGCCATTTTTTCCAATACCGATAATTTTGAGTCAATTTTGATAATTATGATTCCAAGTGGATTATCCTCAATAAACGAAAACGATAGACCTAGTAAACTAGCACAGTTGTTGTTATTTATTAAATAGCAGATTTCATCGAGTTGCTCAAAAACCAGTTGATATTCTAGTGAAGACGAATCTCAAAAGTACCTAAATATAATTATATTAGTGTACGTCTAAAGTCATGTAAGGAGTTATAACTAGAGTCTCCTGGAGGGAGAATGGGAATTTGTGTATAGATCTATACGGGGTTGACACCCCGCACCTTCGTTGTTCGCTACAGCTAGACCGGCCAGTCTTGGGTGACAAATGTATTTAATCAAACACGAGCGCCTGAGAAACACCAAGACAGGTCTCCTTCATGTTAGTATGGTTATAACGACTCACTAGAATATGTTAATGTATCTAGAAATTTATGTAAGGAAAACCTCATAAATAAATTGGCACATTGTGCTGACTGCCCTATGCATGGTAGTGATGGTCCACATTTGTTGTGTTGACCGTCCATATACATTACGCGGGATGTCCACAATTGCCTGTTGATTTTTCACACCTCTCCATTCTTAGGGTTTTGAGACCACAAATTTGTATATAAGAAAATATAGGATTTTATGGGGGAAATGATTGTATACGATTTCGAAAACGATAAACTAAGACATATATGCAAGTATACTCAAATGGAAACAGAACTTACGATTATTTTATACAAGAAAATATAGGATTTTCTGGAATAAACGATTTTATACGATTTCGAAATGATAAACTAAAACACACTCCCAATTATACCTGATAAGAAAATAATATTTACAACTATATTCCTTTTAGAAAACATGGGATTTTTTGGAACCTATTTGTTATGACTACTCAAAAGAACCATTTTCAAACACAGCTCGCCTTTATGAATTATATTACTTTCCAAAAATCACTCCTTATAAGGATGAATAAAAAGTAATGGCATACATGCATATATCCATGACATCAAAGGATTTTATAGAAAATATCAGATTTTCTGAAAGTACACCGATATCAATTATAAACAAGTGTAAAACGATTTTTATACAAAAATGCTTATGTACTCATCAACGTTTTAGTTGACGCTTTTCAAAACGACTTGTATTCTCAAGAAATCAGTAAGAAGGTTAAAGGGACACGGATTCAGGACTATTTTGCTGTAGTTTGGAATTTATTTGCTGATGTCTCTCTTGTGTAATTTGAAGAACAAATACAATATGCAAACAATGTAAGTTTCTTATCTCAATGTATGATGTTTGGATTTTCTATGTTTCAATTATATTCAATTGTTATGATACTGCATAATGAAGTCACCCGCCTCTGGATGTTTCCGCCGTCTAGTCCGGGGGTTTAATAGATTAGTATCAGAGCATTGTTTATAATGAACTAGTATATCTATCCATTCAAGATATACAACTATAAATACAATAGGACTAAAACACTCTGACTAAAAGTATACTTTAAAGATATAAGTATTTTATACAAGTATACATACTTACTAGCACAGTATCATAACGAGAAGAAAACAAAAGTAACCAAAAGGTAGAACACTACAGTCAGTCCTAGGCAGTTATGTAATCATATTTGGGATAAATATAGCTTGATCAACTATGTTTATTTGAGATATGACCAACATGTGCTTGGGAGTGATGGTGGTGTTGCAACAAACCTAACACCTACCCACTATACATAAAAGAGAACATCAGAATCGAACATCAAGTTTAAAATACTATAGGAGTATTTTAGCATACCATAACCCCCCCAACAGCTAAATCTTCCCCGTATTTCCTCTACCCTGATTCTCGCACAAACAACATAGCTAAAATTCCTCACCGAGACTTCTTCTACCCTGTCGCAGTAACGTACGGATGGGTCAAGGAAGGACAAAATGAGGTCCATAGGGAAAACCCATAGGTGAAGTCTAAGGAATACCAAGAGATGAATTATGAAAGGGAGGATTCTGACTAAGAGCCAAGAAAGGATGAAAGCACTGAGGAAACCTTTAGCGAGCTTTACTGTAACGCCCGCAGATCCGGGCTAGTCAATTTAGAGGCAATAGGGATCGAAAACGACATTTCGACAAAAGATTATTTAGAATAAATAATCTTAACCAAGTTTTAGAATAGGTCACAAGGTTTCCGTACATATAAAGAACGCCGAAATCCGAGTTATAACGAAGAAGTTATGACCCGTCGAAGTTTCGCGACGGAACCGGCACGGCACCGGGAAGCGTAAATAGCGAATTTACGATAGAGCGAGATTTAGCCTTAGCGATCTAAACAAAAGTCGTAGAGTATGTTAAACTAAGAACATCGATAAAAAGAACGCCCAAATCTGACTTCGTATGAAGAAGTTATGATTATTCGAAGTTTCGGAATAGTAGTGTACAACCCGAAATTCGAATATTAGATCGAGCGATTTTTACCCGAAATGACCTAAATGAGAATCGAAGGTCTCGTTAAAAGTGGCGTAACGAGAAAAAGATGGGTGAAAACGGATGTCGGATGAAGAAGTTATGAGGATTTAACGGACCAATCCTGTCCCGGCCCGTTAATAATACAAAATTTAAAATCGAGTCGGAATTAGCCGACATAGTCTAAATGAAAGTTGTAGAGTATGTTCCTACCTTCGCGTGGATATAAAGAATGTCGAAAACGGAGCTCATATGCGAAGGTTACGAATTTTTAAAGTTTATGATCGAATTTGCGAAGGCTGATAAGGAAATGATGACGTGGTGCGTTGTGGGCCGTCCATCGTTGATCAGATCTCGCTTCAGATCATGCCACGAAGCCTCGCTATTATGCCCCGCATACGAAGAAGCTATGCCCCGCATAACTTCGGTCTGATCCATCCGATGAGTGCAAGAAAGCTGGGTCCGAGCTAGTGGTCTTATCCGAGGAGTACGCCCAGCGTAGTCCAAAGCCAGCAGCCTATAAATAGCTGCGAGGACAACCTTCATTTTCCACACCATTCTCCTTCTCTTTCTAAAATCTTTCTCTCTCTAAGGTCCCAAACCACCCCTAAGCCCTAGATAAAATCCCTAGCTCCCGAGGGAAGCCTTGAGGCTCCCGGAGTCCCGAGAAAAAGAGCCTTTCGGTTTCGAAACGCTGCTCTAATTAAGTTCCGATTTTCGATAAAATTCGCTGTAAGTGTGCTACGCTTACGCAATTTTTAATATAGCTTTCAATAATTATAGGAATGTTATTAGGTCCTTAAAATAATTATTTGGGCTATTATTATGAGTTATATTGAGTGTTATTAACGCTTATATAATAATAATAATAGTCAGACAATTAATTTGTCGCGGTTATCGTTAGACTAAACCCTAGTGGTATCGATACTAGGTTTTATCGAAGAAATATCGTTTTGAGAGTATTGAAGCGCTATTCGAGTGCTGAGTCACCACCTTTCAAGTGAGTGCATAGTCCCTTTCAGATTACACATAGATATGAAGTATTTTATACAAATTACGTGCTATGTGTGCATATTTTCTAAATACTTGCTATCTATGCTGGATGAACGTTTTATACATGTTTTCAATGATTTAAACTGTATATGTATTTTATATCTACAAAATGTGTTGGGTAAAACATGGGTAGATGTATTAGTTGCTGTGTGATAAAATGAAATAATGAGAGACCTCGTTGTAGATGTTATTGATGATCCAGTCATCTAGCGGAGTATAGATGACGACCACAGACTATTCTAGACAGTCCAGTGGAACACTAGCAGGCTCGCAACCTGTAGATGTTTATTCGAACTGTGTGAACTGTGTGCTCACCAGGTGTACTCCATCCCCCACATGGTTGCCTTTAGGACTTTCATTGCCAAGGAATCCCCTTAGCAGTAGTGTCCATCCCAATGATAGTCCTTAGACTAGGTCCCTTGTGTTAGATGTTTTAGGGACGTAATGTGAGGATAACGGGAATGGGTAATTGGGTTGATTGTTTGATGTTTGAAAATAATAATTATATTATTGTGGGTTGAAAACCCTATGTGCTCACCAGGTTTCCCAACCTGACCCACTCAGTTTATTTATATCACAGGTGTTGATATGAAGTCACATTACACTGAGAGATTTAAAGAGATGTAGATCACTAGTGTAAATAAATGTAAGTTCTGTTTATGCTTATGTTTCTGTATTAACGATGACATCCCAAAAGTTTTAAAATGAATAAAATACGTTTCTTCGAAAATGTTTTAATAATGTATTTGATCATGTTTTTCTGGGAACAAATTCTGCAACACTTTTATTAAAAGAGATACTCTGATTTTTATAAAGCATAAACAAAATCGGTCTTTTCTGGCCGTGAAAATGGGGATGTCACAGTTGGTATCAGAGCATTAGTTTAAGCGAACTAGGAATATGGATTTATTTCTAGACTTAAACTTTGAATGCTAAGCGATGATTGTGAGGTGTGAGCACTAGATTATTTTAGGAATTATGCCTAAAATGCTTTTATGTGCTAAATGCTTTGTGCCTTATATGCTATTAGTTATTCGAATCTATGGTCTGATGCCGACCGGATCTGGAAACCTTATGTGTTTAGGATTCTAAACGTACGACTACGATATTAGAACTAGCATGTAAACGTTTCGGAGTGATAAGGATGATTTAAACGTCAATCCTAAGTAAAGGTCTAGATTCACCTTATTTGGTGTATAGATCAAGATGGCAAGGACCCGTAGCGGAAACGTAAATACAAATGAGAATAGGAACCAACCCCCAGTGGTTCAGCAAATACCTGTTGTAAAAGAAGTTGCACCTGGGCCAATCACGATGACCGGAGTACAAGCAATGGTGCGGATAATGCTAGATCAATAGATGGAAGAAACAAGGCGTTTACTTCAACAAAGTAAGGACGAACTTACTGTGCCATTACGTCAGACACCCACTCTTGAGGCGACCATCTGGGTTGCTAAGTCTGTTGATGAAGTGATCAATGGTAGTATCGCCAGCAAGGTTGAGGTTGGCAAGAAGAGGAAATTTGAGGGTTCTTCAAGGTCTGCCAAGAACAACATGTCCTCGAAGTCTGGAGGAGTAGGTGAAGCAAAATGGTGTGACAAGTATGGAAGGAAACACAATGGTAGATGCCCTAAGGAAGTAACCTACTTCAAATGCAGGAAGACTGGTCACTATGCCCACGAATTCCCAACCGAGGAAGAAGTTTACTTTAAGTGTAGTAAAGAGGGACACTTCAAGCAAGAATGTCCAATAAGAGCTACAAAACCAAGTGTACCACCGAAGCACCATGGGAGAGTAACTTGTTTTAAGTGTGGAAAGCATGGGCACTACACTGATGAGTGTACATTCAACACCAGGGTGTGTTACGAATGTAATGAGGAAGGGCACCTCAAGCAAGACTGCCCAAAAAGAAAAGGATTTACAAAGCCAAAGGCACCACAGAAGAACTATGGGAGATGCTATGAAGAAGTGACTTCTTTTAAGTGTGGGAAGAATGAGCATTACACCAATATCTGTACATCCAGCAAGAGGTTCTATTACGAATGTAGGAACAATGGACATATATCAAAGGATTGCCCAAAGAAAAGTGAAGCAGCAAGAGTGAATGCACCTCCAAAGCCAAGAAGCATCCCTAACGAAGCAGCTGACAACGCAATGAAGAGTAAGGATTGATATCCAAAGGTCGAGTTATGATGTAGCCTATTAGAGGCATAGTCTAGGGTGAACTTGAACACCTATGTAATAGTTTCAAGGAATAATAAAAACCTTTGTTTTGATATTTGATGTGTTAAGCTGTTATGTGATTTTCTTGTGTGGTGACTTGGAAAACTGTGGGACAATACTTGGGACGAGTATGAGTAGTTGTGAATGGTAGTAGAGGCCTATACTACCGGAAGCACAGGACTCACACTTGGATCTGGGAAAGTCACAAGGTTACCAAGAAGCTAGTAATTGATTTTGTTTTATTCAAGTATGTCCTTACCATTGTTTTGGTAATGACTAAGAAGATTGTTGTTATCTCGACCATAGTGGTCATATCGCATTGAGTACGACTACGATGACTATGTTGCGTGGTTCAGGGAACCGAGTTCGATGTAGTATCCGACTTAAACCAAACGATTGAAATCAAAGCGGTCAATAGAAATATCGCGCTCGTTGATTAAAGAAGTTGATAGCTAGAAATGCCTAATGTTAAAGTGTGATTATATCACATTAGAACATGAAGGAAGGCATAGTCTGTTTTAGAATTTAACTCTAAGAGACCTAAGTCTAAGTGTTGCAACATATGATGATAGGTCATTAGAATATGACACATCGATCCATAGTAGTAATAAAAGAACTCATCTCAAGT
The DNA here is from genome assembly GCF_002870075.4 of Lactuca sativa. Classification (NCBI taxonomy): domain Eukaryota; kingdom Viridiplantae; phylum Streptophyta; class Magnoliopsida; order Asterales; family Asteraceae; genus Lactuca; species Lactuca sativa. The sequence continues at coordinate 122,935,899 of NC_056627.2, forward strand.
TCGTATCTAGTAAGGATTGAGATTGTGACTTGAAGGTCATAATTTGGAGTCTAACCTGAAGCAGAGAGCAGATGCACGATCGAGTACTGCTTACAGTCAATGAGTCTAAGAGATATACTTGAAGGAATATAGAAGTTATAATTATTACCTAGGATGAAGAGATGACGTATGGAGTCATTATACGATCCCTGTTTCATTGATGATTCTGGGACGTAATCATCCTAAGGGGGAGATAAATGTAACGCCCGTAGATCCGGGCTAGTCAATTTAGAGGCAATAGGGGTCGAAAACGACATTTCGACAAAAGATTATTTAGAATAAATAATCTTAACCAAGTTGTAGAATAGGTCACAAGGTTTCTGTACATATAAAGAACGCCGAAATCCGAGTTATAACGAAGAAGTTATGACCCGTCGAAGTTTCACGACGGAACCGGCACAACACCGGGAAGCGTAAATAGTGAATTTATGATAGAGTGAGATTTAGCCTTAGCGATCTAAACAAAAGTCGTAGAGTATGTTAAACTAAGAACATCTATAAAAAGAACGCCCAAATCTGACTTCGTATGAAGAAGTTACGATTTTTCGAAGTTTCAGATTAGTAGTGTACAGCCCGAAATTCGAATATTAGATCGAGCAATTTTGAGCCGACACGACCTAAACGAGAATCAAAGGTATCGTTAAAAGTAGCGTAACGAGAAAAATATGGGCAAAAACGGATGTAAGATGAAGAAGTTATAAGGATTTAACGGACCAATCCTGTCCCGGTCCGTTAATAATATAAAATTTAAAATCGATTCGGAATTAGCCGACGAAGTCTAAACGAAAGTTGTAGAGTATGTTCCCACCTTCGCGTGGATATCAAGAACGTCGAAAACGGAGCTCGTATGCGAAGGTTACGAATTTTTAAAGTTTATGATCGAATTTGCGAAGGCTGATAAGGAATTGATGACGTGGCGCGTTATGGGCCATCCATCGCTGATCAGATCTCGCTTCGGATCATGCCACGAAGCCTCGCTATTACGCCCCACGTACGAAGAAGCTAAGCCCCACGTAACTTCGGTCTAATCCATCCGATGAGTGCAAGACAGCTGGGTCCGAGCTGGTGGTCTTATCCGAGGAGTACGCCCAGCGTAGTCCGAAGCCAGCAGCCTATAAATAGCTGCGAGGGCAGCCTTCATTTTCCACACCATTCTCCTTCTCTCTCTAAAATCTTTCTCTCTCCAAGGTCCCAAACCACCCCTAAGCCCTAGATAAAATCCCTAGCTCCCGAGGGAAGCCCCGAGGCTCCCAGAGTCCCGAGAAAAAGAGCCTTTTAGTTTCGAAACACTGCTCCAATTAAGTTCCGGTTTTCGATAAAATTTGCTGTAAGTGTGCTACGCTTACGCAATTTTTAATATAGCTTTCAAATAATTATAGTAATGTTATTAGGTCCTTAAAATAATTATTTGGGTTATTATTATGAGTTATATTGAGTGTTATTAACGCTTATATAATAATAATAATAGTCAGACAATTAATTTGTCGCGGTTATCGTTAGACTAAACCCTAGTGGTATCGATACTAGGTTTTATCGAAGGAATATCGTTTTGAGAGTATCGAAGCGTTATCCGAGTGTTGAGTCACCACCTTTCAAGTGAGTGCATAGTCCCTTTCAGGTTACACATAGATATGAAGTATTTTATATAAAGCTATATGTGCATATTTTCTGAATACTTGCTATCTATGCTGGATGAACGTTTTATACATGTTTTCAATGATTTAAATTGTATATGTATTTTATATCTACAAAATGTGTTGGGTAAAACATGGGTAGATGTATTAGTTGCTGTGTGATAAAATGAAATAATGAGAGACCTCGTTGTAGATGTTATTGATGATCCAGTCATCTAGCGGAGTATAGATGACGACCACAGACTATTCTAGACAGTCCAGTGGAACACTAGCAGGCTCGCAACCTGTAGGTGTTTATTCAAACTGTGTGTGTATTCTAACTGTGTGAACTGTGTGCTCACCAGGTGTACTCCATCCCCCACATGGTTGCCTTTAGGACTTTCATTGCCAAGGAATCCCCTTAGCAGTAGTGTCCATCCCAATGATAGTCCTTAGACTAGGTCCCTTGTGTTAGATGTTTTAGGGACGTAATGTGAGGATAACGGGAATGGGTAATTGGGTTGATTGTTTGATGTTTGAAAATAATAATTATATTATTGTGGGTTGAAAACCCTATGTGCTCACCAGGTTTCCCAACCTGACCCACTCAGTTTATTTATATCACAGGTGTTGATATGAAGTCACATTACACTGAGAGATTTAAAGAGATGTAGATCACTAGTGTAAATAAATGTAAGTTCTGTTTATGCTTATGTTTCTGTATTAACGATGACATCCCAAAAGTTTTAAAATGAATAAAATACGTTTCTTCGAAAATGTTTTAATAATGTATTTGATCATGTTTTTCTGGGAACAAATTCTGCAACACTTTTATTAAAAGAGATACTCTGATTTTTATAAAGCATAAACAAAATCGGTCTTTTCTGGCCGTGAAAATGGGGATGTCACAGTTGGTATCAGAGCATTAGTTTAAGCGAACTAGGAATATGGATTTATTTCTAGACTTAAACTTTGAATGCTAAGCGATGATTGTGAGGTGTGAGCACTAGATTATTTTAGGAATTATGCCTAAAATGCTTTTATGTGCTAAATGCTTTGTGCCTTATATGCTATTAGTTATTCGAATCTATGGTCTGATGCCGACCGGATCTGGAAACCTTATGTGTTTAGGATTCTAAACGTACGACTACGATATTAGAACTAGCATGTAAACGTTTCGGAGTGATAAGGATGATTTAAACGTCAATCCTAAGTAAAGGTCTAGATTCACCTTATTTGGTGTATAGATCAAGATGGCAAGGACCCGTAGCGGAAACGTAAATACAAATGAGAATAGGAACCAACCCCCAGTGGTTCAGCAAATACCTGTTGTAAAAGAAGTTGCACCTGGGCCAATCACGATGACCGGAGTACAAGCAATGGTGCGGATAATGCTAGATCAATAGATGGAAGAAACAAGGCGTTTACTTCAACAAAGTAAGGACGAACTTACTGTGCCATTACGTCAGACACCCACTCTTGAGGCGACCATCTAGGTTGCTAAGTCTGTTGATGAAGTGATCAATGGTAGTATCGCCAGCAAGGTTGAGGTTGGCAAGAAGAGGAAATTTGAGGGTTCTTCAAGGTCTGCCAAGAACAACATGTCCTCGAAGTCTGGAGGAGTAGGTGAAGCAAAATGGTGTGACAAGTATGGAAGGAAACACAATGGTAGATGCCCTAAGGAAGTAACCTACTTCAAATGCAGGAAGACTGGTCACTATGCCCACGAATGCCCAACCGAGGAAGAAGTTTACTTTAAGTGTAGTAAAGAGGGACACTTCAAGCAAGAATGTCCAATAAGAGCTACAAAACCAAGTGTACCACCGAAGCACCATGGGAGAGTAACTTGTTTTAAGTGTGGAAAGCATGGGCACTACACTGATGAGTGTACATTCAACACCAGGGTGTGTTACGAATGTAATGAGGAAGGGCACCTCAAGCAAGACTGCCCAAAAAGAAAAGGATTTACAAAGCCAAAGGCACCACAGAAGAACTATGGGAGATGCTATGAAGAAGTGACTTCTTTTAAGTGTGGGAAGAATGAGCATTACACCAATATCTGTACATCCAGCAAGAGGTTCTATTACGAATGTAGGAACAATGGACATATATCAAAGGATTGCCCAAAGAAAAGTGAAGCAGCAAGAGTGAATGCACCTCCAAAGCCAAGAGGCATCCCTAACGAAGCAGCTGACAACGCAATGAAGAGTAAGGATTGATATCCAAAGGTCGAGTTATGATGTAGCCTATTAGAGGCATAGTCTAGGGTGAACTTGAACACCTATGTAATAGTTTCAAGGAATAATAAAAACCTTTGTTTTGATATTTGATGTGTTAAGCTGTTATGTGATTTTCTTGTGTGGTGACTTGGAAAACTGCGGGACAATACTTGGGACGAGTATGAGTAGTTGTGAATGGTAGTAGAGGCCTATACTACCGGAAGCACAGGACTCACACTTGGATCTGGGAAAGTCACAAGGTTACCAAGAAGCTAGTAATTGATTTCGTTTTATTCAAGTATGTCCTTACCATTGTTTTGGTAATGACTAAGAAGATTGTTGTTATCTCGACCATAGTGGTCATATCGCATTGAGTACGACTACGATGACTATGTTGCGTGGTTCAGGGAACCGAGTTCGATGTAGTATCCGACTTAAACCAAACGATTGAAATCAAAGCGGTCAATAGAAATATCGCGCTCGTTGATTAAAGAAGTTGATAGCTAGAAATGCCTAATGTTAAAGTGTGATTATATCACATTAGAACATGAAGGAAGGCATAGTCTGTTTTAGAATTTAACTCTAAGAGACCTAAGTCTAAGTGTTGCAACATATGATGATAGGTCATTAGAATATGACACATCGATCCATAGTAGTAATAAAAGAACTCATCTCAAGTTCGTATCTAGTAAGGATTGAGATTGTGACTTGAAGGTCATAATTTGGAGTCTAACCTGAAGCAGAGAGCAGATGCACGATCGAGTACTGCTTACAGTCAATGAGTCTAAGAGATATACTTGAAGGAATATAGAAGTTATAATTATTACCTAGGATGAAGAGATGACGTATGGAGTCATTATACGATCCCTGTTTCATTGATGATTCTGGGACGTAATCATCCTAAGGGGGAGATAAATGTAACGCCCGTAGATCCGGGCTAGTCAATTTAGAGGCAATAGGGGTCGAAAACGACATTTCGACAAAAGATTATTTAGAATAAATAATCTTAACCAAGTTGTAGAATAGGTCACAAGGTTTCTGTACATATAAAGAACGCCGAAATCCGAGTTATAACGAAGAAGTTATGACCCGTCGAAGTTTCACGACGGAACCGGCACAACACCGGGAAGCGTAAATAGTGAATTTATGATAGAGTGAGATTTAGCCTTAGCGATCTAAACAAAAGTCGTAGAGTATGTTAAACTAAGAACATCTATAAAAAGAATGCCCAAATCTGACTTCGTATGAAGAAGTTACGATTTTTCGAAGTTTCAGATTAGTAGTGTACAGCCCGAAATTCGAATATTAGATCGAGCAATTTTGAGCCGACACGACCTAAACGAGAATCAAAGGTATCGTTAAAAGTAGCGTAACGAGAAAAATATGGGCAAAAACGGATGTAAGATGAAGAAGTTATAAGGATTTAACGGACCAATCCTGTCCCGGTCCGTTAATAATATAAAATTTAAAATCGATTCGGAATTAGCCGACGAAGTCTAAACGAAAGTTGTAGAGTATGTTCCCACCTTCGCGTGGATATCAAGAACGTCGAAAACGGAGCTCGTATGCGAAGGTTACGAATTTTTAAAGTTTATGATCGAATTTGCGAAGGCTGATAAGGAATTGATGACGTGGCGCGTTATGGGCCATCCATCGCTGATCAGATCTCGCTTCGGATCATGCCACGAAGCCTCGCTATTACGCCCCACGTACGAAGAAGCTAAGCCCCACGTAACTTCGGTCTAATCCATCCGATGAGTGCAAGACAGCTGGGTCCGAGCTGGTGGTCTTATCCGAGGAGTACGCCCAGCGTAGTCCGAAGCCAGCAGCCTATAAATAGCTGCGAGGGCAGCCTTCATTTTCCACACCATTCTCCTTCTCTCTCTAAAATCTTTCTCTCTCCAAGGTCCCAAACCACCCCTAAGCCCTAGATAAAATCCCTAGCTCCCGAGGGAAGCCCCGAGGCTCCCAGAGTCCCGAGAAAAAGAGCCTTTTAGTTTCGAAACACTGCTCCAATTAAGTTCCGGTTTTCGATAAAATTTGCTGTAAGTGTGCTACGCTTACGCAATTTTTAATATAGCTTTCAAATAATTATAGTAATGTTATTAGGTCCTTAAAATAATTATTTGGGTTATTATTATGAGTTATATTGAGTGTTATTAACGCTTATATAATAATAATAATAGTCAGACAATTAATTTGTCGCGGTTATCGTTAGACTAAACCCTAGTGGTATCGATACTAGGTTTTATCGAAGGAATATCGTTTTGAGAGTATCGAAGCGTTGTCCGAGTGTTGAGTCACCACCTTTCAAGTGAGTGCATAGTCCCTTTCAGGTTACACATAGATATGAAGTATTTTATATAAAGCTATATGTGCATATTTTCTGAATACTTGCTATCTATGCTGGATGAACGTTTTATACATGTTTTCAATGATTTAAATTGTATATGTATTTTATATCTACAAAATGTGTTGGGTAAAACATGGGTAGATGTATTAGTTGCTGTGTGATAAAATGAAATAATGAGAGACCTCGTTGTAGATGTTATTGATGATCCAGTCATCTAGCGGAGTATAGATGACGACCACAGACTATTCTAGACAGTCCAGTGGAACACTAGCAGGCTCGCAACCTGTAGGTGTTTATTCAAACTGTGTGTGTATTCTAACTGTGTGAACTGTGTGCTCACCAGGTGTACTCCATCCCCCACATGGTTGCCTTTAGGACTTTCATTGCCAAGGAATCCCCTTAGCAGTAGTGTCCATCCCAATGATAGTCCTTAGACTAGGTCCCTTGTGTTAGATGTTTTAGGGACGTAATGTGAGGATAACGGGAATGGGTAATTGGGTTGATTGTTTGATGTTTGAAAATAATAATTATATTATTGTGGGTTGAAAACCCTATGTGCTCACCAGGTTTCCCAACCTGACCCACTCAGTTTATTTATATCACAGGTGTTGATATGAAGTCACATTACACTAAGAGATCTAAAGAGATGTAGATCACTAGTGTAAATAAATGTAAGTTCTGTTTATGCTTATGTTTCTGTATTAACGATGACATCCTAAACGTTTTAAAATGAATGAAATACGTTTCTTCGAAAATGTTTTAATAACGTATTTGATCATGTTTTTCTGGGAACAAATTCCGCAACACTTTTATTAAAAGAGATACTCTGATTTTTGTAAAGCATAAACAAAATCGGTCTTTTCTGGCCGTGAAAATGGGGATGTCACATTTACCCTATTGGCAAGATACCCTTTCACCCCTCTCTTCCTAGATAGGTAACCACCCACTATAAGTACTCCTGGTGTAGACGTACCTAGTAACAAACGAATACCCACGCAAAGACAAGTTCAGTGATTGACACCTACCGGGTTCAGGATGCATTCCCACAAAGGACAACCCAACCACCCGCCTAATTGCCAACGATCCACAATTTTCGTACACCATGCTCCAATCCTCAACACCCTCGCAATTCAAGCACCACCCCCATATGAGCCACAAGTAACCCGATTTGACTCCCGGTTACTTACTCTCTGTCATGGAGTAATGGAGACTGGAGGCAAAGCCCGATATACGATAATGTAAATCCGACTCCCTATGAATAGCAAGAACACCATTCCAAAGCCTATGGGACCAACCAATAGAACTAGAGAACCGCACAACCCGTCTATGCTTTATAAAGGAGGAAGTGACCACCCTGAGACAACTCCCAATTACAACTGAGACTAGGACAACTTTGGTAGAACAAGGAGCAGAAGGGGCTGCTCATGAAATGAGTAAAATGGCCGTGTACTTTGTGCACCATTTCGGCATAGGGGAATCCCCACACTATTCGTCTGTGTCACACCCCCAAACCAAGGATGGCGGAAACGTCCGGGGGTGGAGGACTTCATGTACAGTATCACAACAACGTGTATAATAGTGCTCAAAGTAAATACAACCATCATAAATATAATTGAAAAAGTTACACCAAAGTATATGTTTACATGTTTCAAAATCAATTACATTATGATGACAAAAATAAATTGTTGACGTTATAACGTCCCATCCTCAAAGCGCTGAAGTTTTCCTGTTTCACTGACTTCCTGAGAATACAAGTAGTTTTGAAAGAGTGTCAACAATTAAGTTGGTGAGTTCATAAGAGTTTTGTTTGAAGTAGAAACCATTTTCCTTGTAAAATCGATAGAGTTTGATTTCCATAAAATCCAATATTTTCTAAGTTAAGTATGAACAGAATATTTCTATATGATGCGTTAATGAACCCTAGAATGACCCGTAGATTTCCCTTATAATCGTCCAGCATATATAAGTTATATAAGATTTAGGTTAGATAAAACGTTGAATATAGTGGGTCTGCCCTAGGTCCACAACCCAACGAGGAACAGGAGATGAGGCGGGCACCACCAGTTCTAAGCCAATCCAAACTAAATTCTTGTATGACTCAAGCATATACGCTCAACGATTATAGTTGAAGTCTAACAATGCGAAAATTTAAAGTGGACTTAAATCCAGAAACCGGAACCAAACCCTAGTGTAGTGTATGAAATAGTAATAGCGACTTTGAACATAAACTATACATATCATAGTTCATCGGATAGTGATAGTGACTAGTGAACATGAACTATGCATATTATAGTTTACCAAAAGTGGTGGTGATGGTGAATTCCTTTCTTGTAATTAAGTTCATAGTGTAGATGAAACATAAACTATACCTATTATAGTTTATCCCTTTGTTTGTAATATATATGCCATAACTATACCGATTATAACTAGCGTGTTCGTTTGTGGGGGGTATAATGGCTTAACTATACTTATTATAGTTTATCATAATTATCCATAGTGGTAATAACTCTTTTGTATGTGTAAAACCTTTAATCATGTGTTTGTTATGTAAAATAACCCTAAACTATACCTATTATAGTTTATTAATTATTTGTGTGGGTAGTGAGCATAAGCCTTACTTGTCATAATTTACCAATGTTTATATTTTAATGGATATAGCCTTGTAATATCATTTATATATTTACCATACTTGTGGAGGTATAAATCCATTTGTTTTCTGATGTATGTCTATATAAGAATACGAAATTGTCATATATTGTAACAACACATAATCACATAATGATGTATACCTTGCTCAACATGTTACAAGGTGAAATGAAATTTATAGTGTTTTTCTGTTAATAACATTTTCTGTAACTGTTATTGGAAAAATTGTAGAAAAATCATAAAATGTCCAAATCAAGTTCTGTAACTTCTGAGAGTTTGGAAAATGAGTCTAGTTTGTTCATAATTTTTATTATAATTTTTAATGACCTCTTACTTGTGTGAAAAAGTCCATAATCACAGACTGGTCCGGATTGATGTTTGAAATGATAGGCAGTTTTGTAAAAATCACCATAAATTGTAGAAAAATCGTATGGAGATGTGCAAGTAGTCATTTTAAAGCTAAGAAGTGGAACTACATGCACCTAAAACAGTTTTGAAAACTAAAATTTTTAAGTTGTCCAAAACAGTCAGTGAATGGAGTTGAACTTTTCTGATGAAGGCTGTTAGAAAAGTTTAGTTATGTTCTTGGTGTTTTAACTTGTATTCCCCCCCTAAAAACTTGAGAAAACATGAAAATGTAGGGGTATGAACTCACCTTGAGTGATTTCAGTAGGTAAGTGTTGAAGAAGAGAAGTGTTCAACCCAAGAACACTTGAAGAATCACTTGAAGATTCGAAGATCTAACAAGAATGTGATGATGTTTGAGTAAGCAATCTTTGATTTTGAGTAGGAGGATGTGTAATAATCATAAGAAAGATGATGATACTTACTAATTGTAGGAGAAGAGTCTTGGAGTATGCCTTGAAATTCTCGAATTAGAGAGAAAAAGATGAGAGAGTTTGGAGTGTGATTCTTGATAAAAATGAGAGAATGATTAAAGTGTGAGGAGAGAGGATGGATGTTCCAGCCCTAAGAACGTGGGAATAGTTGAAAATAGTGAGAAAGGACCTATGAAGTGACTAAGGATGGGCTGGTGGTGAATAGTGACATGGAGTGGGTATGAGAGTGGTTGCTTGTGTCATAGAAATAAGTAAAGTCAACACTCTACCTTTGTACTTCACCCACTCTCTTTTGGATAAGGTTTTATCCTTAAAAATGTGATTAATTAATAGTTAAGGGTCCTTATATGTTAAAATAAAGTTTTGGGTGAAATCCCGTGTTAAAATAATTAAAAACGGGCCTAAAATGCGAATTTAGTCGAAAACCGGGAGAAAAAGCGTTCCCAGCGAGACCTCTCGGTCCTAGGCCGAGGTTCGGTCCCTAGGCCGAGGTTCGGTCCTTGCTGGTGCTGAGCCGGAAACGAAGTGCGAACCAGAAGAAGAAGGCGAAGGCGAGGGGCTCAGTCCGAAGGCTCGGTCCGAAGGGTCAGAAGCGAAGGTTCGGTTCGGTTCTTTGAGTGGGGTTCGGTTCGGTTCTTTGAGTGAGGTTCGGTTCGGTTCAGCAGCCTTCTTCATCAGGAGGGTTCGGTTCCTAAGGGGACTTTCGGTTCCTAAGAGGGGTTTCGGTTCCTAAGAGGACTTTCGGGTCCTAAGAGGGGTTTCGGTTCCTCAAGCCCGTTTTTCGCGTAGACTTCCGCTTTTGGGCTGTTTTCGCCAAATTCGAGGGTCGGAATGCCCCGAGTGATTATAGAAAGTTGGGAGAGATTTCGAGAGAGATTTGAGAGAGATTCCACATACTCAGAGAGATTTGGGAGAGATTTGACATTCTTGGAGAGATTTCACATACAAAGAGATATTTGGGAGAGATTTCACATACTTAGAGAGATTTGGGAGAGATTTGACATTCTTGGAGAGATTTCACATACAGAGAGATATTTGGGAGAGATTTCACATACTTAGAGAGATTTGGGAGAGATTTGACATTCTTGGAGAGATTTCACATACAGAGAGATATTTGGGAGAGATTTCACATACTTAGAGAGATTTGGGAGAGATTTGACATTCTTAGAGAGATTTCACATACAAAGAGTTATTTGGGAGAGATTTCACATACTTAGAGAGATTTGGGAGAGATTTGACATTCTTGGAGAGATTTCACATACAGAGAGATATTTGGGAGAGATTTCACATACTTAGAGAGATTTGGGAGAGATTTGACATTTTTGGAGAGATTTCTCATACAAAGAGATATTTGGGAGAGATTTCACATACTTAGAGAGATTTGGGAGAGATTTGACATTCTTGGAGAGATTTCTCATACAAAGAGATATTTGGGAGAGATTTCTCATACTTAGAGAGATTTGGGAGAGATTTGACATTCTTGGAGAGATTTCTCATACAAAGAGATATTTGGGAGAGATTTCTCATACTTAGAGAGATTTGGGAGAGATTTGACATTCTTGGAGAGATTTCTCATACAAAGAGATATTTGGGAGAGATTTCTCATACTTAGAGAGATTTGGGAGAGATTTGACATTCTTGGAGAGATTTCTCATACAAAGAGATAGAGTGAAAACGATTGAGAGCGGTTTCGTGTGTGATGAATGTGACTATCTGGCTTCGCAATGCAAGGTCCGTAAGCCCCGTTAAGCCTTGTTTAAGGATCTTGCATACTCCCGATGATTATGCAACATTGTTTTATCAGTTTGGCTCGCCACGTACCACAATTTTTGGTTAAGGAGATCTAGATGTACGCACTTTTCGATTTATGATCTCTCATTAGAATAGAGAGTTGTTTAGAAATTACATAACGTAAACTCTAGTACTTACGGGCAAATTGAGTTGACCGGTTTGACTTGTTGACTTTATTTGACTTAGAATTGACCAGAATTTGACGGTTGTCACAGTCGGAGGCTTGTAATGTTTTAAACCGCAGCCAGTAATGGTAACCCAAGAGAGGTATGCCCTCCAAGAATCTGTGTGATATAAATCTAATCATTGTATAGGTGGCCATACCATATCCTGATAAAACATAACATTCATGCGATGCTTAATTCCACTCTCAATCGTAAACATAAGGATGTAGGTCAAAAACAAAGAGAAACGTATAACAAAACATGTGATTTATATGCGTACATGCATAAGTTCATATCTATAATAATAGATAAGATATGACTAGAAATAACGATAGTTACTCACGAACCTGTTTCCCATCATGCAACAGAATCGTGTCCTCTCATGAGAACAACCAACACCCCGACGAAGCACCGACCCTACGAATAGATTCCGCCACCTTCCAAACCAGTGTAACGGCTGCCATGGTAGCTGTCATGGCATACCTCAATGCCAATAACACAAACAAAAATGGAAGCGGTCTCGATAATTTCAACCGAGATAATAACCAAGGAAACCAACGAAGGACAGCTTACCAAGACACCCTAAACTCCAAACCCAAGGTCATGAAGTGAAAGTTCAAGAACGAAGAAGGAGGCAGTTCAACTCAGAGGCTTACCACAAGGCAACAAGCGGGAGCAGTCCTTACCCCTACTAACCCCACTCCTCCCCCGTCGAGAAATTCATATCTTGGGAATTTTCTATTGGATTAATGTCTAAGTCCATAAAACGTGCCTTTGTGTATGATTCAACAAGTAGTAGAACAAGCCATATGAGTCGAAGTTTATCCATTCCTTTTACCTTCGGGATAAAAGCGATATCTGTGGGCCCCTTGATGATTTGGTGATGACAAATGTAAGTGCTCGGCTAGGCCTGGACTGATTTGATTTGTTCAATTAGTCAGTCGTCATAAATTGGAAATCAGGAAACAACAAATGGACAGAGAGAATGATTATAATCCATGTCTCAGTCCATATGATATCTAGAATGGAGGAATCTATGATTTCTTATTTAATGGACAAGTTATTGACAAAGGTCAAAGATCATCGGCAAGGTCAGAGTTTGACAGAAGCTTTTGAGAGCTACGATTTCCAGTCGGTTCTTGAAGTCATACTTGCAATAATAGTTTTTGACTTATCCAAGTGGGAGACTATTGGATTAATGTCTAAGTCCATAACTATAGTTGGTAAGACTTGACCCGACCCAGCATGGTCCATTTAGGTTGCATGGCATCATGCATTTGGGTAGACTATAACGAGAGAAATAACACTTAAGGTTTGTTAATATATTATAAGTTCTAATATATTAAGATTATTTAATTAGTATTGATCAAGAATTAATCTAGGATTAATTAAGTGATCAAAAGAAGACTAATTAAATATATGGGTTGATTGTGTAAATCATCCATACTTGTATAGTGGGCTAATGCTCCATGGATTATCAAGTTGGGCTAAAACCCATAGGATGCTCCATGGACGCTCCATGATGTATTTGAACCCATGGATCCAAGGAAATGGAAAGCCATGACAATTAGGGTTTACCCTAATTATGACACTATATAAAGATCTTATTGGTGACAAAATTGGGACTAGAGAATATGTGAAAGGGCTAGCCGATTTTATGAAGTGTGGAATTCTCTCTAATCTATTCCAAGTGTATTTGGTGTTGTGTGAACCATTTGAGGTATCACACTTGAGGCACTAGGCACTCAAGCTTCATGAAGACATTCTACATGAAAGAGGTATGTAATTCTAACTTAATATATTCATATGAATCAATGTTATTATGCTAGTTAGGATGAATACCTTGGAAAGTTCATATTTGCAAGTATAATAGAGAAAACATAGATCCAAGGTATTTAGGGTTGCATGTACACTTAGGAGTGTGAGAATGCTCAAAACCCAACATTTTCCACACTGCAAAAAGTGCAATTACCATCATCAGGGAGCCTGCTGGGATTTTCGTTGCAGAAGGTGCAACAAGATGGGGCACACCTCCCACTACTATAGGGCCCCGACCCCATGTATCACCTCGACTCTCAACCCATAAGTAAGTCCAGTATGTCACCAATGCGGTGTAGTAGGACATTTCAAGAGGGATTGTCCAACAGAGGTGAATGATGGAGGAGTTGACAACTAGACAGGAAGAGGTGACAAGGAACCCTACCGAGGTTTTTGGTACGTTTCAAACAATAAACTTTATGCATCAAATTTTCACAAAAGGTTTTGTCAATTAAAAACATAATCAAAAACTAGTTCCTTATTCGAGCAAATCGCGTAAATCACGGGGAAACTACATATCTTTGAGAATGGACCCTGATGATTCCATATAAATGTTAGCATCATATATAGTTAGGATTCTACAAACTAAGAGTGTGTGATCCCGCATTATTTCCTATTCATGGTCTGAATGTTGATTAGAATAGAACAATGCGGTCGATTATCTTTTAAATCCTAAGTATGTATGGTTAGGTCACACCCATCTATAATAGAAAAACCTAGCATAATTCAGATTATGAATTCCACTGTTTTATATCAGCGCTCCCGTATTTCTAAAGCACCTAGCAAGCAGAAACAAAATAGACACAATAGTAACAACAAAAACGAAACTGGTAGTGATAAGAACATGAACATAGAACACCCTCTCGTTCCTAACAACCCTTCCTTCCCATTCCATGTAGCATTTGTTACAGTAAGGAGTCCAACGTCATTAATTGGCATGGACTGGCTTGATTCTCACCTTACAAACTCCGAGCACTGCAAAGAGACTTCTGTCTAACGCAACCAAATAACAAAACTCTTCCAACCTATAATGGCAAATCCCTAGCATCCAGACCCATGAGCTTCTATGTAAGAAATGCCACGCTCTTTCCTAGCCCCAATAAAGATTTAAAACCAAGAAACAAAAGACATCAAGGGAATCCGAAAGGCTTCCAACCTTCCCCCAAAGATTCCCAGAATCCCTTTGGAAACCTCAACCATGTGTTAAGTGGAGATAGAATCACCTCTACTCTTGGAACCATCCCAATAACCAAGACCCCAATACCACTTAGAACGACCATAAAAATAGACAGTGTCTGATCATAAGAACGATATGATAAATAAGGGGAAACATCAAACCAAGCCTCTAACCGTGGGAAGCACCTATCTGACTCATAAGAAGGAAAGGCGAATTATCCATAGCGCCATTGACTGCTAATAAGTCAAACAAACCCAACCTCAAGGATCCATACTCCCTACCTCGAATCAGGGACTTATTTAACCAACAGCAAGGAACTGCTAGAGGCCGACCCACCTATAGCTCGGAACACCATATAAAGAAAGCTTCCAAGGTAACCTAAGACTAATAAGGTCAGCTACACCATATGCAACCTCAACTTCGGTGAGTACAGAACCAACTCTTAAGGCCTAGAAACTCTACTTCTAGGACACCAGGAGCATGAGCCCTAGTAGACCATTCAAAAGTGTGCGCGAGAATAGGTCCGATACCCTATGGACTTTGGTTACCATAAGAACTCGGTTCCATACATTTCACATTCCACGTATTCAAAACTCATAAGTGTTTGACCACAGAATCTCTGAGAAATCCCCCTCGACGAGATCAAGGTAAAAAAGAATCCACACCCCGAAGAGGGGCATGTGTAATAGACATTGGCAAAGCTTGGGGTACCCACCTACCTTTAATCGAGTACTCACATAACAACAACTATCACTCGAGCATATGAGTTGCACCCTTTGAGGCCCTGTATGGTCGGAGGTGCAGATCATCCTCTGTTAGGCTAAGGTGGGAAACACCCAGCTGGCAAGAGGACAAATGCCAATAACACACTCACTAGACCCGAGATTATCTGAGAAACAACGAAAAATATAGTCCAAGTCAGAGCATGACTCCAAGCATTGCAAGACCGACAAAAGAGCTACGCGGATAGCAGGCTAAAGCTTTTGGGGTTCCAAGTAGGAAATCAGGGTATTATTAAAAATCACCCCTTGGAAAAGGATGATGCGATTTGGAAAGAGAAGTAAACTAAATCCCCAATACATCGGACCATTCGAGATCCTTGCCCGAGTCGCTCCGGTAGCCTATAAACTCAAACTACCCGTAGAACTCAGTAATGTACACCTGCAGCCCATATATCAAACCCAAAGAGGTGTATATCTAATGAAACCCTCACGGTTCCACTAGACGAGATTGAAGTGAACGAGAAACTCCTATTCGTTGAAGATCTTATCGAGATTTTGAATAGAAAAATTAAGCGCACGAAACAATCCGCACCCCACTGTGAAGGGTTGATGGACAGCCAAGCGCGGACCTGAATTCACATGGGAACGCGAAAATCAAATGATACAAAAGTACCCTTACCTTTTCGCTAGTCCTCGTGAATAGTTCATGAAGATTTTCGGGAGAAATTTCCCTCTAACGGGGGGATGATGTCACAACTGGAAAAATTTCAAGTCTAGAAACGAAGCCAAAAGAGTAGGGTATATGTAATGGTTGCAGCTATGCTATAATTATGCTTGAGTAATGTAATGTTTTTGAGAATTACATTACCCTAAATCCTCTTAAGTCAATCCAAGCAATAGGAAAATAAGTTACATCAAAATATTAAACACATAAACAATAAAACTAACATGTTAGAGTTTTCAATCCACCAAGACCATGAGCACTTTCCTAGAAATCACTTTGGCCATGAACCTCTTTAAAACATCTAAGGTTGGCCGTGAACAACTTAAAGAAGCACCTTTAGGCCGTGAACACCTTCCTAGGAGGTGTCTTGGGCGTAAACACATTTAATGATTCAAGCTTTGACCATAAACACCATTCTAGGCAAGCTTTAGGCCGTAAACCCCTCCCCATGATATCTTTAGTCCGTAAAACACCTTTGGTGGACCTCCTTTGGCCGTAAACATTAGTTTAAGGTCCATCTAGGCTGTGAACTCCTTTCCAATTCAATATGTTTACGGTGATGTAAAGTTGTAATGTGTAAAGTCCCAGGGCAAATCCCAGTAATTTATGCTTTAACTTCTAGTAATAGACATTACCCAATAGTAATATCAGGAAACATCACATCCCATTTCGTATTCCCACATAATAGAGCGTAAACTCCCTTCCTCATTTCACAAATTCATTTCACATTCTATAAACCTTCGTGGACTCTCTCAAGAAAGCAACGAAGAACTCCATAAGCCATTTCTTCACTAGTCATCCTAGTCTTTGGTAAAAATTTCATGCTTAGCAAATGATTTATATATATATATATATACACACACACACACACACACACACACATATATATATATATATATATATATATATATATATATATATATATATATATATAGTTATATTGAATCTTCTGCTCGCATATAAATTTATGTGTTCATAACCATATGATAGCAATTTCCTCAAGGAGTTCATCCAACACACCAAGTGTTCTAGGCTCCAATTTCTCACCTCATCTCTTCAACTACACCATCTTCTGTCCAAGGTGAGCTTTATATGTGACAAACTGGAATTTTCATTCGTACAAACTCTAAAGTCGAGCACTTCAATTAAAAGTCAATTACATTTATGCTAATTTTTAGCCGGTTTAAAATCCGTTTGAGTAGTTTTATTAATTATTCATGAATCGAACGGATAAAAGGAAGTGATTTCTAGAATATCGGGATAGCCATGGAACCACCAACACCTTAGTTAGGTGTTCACGGCCAAACAAAGGGAGTTTGGGCCGTGAACTCTTTTGAGGCCGTGAACTCATGGCTTAGACATGAGTTTACTCCCAAATTGCTTCATTTCTCACTTTCACCCTCAAGAACACTCCCCATTCTCTCTCAAGTAACATCTCGTTCTTCACGCGATCTTCCGAAAACGTAAGTGTTTCTCGACTTGATTTGTTTCTATAGCCTAACATCTAGTCTTTATACATCATTTCATCCATTCATTCTTGATTTTCACTTAGATCTTCAAGTGTTCTTCAAAACAACAAGAACACACACTAGTTTTCTTGGACCTTAAACAACCAATCAAGCTTCTATCTTGTAAGTACACTTTCCCTAGCTCCTTTTGTGCTTAATATGAACATGTTTACACTTGAAAAACACCTAGAAAGATAGGATCAAAGGAGTTTACGGCTAAGGGATGTTCTTGGGCCGTAAACCCTTCTTAATGGGGTTAAATGAACCCTAGTCCTTTCCTAAGCCTAGGATACTAGTCTTGATCGTTCCTAGAAGTGTTTAAGACCTTAAGCAACAATCAAAACATATCCCCATAGGATTTTACAGCTGTAAACACATAAGGATATGGTCCTTAGGCCGTAAACTCTACAGAGTAGTGATATTGTGCCCCTAATGCTTTCCTAAGGCTTGGACTTGATCATTGGATGCTCAATCTTGACTTATAAGACCTCAAGATACCAAATGGCACTTAGTACCATGATTTTACGGCCATAAACTCATGGGGAAATGACCATGGGCCGTAAACTCCATAAGGAGTGGTTCTTGGGCCATAAACGCCAATGTCATGCCATACAACCCTTAGATGCAACCCTTTGGTATCAATAGCACTTGAATCAAAGTGTTTCCATGTCCTAGGGTGTTTTAACTTGGTAATTTAGTTGTTAAATGACTAATTACATACATATATGTTTCATTAAATGTTAACTAGGATCATTGTGTTTGTTCAAGTCCTCACTTGACACTTAGCATCTGTTACCGATCCTACTATCGCATCACTCACTTCAGGTGAGTTCATACCCCTGAAACTTATCTTTTAAATGATTTTAAATGCTTTTATAGGGGGAATACAAGTAGATAACTTGCTATTTATAAGATCAATCAAATGTGATTTATAACTGTGTTTCAAACAAGGATTTCATATACTTGAAATTGTGTTTCAAAGCAATCTACTTTTAAATCTTTTTGTAAACTGACATCAAGTCATTATTTATTTATTGCACAAAACTCTTTAAATGTATTACAAAACCTCTTTAAAACTTATATATACTGTCAAAAGCATGTATATATATATATATATATATATATATATATATATATATATATATATATATAGTTATATACGTAATGTTTAAAGGACTTAGGATTGCTAGTTCGCTTTATTTCATTTTCCTTGTTTGGATATGGACTTAGGGTATCAGTCAGTTGTCCGAAGGTCGTCTAAATATTAGATATATATTATGTATACATATGTAGACAAAAAGGTTCTATTTAATCAGTTCATTACCTTTGGGTAGCAAAGGTATACATTCATCTATTCATATACATAACTTACTAGTAAACTATAATAGGTATAGTTTAGGAGGATACTATCATATACAAATACTATAACAGAGAATACTATAATAGAGAATACTATAATAGAGCATACTATAACAGAGAATACTAGACAGAGCATACTATAACAGAGAATACTATTCAAAGAATACTATACATAGAATAATATTACTATAACAAGTATACTATAACAAGATTCAGAGATATCATAATGTGAGATACTACTTCATGACACATCGACCATTTCGTTATGTCACGTTATGTAACCAGAATCTCCTGGAGGGAGAGCAAGAGTTTTCATATAGATCTATACTGGATTGACTATCCTACACCTTTGCTGTTCGCTATAGTGGGACTTGCAAGTCCACGGGTGCCAAATGTCATTTCTTCCGACGTATTTCATTGTCATGTTATAGTCAGATTAGCATGGTAACAATCATATCACATTTTTCCTTAATTAAACCATATGTTTTAAGGTAGTTATGACTTCAGTAATTAATACAAATAATATTGTAGTACACATGTACATTTTCCCATTATATTCTACTTGTGATCTTCTCACATAAAGGGTAATATAAAACTGTATTTTGGTAATGATAGTCATACTTAGGAAAAGCTTTCACTTTTACAAAGGGACAAACATACAAAACGGTCGGGTCTTGGTAGAAGACTACTTTTTATACTAGTAGAAAATATAGGATTTTCTAGGAGTTTTCAAACATATACAAACATTTACATTGTTCAATTTCAAACATTTTCATCAAAATTATACAAACATTGACACTAAATACTTATGAACTCACCAGCTTTAATGCCGACCTACGCTTTCAAAATAACTTGTATTCTCAGGTCACCAGTAGACAAGTACCGATGACCAGGTTTGGAGAAGACGGAGCGTCTTCAAGACTCATCTTTTATTTTGATTATTCTTTTTGGTGTATTGTTACTATTAAAGAACACACATGTATGAAATTATATTATTAATGCAATGGATGATGTTGTTGCTTATTTACTACTTTGCATTGTTATGATATTGTACATGAAGTCCTCCGCCCCAGAACGTTTCCGCCGTTCTTGGTTTTGGGGTGTGAGAGATTGGTATCAGAGCATTGTTTATAGTGAATCGAGTATATCAACCCATAAAAGATATACTAACTATAAATACAATGGGATTAAAATACTCTGACCAAGAGTTTATACTGTTAAGTACTAAAATACTTAACAAGAAGTATACATAATTACATATCTACATACTTACTAATATTAGTGTCACAATGACAAATACGAAAGTATTAAGATTGTTGAATATCACAAGTAAGCTCGGGGATGTACAGTCAGTCCTGGAAGTGGCATATCCTGATCAACTATGCTGGTCCGAGGAGTGATTAGCATATAACCAAGAATGGTTGTGATGTGGCAACAAGTCTAAAAACTTACCAAGACTACTTCACTGAAAACACTAGAACAGAACATAAGTTTAAAATACTATAGGAGTATTTTGTGTTACTATAATTACTTATCTGAGAACTAAAAAGGTCTCTATAAAGTAGGTCAATAGTCCTTAAGTAGACACGCTAAGGTTATATGAAATTTAGGTGTTATAGACTCAGAATCTGTGATCTTTGCTTTACTTCTTGTTCCTTGTTTGGTTGTGGAGTTGGAGTTAGGGGCACTTATTCAAAGGTCTATCCTGCTTTGATTTCATATAACTAGTATACACTACACAAGTATTGACATAACTGATAAAGATCATATTATAATTATCATAGGTAGTACGTCTATTTTTATAAGATTCTTATACCCCTTTTCTCGTGTAGATATCATGGTTGGATTCCATCATCATGGCGACCCGTACTTTCCACACCATGGCAATGCTGGATGGCTTGAAGAAGAGCCTGAAGATGACCATCCAATCCCTTTGGATGATCACCTTGTAGAAGGCTTCTCGAATGGTTCTAACTCCGAGCCTGAAGTCAACAACCGACCCCAAGAGGGTCAAGTCCCAAATCTCAACCCCCAACCTGCGTTTCAAGGTCCCACAAACTGAAATCGCTAGAGCGATGAATAAGGTCAAACTTTACCCTACAACGGGGACCGAAGCTTTTACAACATAAGCGAGGATGGCTCAGCTGACCGAGTCCTGCCTGTCATGGTCCGCAGGATTGCTTAGAATATCGAGCAAGGTCGAGTAGCCATCGGCCGAATCATGGAAATTGATGCCAATTCTGGTGTCAACACAGTCCACATCCCCCCGTATTGAAGAAGATATGGAAAGGAGCAGGAGAACCAATGAGACTCTGCAGCAACAGCTGGCTGCCTCCCGAGCTGAAGTCATAGAACTTCGAGTTCGCCAGAGGGCTCATGAGCGACACCTTCAAGAAGTGGTTCGCCAACTGGCTGATCTGAGGGTTCACCCGAGGAATTCCCATCGCCGTTAGAAGATGTTTAGTACATCTTTTCTTTTGACTCAAGGAATAGCCTTCTTAACTATGCTCTATGAAGCTTTTGTCTGTAAAATATTCCTACTTTCCAAGTACTCTAACTAGGAATCTAAAAGCTGTCAACCTTTCCCCTTATGGTATGATGTAAGACCTACTGTTAGCTCATTTTTCCCCGAACTTGTTACATCAATAATACCAGTAATATTGACAGTTATATGATATGTTGGAAAAATCTGTACTCTTTTGTTTCTCTACTCTTCTACTGTACTTCTATTTCAAAACATACACTCATTCAACTGTTGGACTATGGCGATTTAGCCCATGGATCTCTCTCACCATGCTCACAATTGATTCTAACCACCTTGTACATTTTTCCTTTAAACTTATAGTTGAAGGATGCCTCCTCGCAAATCGGCAAGGCGTAATCCTCCGATTACTCCAACTCCAACACCTCCTCCTTCACAATTTGATATGACAGCTCTTAATGTTGCGGTAGCTGCGGCTATTGCTGCAGCCATGACATAATACCACAACAACCAGGGAGCTAGTGGGGGTGGAACAGTTGTCCATTCCACGCAAGGTGACGTCTTCATGCGCTCGCGAGAGTGCACTTATAAAGACTTCACAAACTGTAAGCCCCAAACCTTCAATCGGATCGATGGAGTCATTACGCTGTCGTAATGGTTCAAAAAGACGGAATCGATCTTTGAGATCTGTTCCTGTACTGAAGGAAGCAAAGTAAAATTTGCTTCCTGAACCTTCAGTGATAGAGCCCTGACATGGTGGGATAGCCATGTCAAGTCCCTAACATTAATAGTGGCAAATGCTATGGTCTGGGAAGCTCTTAAATGGATGATGGTTGAAGAATATTGTGTCACACCCCGAAACCGAAGGCGGAAACGTCTGGGGCGGAGGTGACTTCATGTGAATCATAACCAATGTACATAGTAAGCGAAGTAAAACACAAAACATTACATTACATAGATTTCATTACATCAGTTGAAAAGTAAAGTAGTACAAGTTTCATAGATACATAGTTTAAACAAAAGAAAGATGATTCTTCTACGCACTCCGTCTTCACCAAAAGAGATCGGGATACCTGTCTACAGTGGACCTGAGAATACAAGCGGTTTGAAAATCAGCATAAAGCTAGTGAGTTCATAAGCGGTTTATTTTATGAAAAGAACGAGTTCCTTTAGTTTCCTGAAAAAGTGGTTAACCAAGAAAATCCCATATTTTCTTAAGTGTTAGATACCAAATCCAAATTGTAATGTAAAAGATGTACAATGAAAACATGATTGTTCTGATGATTTGTAAAGTTTAGTTATTTAACTTATTACACTTATCTGGTTACAAACTACTGTTACTCAGGAAAATCCTATACTTTCCTATATGTGTAAGTGTGAACTATTACTGGTTCTGTGTGAGCTAACTGATACTGATTCCGTTTATGTTCATTATTATCCATAGGAAAACCCCATGTTTTCCTGAATGTGTGTGTGTGTGTACTATTACCAATTCTGTGTATGCTAACTGTTACCGATTCTGATTATGTTCATTGTTATCCATAGGAAAACCCCATGTTTTCCTGAATGTGTGTATGTGTGCATCATTACCGATTCTGGTTATGTTCAGTGTTCTCCCCAGGAAAACCCCATGTTTTCCTGAATGTGTGTATGTGTGTGCCTGTCATCCTTGAACGTAAATTAGCTTTACTACGTACATAAAGCTAGTAAATGAGTCTAAAGCATTAATAATCTAGATTGCGAGTCCTTAACCATACTCATACTAGATATGACTCGAGTCGTGGCCAATATCCTTTTTATGACTTTCGTCACCCTTGAACCTTTCGGTTCGGCTGTAGCTAGCAGCCAGGTGCGGGATTGTCAGTCCCGTATAGATCTATACACTCAAGTCACGCTCTCCTACGTTCGGAGATTCTGGTTACAGGGGTAGTCCTCCACTCTCGTGCCACGGGACGTGTTACAAAGGACGTGTCTCCAATCTTTAAGATTACTCATTACTTCTCGCCTAGGGGAAGTAGTATCTATGACTAACTAGGTTCTAGCGTACCTGTCCTGTACACTCGAGCCTAGGTGTTATTATTAAGGACATTACAAATGTTCTATGTTTTCTAATGACGACTATCCATTTACACTCGAGCCGAGGTGCATTATTAAAGACATTCAATGTTCTATATTATCAAATGACATACCGAAGTTTCATGTTTTCTTTATGGTGTTTGACTTTTATACCCGTGCCTATGGTATTTTATTACATACTTTACAATGTTTTATGTTTTCTATCAATATAAGTATGAACAATCAAATGTGAAGTATACAATATGACAGTATATAATAAGAATTGAAAATCGGTTTTTAAACAAATAACTCTGCAAGTTAAAAGAGTTTGTTAAAAGGGTTTTCAATCCTTAAAAATGTACAAGTATGAAACCATTTAACTAAAATCATAAGTTTAAGTACAAGATATTCTTGTACTCTTGCTTGTATTCCCCCCCCCCCCCCCCCCTGAAAACATTGAAAAACCATTGAAAAAGGGTAGGGGTATGAACTCACCGGACGCGGAAATGTGTCGAATGGGATGCTAAACGTCGAACCAAGGCTTGAATATGAGCGATGCTCCTATGTAATATTAAATAATACACAATATATATCTAATTAGATTTAAATAACTAATTAGATACACTTGAACATTCTAAGACGCGAAAACACTCCAAAATGAGCGTTTGAAGTGACCCGGGTGGCGTTTCAGGACATGAATGGCTAGGATATAGAGTTTAATCTTCAAGGGTAAACTCTAGGGAGTGTTCACGGCCTTAAACACCTCATCCCCATGAGTTTATGTCCGTAAACTCATGGTGGGTGTTTTTATGAGATAAATGGCCTTAAATCAATTAAGAGGTGTTGCTAGGTTTGGTTTTTTGGACATTTGAAAGGGACAAAATCATTATATGAATTAATAGAAGAGTTTAGGGAAGTAAACTAAGTGTTTACGGCCATAAACTCTCACCCACATCCAACTTAATTATTTTGAAGGCCAAGGATTAATCACAAGTGATTCAACTAATTTTTACAAGGCTTAGGGTGAGTTTAAGGCTTCAAATGGCATCCATCTAGGAGTTTACGGCCTTGGAGTATATGCTCTGGCCGTAAATTATCAATTAGAGCGTTTTTGATATGTTTAAGACCCCTAAATGATTTTTGGTTGGTTCTAGGATTTATTCCAAGGCTTTTGGTGGAGTTATATGGCTTTCTAACATGTTGGAAATGAGTTTACACTCATGTTTGAGGGGTTTACGGCCCAAGCACATGCCTTGGCCGTAAACTCATGCAAATCTCTCAAAGTCATTGTCTAAGGTGTTCTAAGTCCATTTCATGAAGTCATATAGCCATATCTAAAGTCTAGTTGTGGTTTGGAAGGGTTTTAAGGCTCAAAAACTCCAATTACATGTGTTCACGGCCTAAGGCTGATCCAGGGCCGTAAACACATGTTTATGGTCCTAACACATGATTTAAACATCAAATTGAAAGCTAAGGATGTTATACTAGGAGCTAGGATGCTTACCTTGGTGTTTTAAGGCTTGAAATGGTTGATTTTGGCTTAACAAGATGGATTTGAGGAGAGAGGTTAGAGAGAGTGAAAAAGCTTCAAATGAGGCTTAATCCACTTTAAATATGGTTTGACTTGGATACACAGTGGAATTTTACCCGATACCGACGTTAACCGATGCTTTGGGTCACACCCGATTAAGTTGTCGTTACCCGATATGGTCGAAACTATAATTTTTCAAATTACTAGTTCGGGACGTTTTCGCATGTTTCCAACATGTTTGGATACTTACCAAGTCAAAATAAAGGTTTTGACTTAATTGACCTAGTTCAGGACGAAATCGGAACAATTCGCTTAAGACGAGTTTTGACGGAACGGTTACGGCGAGGAAGCAAAGTTTCGGGTTGTTACATATTGCCCGAGGGGAGAGGTTCAAAACATGGAACATGAACTATGGAGTCTGACCATGAAATGCTCCAACATAGTGGCTTACACTGCCAGATTTAGCGAGCTAGTAGCGCTATGTCCCAATATGGTTCCCACTGAGGGGAAGAAGGTCGAGAGGTACATTTGGGGGCTAGTGCCTCCATTTCAGGGGAATGTCCTAGTTTCAAACCCCACTACTTTCGATAGTGCCAAGAGATTGGCACAAAGACTCATTGATCACAGAGTCTCTACCTCAACAACAACAATAACCCTGACTACCCCAGAACCCTCCAAAGCCGCTGACAACAAGCGGAAGTTCTGGGATAACAAAAAGAGAAAATCGGCGCAGAACTCTGCCAAGAAGCAACAAGTGGTGGCTGTTAATGCTGCGATTGTGCCTAGCGCTATAGCGCCAAGGAATTCGTATACCGACAATTTTCCCAAGTGCAAAAAATGCACTTTTCATCACAATGGTGCCTGCCAGGAAATGCAGTGCGCTAACTGCAACTGAAAAGGGCATACTGTCCGTTTCTGTAAATCTCCAGCAAGGCCGATCACCAAAGTTCCTGGCGCTGGCGTGGGCCAAGGTTGCTATGGATGTGGCGAGGTGGGCCACTATAAAAGGGACTTCCCCAAAGAAAGAAATGCTTGTGGAACGAGAAGAGTTGTGGATATAGGCCAAGGGGAAGTAGTTGCTGACCCTATGGTGGTGACTGGTACGTTTATCCTTGAAAACTCTTATGCATGCATACTGTTTTATAGTGGAGCGGAGAGAAGCTTCGTAAATCATAAATTTGCTCGCCTACTTAAACAAAAACCACGCACACTTAAGGAACCATTCACCATAGAAATGGCTAATGGGAAAACTGAGAGCACTGGCAGTATATACGTAGGATGTACTCTAACTCTAGATAGCCATTCATTTCTAATCGACCTCATTCCGGTCTCGATTAAGAGTTTCGACGTCATCGTCGGCATGGATTGGTTGAGTCTTCATCGTGACGATTGTTGGGATTAAAACCCTAATTGTGATTTGATGAACAAGATGCGGAAAATAAGAACAAACACAATAATGAAGATTATGTCGAATGATCACTCGATTTATTGAATTGTGAGGAACAAATTACACTTTAAGAAATAATAATCTAACTCTACAAGAAACCTCACGTGGCGGCTACATTTTGCCACTCTCTTAACCCTAATAATGAATAATACATGACTATTTATAGGGAAAAGACAAGTCTTGGGCTTTTAACCTAGAATTCATCAAAGGGGCCCATTGCCATCATCCATGGAGTGCTTTGAAACCCTACAATCTCCCCCTCAAAGTATGGAATGGATGACAATGCTTTAACTTCCAAAACAAGCATCTAGCAAATAAAAAGATCTGCAACGAGGAATATATGAAGCAATCCACGAATCTTGATTCTTCAATAGTCTTCAAACACGGGCTCTAGGATATATAAATCAAGCACTGAAGTAATGTCTTTAAACTTCATTTTCGAATGTAATCCCAAAGAATCTTCATGAAAACCAAACCCGCCATAAAACCCATCTCAGAACAAAGAAACTGAATCACTTCTTGTCTTTGAAGAGCTCCCCCTCCAAGTCACAACGATCTTCAAATAAGCTAATGATATAAGCCATCAAAAAATATCATGTAACAATCCAAACTTTAAGATTCGTAACGCCACTTGATCGAGAAAATACAAGAAGTCGGAGATATAACAATTCCTTAGCTGAGCTCGATGAAGAACTCTTGCTGTAAAGGATACTTCTCTGTAAAAACCTTAGTAGAGCTCGATAAAGAACTTCATTCAAAAAGCTACCTTCATAATTCTCCCACAAGCTTTATCAAAAATCTTCGACTTTGAAAAGTCACAAATCCAATTTCGAATGGCCATACCAAATTCTCCCCCGATTTATAATCAAAAACATGATTATAAAGCCTTCAAATGGTCATGAGAATGATCTTGAATGGATAAAAATTTACTATGCTCCCCCGCGACAAAAAGATAAAAAAAAATCCGAAAAAATCGTGAAAACTTGACGTTAAAAAAAAACGATTTTCCGAACCGCCAAGACTTGATGGAATCTTTATTTTTCTGTTCATGAAAAAAAAATATGAGCGTTAAAGAATTCAAAACTGTTCATCGGCCCTCAAATTAGCAAACTTTTCGAAAAACAGGCTGAAACTGTCACTTTGCTGAAAGATCCTGGACTGAAAAGGTAATTCTGCATCAAATGCCCCTTCATTTGTAACACATTCTGGAAATGGTCCATAATTGCCAAGCCATGAAAAATACAGGGACCGGAATTGACAAATCGCTGGAGTTACAGGGACCAAAAATGTAACATTAATCATCTTCCCCAATTTAACTTGTGATTAAAAGAATACGACTGGAACATGATTTCAAATGAATGCTCACAAGCGGAACCTCAAATATGATTCCCTTCAATTCCATCATTTCCTAGCATAAAGACGCGAATCTAAGTCCACTTTCGTTTCAACCACAAGCAACCGAACCAAGGTTCGTTTCAAGACGCCATTTATTCACCCGAACCGAACGTTCGGTTCGTTCCAAATCAAGCATTATCAGGCGAACCCAGTTTCAAAAGCAAAACCGAACCCAGTTTCAAAAGCAAAACCGAGCATCCCGATTAGAATAAGGAGCGAAATTTTAGCCAAGCCGAATCACAGGTTCGCTTTCGGTTCATCTCCTATTACCGTCCCAGCATAAACACACGAACACAAGATCGAGGTTCGTTCCATGAGCTGTTAACGCGAATCTCCATTCCTAGGTTCGCTTACTGTCATCCCTTCTTTCGTTCCTAATCAATCCATCACAAACACGACGCGAATCAAAACCACATCCAATCACAAGTTCTCAGTCGATCAATCGTGGGAGAAGAATGAGCGCAATCCCATATTTCCGTTCCCGATTTCTCACCCTTTCGCTCCAAATCAATAGATCACAGAACAAAATCGAAACTTTAGCCAAACCGAATTCAATCACAGATTTGCTTCAATTTTGACGATTATACCCCAAAGAGAAGAACAGTAAACGAGCATTCACAGGTAAGGCTTTTAAGGCAATTTTGACTTTTCGTTTGACCTGCAAGAACAAATGCTCAATCATTCCGATAAGTTCCAATTCCAATTTTGTTTTGATGTGAACCAATTCCGAATGCAATTTCCATTCAGAATGCGTCCAGATTCCCTAGCATAAATCCGAAGGCAAGTTCCAGTTCAACTATGATATTAGTTCTGATTCCTCAACCATTTGTTCGATTGCGAGTAAAAAATGCGTAACATAATTTGCAATTACAACAGCCTTCATTCCGATGTCAGGTCCCTTCCAAAATCAATTCCAAAATCACTCTCCCATTTACTTCCGAAATCTCATCTAATAATCAGATTTGGCTAATATTATGAGATCACGATCAGAATCAGAAATCCAAGAATACCGATTTTGACTTTTTGCTTTGACAACCAAAATCAATTAACGCCAAACACCAAAATCAATGTTTCTCAACATAATCTCCACACTAAACAGGTTGATTTTGGAACATGATAGATGAACAAAATCAAAATCGATTTTGATAATGATATTTTTCAGAAATCTCAACTCAGGACAGAACTATTAGTGAATTAAATAAAAATCGAGAATTGTGAAATCCAAAAAGAATGCTTAATCGTCATGAAGTAAAACCCATGAATCGAATAAGAATATTGACATTCGAGATTCAGAATTTTGTGATTTTAAACACCGATGAACGATAATGAACGATAGATGAACAATAAACAACAGTTGAAACAATTGGGCTTTGAAGAAATTGGATGAACAGTAAAGAATAACTCTTTGGGCTAAATCGAAAGGGATTGATCCACAAAGCAATGTATTAATTTCGGACAAAACAATTTATTAGATCAGAAAAAATACGAATCAGGTCGAGAAAAAAATACCCAGATGAACAGTGCAGTAACATAATTCTCCATGAACAGTTGATTGAAAAAATCTTGATTTCATACCACCAAAACACCAATAATCTTCAATATATGTGCAGGAAATCACCAAATCAAGAACCGATACTTCAAAAATCAATAGATTTTCAAAGACCCGCTCTGATACCACTTGTTGGGATTAAAACCCTAATTGTGATTTGATGAACAAGATGCGGAAAATAAGAACAAACACAATAATGAAGATTATGTCGAATGATCACTCGATTTATTGAATTGTGAGGAACAAATTACACTTTAAGAAATAATAATCTAACTCTACAAGAAACCTCACGTGGCGGCTACATTTTGCCACTCTCTTAACCCTAATAATGAATAATACATGACTATTTATAGGGAAAAGACAAGTCTTGGGCTTTTAACCTAGAATTCATCAAAGGGGCCCATTGCCATCATCCATGGAGTGCTTTGAAACCCTACAACGATATTATGTGTTACGAAAAGGTTGTACGCCTTAATCTTCCGTCTAACGAAACTCTCATTATCTATGGAAAAAAACCCGGTACGAGTCTTCGTATCATCTCAAGTATTCAAGCACAGAAGTATCTACGTAAGGAATATCGTGCATTCCATGCTCACATTGTCGATACGAGCCTAGAAACGAAAGAACTAAAGAACATTCCGGTAGTGAGCGAATTTCCCGACATCTTTCCAGAAAAACTACCAGGATTACCTCCGCAATGAAATGTCGAGTTCAGAATCGACTTAGTCCCAGGAGCTACCCCAGTAGCCAAATCGCCCTACGAATTAGCACCAGCTG
The DNA here is from genome assembly GCF_002870075.4 of Lactuca sativa. NCBI lineage: Eukaryota > Viridiplantae > Streptophyta > Magnoliopsida > Asterales > Asteraceae > Lactuca > Lactuca sativa. Next base: position 122,966,107 of record NC_056627.2, read on the forward strand.
AGATGCAGGAACTATCTGGTCAACTTAACGAACTACTCTGCAAGGGATTTATAAGACCAAGCTTCTCACCTTGGGGAGCACCGGTCTTGTTTGTTAAGAAGAAAGACGGATCATTTCGTATGTTTATCTGTTGGGTTTTGAGCATTCTAACACTTCCTAAGTGTACATGCAACCCTAAATACCTTGGATCTATGTTTTCTCTATTATACATGCAAATAAGAACATCCAAGGTATTATCCTAATCTAGCATACAAAAACTATGAATGTAACAAGATAGAATACATACCTCTTGATGTAGCTTGATGTCTTCAAGCTTTAAGAGCTTAGCCCCAATAGTGTGGAAGCCTCAAGTGGAATCACAAATCACCAAGACACCTTGGAATACTTTAGAGAATATGATTACTTGGTTCTCTCTAGTGAAATTGGCTAGCCCTTCTTTAGTGTATTCACACTAGTACCAATTTCACCAACCAAAGACATCTTTATATAGTATGGAGGATTAGGGTTAAACCCTAATACCCATGACCTTTCATTTCCTAGGATCCATGGGTTAAACACTCCATGGACTATCCATGAAAGCTTAGCCCAACCTAAATGAACTTGGCCCATTCCATATATATAAGAGTCCATATTTAATTAGTTCCTTTTGATCACTTAATTAATTATAAATTAATTCTTGATCAATACTAATTAAATAATATGATTCCATATTAATATATTAGAACTTATAATATACTAATATTAATCATAAACATACTATTCTCAAAAGATTATCCATATAAATTGTGTCGGTGAAGTGCAACCCAAATGGACCATGCCGGGTCGGGTCAAGTACATACCAAATATAGTTATGGACTTAGACATTAATCCAACAGTCTCCCACTTGGATAAGTCTAAAACTATTATTGCGTATGACTTCAAACCTAACTGGCAATCGTAGCTCTTAAAGCTGCTGTTGAACTCTGATCTAGTCAACGAACTTGTCCATTAGATAAGGGATCATATATTCCTCCATTCTAGATATCATATGGACTGAGACATGGATTATAATCATTCTCTCTGTCCATTTGTTGTTTCCCGATTTCCGATTTATGACGACTGACTAATTGAACGAATCAAATCAGTCCTGGCCCGGCCGAGAACTTCCATTTGTCATCATCAAATCATCGAGGGGCCCACAGATATCGCTTTTATCCCGAAGGTAAAAGGAATGGATAAACTTCGAATCATATGGCTTGTTCTACTACTTGTTGAATCATACACAAAGGCACGTTTTATAGCACCGAGTTACCAAATGCGTTTTCGTGCAATCAATGTACAACCAACTCATAGAAACAACTCATATCTCTAGGTTTGAAGAATATAAGATATTATCGTCTCATGATCACTCGTGATAAAATCCATGAAGTGATTCCAATGAGCGCGGGTTGAATCCAATACTCAGAACTTATGAGCACTCATGAGTGTTGTAGCCCTTTGTCCAACACCTTAGACCTCTACAAGCCCACCCATGACAGTCTTAATTCATATCTACTTCTAACATATGACCGACTGTGGATGGTTTGAATAACTTAGTCATTCCGGAAGAATAACCTAGTTTATTCGGGAAGTCAAAACATGCAAAGTGAAACACAATAATAATTGAATCCAATATGGTATCAAATCTTTGAACATAAATAAAACACCTTTTATTTATCACCATATGATTACACATTATTCATTGTATACTGTTTCAGCTATCAACTTTATTCTTGAATTTAAAACAATAGTTGTCCCATGCTCCAAGCATGTACACTATGTTTTCTTAAACACTAGTCATGCCACACACCAAGTATGCATACTATGTTTGTCTATGATCCTTACTTTGTGAACTAGATCAATTGAACATAACTTCAATGATTCTCTTTTCACACTCCCAAATCCTTACCGCAAATGCAAGAATTCCAAATTCATGCCATTTACTGAAATCTGTTAGATTCTAAACTTATATGCATTGATCCTCTCGTAATGATTATGCACAAAGTCATAAAGACTTGGCAACAATCATTACAGAGTATTCCAAAGGAGATCAACTCCTTGGAAATATCCTTCTTGCATTAAGTTTCCTTAATCTTACACAGATTGAAAATTCTAACTTTGAAACATTTCCAGATTCCATTTTGACTATCACTTCTGAACAAGAGTTGCCTCCTTACAGATTATGTCAATATGGTCCTTCCAGAATTATCACTATACTTCCAATTGTCCTTGAGTAACCAATCTTTGGTAAACCTTAGATTGTCCTCGACAATTGTTTAATCCTTTTAGTCATATCCAGTTCTAAACCTTTTCCCTTCTTAATGCCCCAGGCATTTGGAAAATTTTAGAACGGATGAATATAGCATATGTAATCGATCCTATATCCGAAGCATATGGGACACGATTCATGATGTCTTACATAAAGACTAAACCAGTCTTTTGCTATAATATTTCCATTTCAATTTGCCAAGTTCTCATAATTCAGATTATGAAAAGGGATGCCGTAATCATAATCGAATTTTAGAACGCAAATAATGGACCCATATACAGAATTTCCTTATGTTGAGCCATTCCAACATGAAATTCATATATATCCTTGACTAAATGATTAAAACCTCATGATCTAAGCTTATAGATTTGAGATGAAGCATAATTTCCTCTCCCTTAATTATAGCAAAACAACTTTTTCCCAATTGAAACTTTTGTTTTCTATAATTAACATTGCTGACTTGCAATACTTATCATAATTATCATGCTCCCACTAACATGATGATTATTAGCATAACACTTATGCTCCCACTAGCTTTGACATGTACTCAGAAATCAGCTGACTTTCTTACCAAAGTTCAGATTTCTGATACTAGATTGTTTTGATAAGTCTTTATCAAAATCATACACCTTCCCTTAGATAGCACACTTGTGTATCTAAACAATTATGAAGAGGGATTCCGTAATCATAATGTTTAGACCTTTTTGCCACTTCTCACAAGTCCAAATTAGTGTGCCGGTTAACCACACGCGCTCCACTAACGACTTTGAGAATGCAAATATCACAATTGCTATCTAGCTAAAATCTACTTAGTGAAAGTGTTTCCTCACCATCATTTTCATGAATCAGAGAGAAACCTTATGACACTTAGATTTAATGGCGTATGTGTTCTTATCCATGTGAATTGTCAAAACCATAGTCACAAGACAAGGATAATGACAAATCCAAACTCATATGGATTGAACTCAATCTTAACTTCTTGCCACCTGGCAGCTCAAGGGCCTGCCATTGCTTCCAAGTTGTTGTGCAACAAATTGAGAACTCTAAGAACTCATATGCAAAGCCAACTTTAACTGGAATGGGCACAGATATGTCAACACGATAGGTTATAAACCTCAAGTCGTGTGCTAGCGAAGAACTTCAGGTTTTATTCTTGATTATTTCTTGAGACTTTCAAGACCTTTAAGACTCCCACTGTCCTCTTGACATATAAGACTCCCTTGTCAAATATCCAAGAGATAGTGAGGATTCTAATCAAGACAAACACTTCACACAATTGGCCTAAGTTGGTCTTTGTTTTATCCAAAACATCACAACTTACCAATTTCAAATGTACAAGAGTAGAAAAACTTTTACTCTTACATTTGACAAGTGTTTTAACCTTCTTTTGAGACATGTCACTCAAATTACAATCTTGGAGTATGACTCTAAGACTTGTATTGGAACGAAGTATGACTCATCTTCTTGATTTAACCACTTCAACAATTCAAGATCCCTCTTCTTAGTCATAAGAATGCACTAAGATTTCCTTAGAGAACTAATTGTGCTATGGTTTCTTAATCATTAAGATGACCACAAAAACTGATACTAAAGTACTCTCCCATCTTTTCAGATTTGAGAAACTTTTATCCTTCTGCCTAAATTGATTCTTCTTATTCGCTCTGCCTTACATTGGAACCTTTTCCAATGTCTCAGAGTTACACTTAAGCTTGTAAGTATAATCATATTTACTGAACTTAAGTAAATCATGACGAATAGTCTTATCAAACTTTTTGTGGTGGACTTGACCAGTGCACAAGAATGTGTACTCGATCCCTTAGTCCTTTACTTGATTCACACATCCATGTGAACAAGTAATTAGTCTTAATTTTCCAAAACTTGAAAGTTCTCATTCATCATGCTATACAACTTGCATGATTCCAAGTTCCGGTCCAATTGAACCTTGGATGATGAGAATCTTTCCTTATTTGGTAAATTTAGACATTACCACAAATGAAAGAATCAATTTCATATTTCCACTCTTGCTCTTAACGGAATTATATAAGCAACAATTTTTCCTCAAATGCCATTGTAAGGATATTTTAAAATAAATAAAATCAAAAAATTCTCTTTTATTTTAAAACTTTGCGGAAAAAACTTATCCTTACAATCCATATGAGAACTTGTTGTTATCTATTCCTAGGCAATATCTCATAACTCCTAAGAAGTAGCTCAAGAATCCGATTTTTCAAACTATGCGATAGAAATCCATCTACGCGATCAGATTCAGCATATTCTTTCTTTAAGTTTCTTCACTTTTTTTCCTTTGATTCTTAAAACATCGCCATGTGACCCAGTCACATCATGTATCAAGAATCTCAGAATAGAAACTTAACAGAGTTAGATAGTGGAATTTACCTGAAGTAGAGTCAAACTTATTGACTTTAACATCCTTAGGTAAATTTGGCAGGTTCGCAACCAATGCCCTTTCTTTGGCAATACAAACATATGGACCCTTTGATAATGGTACACAGGACTATCACAGACTTAGCTTTTCTCTTTACCATTTGGTCAACCGAGTTGACTATAGCCGATCCCTTTCCATTGGGAAGAGAATGCTTTACTGGATATCCAATGTCATCATTGTCAATGTCCATAAAGTTTTAGGAAGTTGATCTTAACAAATAGACAAGATCATTAAGGGTCTTGTCATAGTCTTTTTCATAGGTGTTCCAAAAGAACTCACTATGTGACTTAGAAAGTAGTTGAACCACCAACTTTCTCAAGACTTTGACACCCAACTCTCCCGGCTTGTCAATATGTGACTACATCTCCAAGATGTGACCACACCTAGACCTTGCCTTGCCTAATAGGGCCCGAGTGACCTTAAACTTTTCAAGAACTTGTGGGTTAGGGAAAATAATTGGAGGAGGAGAAAGAAGTATGATATCCATGGGACATCATCTTCATTAGGAAACCTTGTTTCAAGAGATTTGGGAAGATCATAGGTGTCTAAACCAGACATCTTTTGGGAGATATTCAAGATAGTTGATTTAAAGTCCTTAATATGACACCCAATATGAAATATTAAGGCTAGGACCCAACAAACTATTTTATAACTTAGAAGAGGTATGCCGTAATCCAAGCTATAAAATATTTGAAGGTAGGTGAATGACGATTCACCAATTTCCACCAAGATAAACGAAATGTATTATTAGGTTTTAATTGGTTTTGAAACTCCTAGATCTATTGAGATTCATTGAACTGTTCAAAGGCATGTTTCAATCTCGAGTGTGCCCTTCAGGTTTTGCGACTGGGATGCCGAGGATCACAAAACAAGGTGTGAAGTAACCATGCAAATCACTTGGTACCCTTAATAAATTACCCCTCAATCGATGTGCCGGTTAACCACACACCCTTTACCTACCTTGTTAAGTCCAAGTTAGTGTGCCGGTTAACCACACACGCTCCACTAACGACTTAGACAAAGTGTAAAGTGTAATTTCATGGGTTAGCACCTTATTCACATTTTTCCTAAGTAACTAAGATTGGGTATTATTAAGAGTTTAGTTACTTAGTATTATCATTAATACTTTTAATGAAGGAGAATTATAGTCTTGTCAAACCCGTTCGGCTAACGACCCTCCACCGGTCAAGCAAGCGGTGGGTGAGAGTGGACACCCATTAAGTTGCCATTTTATAGGCAACAACCTTATACCCACCTTATAGACCGGCTTCGTGAATGAGGCGTACTAGCGGTAAGACTGACTTTACTCTTATACATATATATATATATATATATATATATATATATATATATATATATATATATATATATTATTAACTTATAATATTATAAAGTATAAGGGTTGAATTTTAACTTTTAAAATTCTAAGGGCTAACTTGGAATTAAAGTATTCATAAGTGAAAACTTTACAAATTCCAAAACTTGAGGGCAAGTTTTGAAACTATTCAAAACTAATTAATTCCATAACTTATGTGTTTAAAGTAGTTTTAATCCAAAAACTCTTCAAGTTCCATAACTTGAGGACAAGTTATGGAAGACTTTAAACTAATAAAAGAATTAACTTTTCTTTATTTTATAACTTATGGAATTAATTAAGGTTACACTTTTTTTTATTTTATTTTATTTTATTAAATGAAGAGACTCTTGGTCCTCCATAACTTGAGGACAAGTTATGGAGTCATAAAACCATTTAATTAGAACTAGACTCTTCATTTTGTAACCTTTGCCAATTTTTATGAGTTTTATGATTCTTAAATGTGACTTTTCATATAACTTGAGGACAAGTTACAGAAACACATTTTTGAATCAATTCTTAGATTAATTTGGATTAAAACCAACTATCACATAATTTTCATCATTAATCCAAATTCACTCATAAAACAAGATAACACAAAAAACTTTTGGTGATCCATAACTTATTCTTAAGTTATGTAATCCTTTAAAACATTAACACCAAATTTTGTAACTCCAAAAAAACTTTGAATCAATTTTTTTTTTTTAAAACCTTTTCAAATCCATAACTTATGGAGGTTTCAAAAAAATAAACCTTTTTAGATCAAACTTTTAAAACTAATAAAATAATCATATTATTTTATCTTTTATTAAATTTGACCTAATTCAACTCATAAAGCAAATTATTCAAATTTTACAAATAATTAGTTTTTCACAAGAACAAGTAATTATCTTAAAATTTGACAAACTTCATGGTTTTTTTTTCCAACTTTGAAAATAAAATATTTGCATCAATATAACAGAAAACAACCCGTGGCTCTGATACCACTGTTGGGTTTTGAGCATTCTAACACTTCCTAAGTGTACATGCAACCCTAAATACCTTGGATCTATGTTTTCTCTATTATACATGCAAATAAGAACATCCAAGGTATTATCCTAATCTAGCATACAAAAACTATGAATGTAACAAGATAGAATACATACCTCTTGATGTAGCTTGATGTCTTCAAGCTTTAAGAGCTTAGCCCCAATAGTGTGGAAGCCTCAAGTGGAATCACAAATCACCAAGACACCTTGGAATACTTTAGAGAATATGATTACTTGGTTCTCTCTAGTGAAATTGGCTAGCCCTTCTTTAGTGTATTCACACTAGTACCAATTTCACCAACCAAAGACATCTTTATATAGTATGGAGGATTAGGGTTAAACCCTAATACCCATGACCTTTCATTTCCTAGGATCCATGGGTTAAACACTCCATAGACTATCCATGAAAGCTTAGCCCAACCTAAATGAACTTGGCCCATTCCATATATATAAGAGTCCATATTTAATTAGTTCCTTTTGATCACTTAATTAATTATAAATTAATTCTTGATCAATACTAATTAAATAATATGATTCCATATTAATATATTAGAACTTATAATATACTAATATTAATCATAAACATACTATTCTCAAAAGATTATCCATATAAATTGTGTCGGTGAAGTGCAACCCAAATGGACCATGCCGGGTCGGGTCAAGTACATACCAAATATAGTTATGGACTTAGACATTAATCCAACAGTATCGACTATAGAGAACTCAACAAGCTGACGGTCAAAAATTGTTACCCTCTGCCTTGCATAGACGATTTTTTTTACCAACTGCAAGGGGCAAGTTACTTTTCCAAAATTGATCTAAGATTCGGATATCACCAGTTATGAGTGCTAGAGGAGGATGTTCCAAAGACAGCCTTCTGAACTCATTACGGACATTACGAGTTCGTGGTGATGCCATTCAGATTGACCAATGTGCCCGCAATGTTCATGGACTTAATGAATAGAGTATGTCGTCCTTACTTGGATCAGTTCGTCATCGTGTTCATTGATGACATCCTGATCTACTTTCGGAGTAAGGAAGAGCATGGCGATCACCTGCGACAAGTTCTAGGAACTTTATGAACGGAGAAGCTCTATGCAAAGCTCTATAAATGTGAATTTTGGATCCGAAGAGTCGAATTCATAGGACATGTGGTTAGCAAAGAGGGAATCCAAGTGGACCCATCCAAAATTAAAGCCATTGAGAACTGGTCAGCACCGAAGACACCTACAGAAATTCGTCAATTTCTAGGTCTCCCTGGCTACTACCGCAGGTTCATATAAAACTTCTCCTAAATTGCGAAACCTCTTACAACGTTGACCCAGAAGGGGGTGGCCTTCGACTGGGAAGAGAAACAAGAGAAGGCATTCCAAACGTTGAAACGAGCCTTATGCACCGCACCAATACTATCCCTTCCCGAAGGAATAGAAGACTTTGTAGTCTACTGCGATGCGTCAAATCAAGGACTCGAGTGTGTTCTGATGCAACGAGGTAAGGTCATCGCCTATGCCTCAAGACAGTTGAAGACACAGGAAGTCAATTACACCACACACGATCTTGAGCTAGGGGCAGTTGTGTTTGCCCTGAAGATCTGGAGGCATTACATGTATGGCACGAAAAGCACAATCTTTACAGACCACAAGAGTTTACAACACATATTCGATTAGAAGGAGCTCAACAAGAGACAACGACGGTGGGTCGAGCTACTCAATGACTACGAATGAGAAATTCGTTATCATTCGGGTAAAGCCAACGTAGTAGCTGACGCCCTAAGTCGGAAAGAATATTCTAGTCGAAGGGTCAAATCATTGACAATGACTATCCATTCACACTTGTCTACACAAATTCAGGAGGCTCAACTTGAAGCCTTGAAACCTGAAAACGTTGCTGGTGAATCCCTAAGAGGGATGGATAAGAATCTAGAGAGAAAGGACATGGTCATGACTGAGGCGCACAACACTCGGTATTCCATCCATCCAGGTTCAAATAAGATGTATCTGGATCTTAAAAAGTTATACTAGTGGCCTAACATGAAAGCAGAAATTGCTACCTTCGTGAGTAAATGCCTTACTTGCGCCAATGTTAAGGTCGAATACTAGAAACCCTATGGCTTGCTACAACAACCAGAGATACCAGAATGGAAGTAGGAGCGGATCACTATGGATTTCATAACCATGTTGCCTAAGAAAACGGGTGGACTTGATACCATATGGATCATCGTCGATAGATTGACCAAATCTGCACACTTCCTGCCTATCAAGGAAACTGACAAGATGGAGAAGCTTACGAGAACATACATTAGGGAAATCGTACAACTGCATGGTGTTCCTATATCCATTATCTCCGATAGATATAGTAGGTTCATTTCGAGGTTCTAGAAGTCACTACAAAGTTCCCTAGGAACAAGGCTAGACATGAGCACAACCTACCACCCACAGACCGAAAGACAAAGTGAGAGGACTATCCAAACACTGGAAGAAATGCTGAGAGCCTGTGTGTTTGATTTTGGGAAGGCATGGGATACTCACTTACCCCTTGTCGAATTTTCCTATAACAATAGTTATCACACGAGCATAAAGGCTGCTCCATTTGAAGCCCTCTATGGACGAAAGTGCAGATCCCCTCTGTGCTAGGCTGAGGTGGGTGACACCCAGTTAGCTAAAGGACAAGTTCCTGACAGCACTCTCATGGGTCCGGAAATCATATGGGAAATGAAAGAGAAGATCGTTCAGATATGTGAGCGATTGAAAGCCTTAGAGACCGTCAGAAAAGCTACGCAGACAAATGAAGGAAACCTTTGGAATTCCAGGTGGGAGACCGAGTCCTTTTGAAAGTCTCACCATGGAAGGGCTTGAGACGCTTTGGAAATCATGGAAAGCTAAATCCAAGATATGTAGGGCCTTTTTAGATTCTTGCTAGAAGCGGCCTTGTAGCTTACAAACTCAATCTACCGAACGAACTCGGTAACGTACATTCTACATTCCACGTCTCAAACTTGAAAAAGTGTCTGTCCGAAGAGACTCTTGTTATCCCACTCGACGAGATCGAGATCAACGAGAGCCTCAACTTCATGGAATAACTTGTAAAGATCATGGACCGTGAGGTCAAGCAGACGAAGCAAAGCCGCATCCCAATAGTGAAGGTTCGCTGGAATGCCAAGCGAGGACCGGAATTCACATCGGAGCGCGAGGATCAAATGAAATTAAAATATCCTCATCTATTCGATTAGTTAATTGTATCTACTTAATTTGCTTAAACTCTAATTTCGGGATGAAATTCCCTTTAACGGGGGGATGATGTGACAACCCGGAATTTTCATTCGTACAAACTCTAAAGTCAAGCACTTCAATTAAAAGTCAATTACATTTCTGCTAATTTTTAGCCAGTTTAAAGACCGTTTGAGTAGTTTTATTAATTATTCATGAATCGAATGGATAAAAGGAAGTGATTTCTAGAATATCGGGATAGAAATGGAACCACTAACACCTTAGTTAGGTGTTCACGGTCAAACAAAGGGAGTTTGGGCCATGAAATCTTATGTGGCCGTGAACTCATGGCTTAGACATGAGTTTACTCCCGAATTCCTTCATTTCTCACTTTCACCCTCAAGAATACTCCCCATTCTCTCTCAAGTAGCATCCCGTTCTTCACCTGATCTTCTGAAAACGTAAGTGTTTCTCGACTTGATTTGTTGCTATAACCTAACATCTAGTGTTTATACATCATTTCATCCATTCATTCTTGATTTTCACTTAGATATTTAAGTGTTCTTCAAAACACCAAGAACACCAAGAACACACACTAGTGTTCTTGGACCTTAAACACCCAATCAAGCTTCTATCTTGTAAGTACACTTGCCCTAGATCCTTGTGTTCTTAATATGAACATGTTTACACTTAGTACCATGAGTTTACGGCCATAACCTCATGGGAAAATGAACATGGTATGTGTGGTTCTTGGGCCATAAACACCAATGCCATGCCATACAACCCTTAGATGCAACCCTTTGGTATCAATAACACTTGAATCAAAGTGTTTCCATGTCCTAGGGTGTTTTAACTTGGTAATTTAGTTGTTAAATGAATAATTAGATACATATATGTTTCATTATATGTTAACTAGGATCATTGTGTGTGTTCAAGTCCTCACTTGACACTTAGCATCCGTTACCGATCATACTATCGCATCACTCACTTCAGGTGAGTTCATACACCCGAAACTTATCTTTTAAATGATTTTAAATGCTTTTATAGGGGGGGGGGGAAATACAAGTAGATGACATGCTATTTATAAGATCAATCACATGTGATTTATAACTGTGTTTCAAACAGGGATTTCATATACTTCAAACTTTGTTTTAAAACAATCTACGTTTAAATCATTTTATAAACTGACATCAAGTCATTATTTATTTATTGTTCAAAATTCTTTGAATATATTACAAAACCACTTTTCAACTTATATATACTGTCAAAATCATGTATATATATATATATATATATATATATATATATATATATGTATAGTTATATACGTAATTGATGGGATTAAACAACTTTTAATCTATGAAGATCGATTAGATCTTGAACAAGTATAAGTATAAGAAACAGCAAGAACGCAATAATAATAGCAAACCAGAAAACAAAATTAAGAATGCAACAGCTTGAATCAATCGTGTTGAATGATTAAATAAAATCCTTAGAAGAGCTCGATTAAGAACATCAAATGTAAAGGATTGGAAGATTACAAGAGAGCAATATCGTAGAACTCTTGAATGTAAAAACTCAAATCTTGAATCTTAAATCTTAACCTAATACGCATGCAAGCATTAACTTATATACAATACATAAAAGGCTCTCGGTTGGACAGGCCCAAACCGGAGAATACAAGGCTAATCTACGAGCCCAAAAGACGCAACATAAAACAAAACTTCAGCCCAACAATCTCCCCCTTTGCGTCAATTTGGAGCGAGACCTTCACTTCGTACTTGGGCCGGCGGCTGAAGCTGGTACCTTCTTCTTCACGGTACTAAACAGACATTTGGTTATGGAAAGGATGGTCTGTCTAAACCGGATGTACCAATTGATCATATCTTCAAAGTACTTGATGTCATCAGCCGAATTGTCCTTACACCGCTTGACGATTGATAGGACGTGTTCCAAGAAAGTTGTGGTGTAGAGGTGCTTGTCAGCTAAAGCGAACAGACATTTCTGTCCTTCGGCTCTGGTGAACATCACAGAGTTTCGCCTCGAATCTATCTTGCCCATTTTCATCGTGTTTAGATCACTGGCCGATCCCACAGGTTTGACTTTCGGTTTCTTCTTAAACACTGTGGCAACCTCCTGATCCATTAGGGCCACCTCCATGATATAGCATGCCAGCATCCTTTTGACATGGTCTAAGATGGGACCATATTCGGCTTCGTTTGTCAGCAAGATGTTGTACAAGACTATCTAATCATGAGGGTTCAGATTGGGCAGATTCGCCAGAGAGATCATGTGAGCAGTTCTTGCAGATCCTCGGATAAGCTTGAACTTGACGTTTGTGAATCTCCCCACGGCAAACGGCTTCATCACCCGAACATTGACAATCTTCTGGGCGCTCCATGTAAGGTATTGAGGGCGAGCGGCCTCCAGGTAGAAGTCAATGAGCTCCCTGTCAAGCTCATCGTTCGGATGCGGGACTTCGAAAATGTTGGAGAAGGCGTGGAAGATGAACGCCTTTCGAGTCAATGGCATATCAAATTGCGAATCGACCGAGTTGTTGCAGTCGAACGATATCACCGGCTCGAGCCATAGTATGCTTGGCGTCTCTATGGCCTCCTTTATCAAACGATCCCTGGTCCAGGCAGGGAAGAGCAGCTTTCGGCTCTCAAGGAGATCGTTGGCTTCTTTTTGTTTACGTTCGGCTTCTTCAGCTTCACGTGCCACACGACTGACATCGTCATCAGTATTGCGACTGTTCTTTCTCTTTAACATGTCCGCAATAGTCTCCTTGTCTTCATCTTCATCTTCATTGTCATCTCCTCCCTCTGCTATGTTTTTGCCTTTGTTCTTCACACCCGAACCCGAGGCATGACCAGTTGGGGGTGGTTCGGTTGTGTGAGTAGCTTTGGAGGAAGGAGGGGGTTTCGATCCTTTCTTCTCATCTCCCCCTTGTTTCGGAATGGACACGAAACTGGGTAGACCTTCAATTTTGCTTAAGAGGTCCATGGCCGGAGAGAGTTTCTCAGCGAGGGTACGCCTTACTGAGTGATTGAGGATGGGGTCGTGTGCTTCCAGGATGTTGGATAGAGCTGCGTGGACATCCGAAACACACGTCTTGATGACTTCCCTCTCGGATCGAAGAGCCTCCAATTGTTGTTCGGAGTTGGAAAGTTGGGTGCTCTTGACCTTGAGGGCAGTAGTCTTACTCGCCAGGACGTCCATCAGTGAGTTTTCAGCCGCAAGATCCTCTTGTAGCTTTGCCAAGCGGGCATCGATGAAGGCACGGAGTGCCAAGTTGTCGTCGCTAAGGTTTTGTCTGAGGGTAGCGAACGAGGATAACTCCGTCTTTACAAACTGGGCCAATTGATTAACAAGTGGTTCCAGAGTTGTTTTGGTGGCTTCGGCGCTTTCCTGCATAGACTGCAGCAGGATTGAAGCGTCATGGAATAGTTTATCGACTTTTTCGGTCGCAGCCTCACAAGCTCGGGTGGAGGCGTCTATTGCAGCAGTTGCTGAGGCCATTGAATCATGTTGCGCCTTGGAGAAGGCATCAACGATCTTTTGAAGGGCGGCTTCAGATAAAGAAGACTGCTGGTTGGAAGAGGAGGCGAGAAGTTGATCTACCTTCTCGTTAAGCTCGCGAAGATGCTTCTTTGTCACTGGAGCATCATCCTCCTCATCACTTTGAACTTGAAACGGACTATAATAGACCGAATCATAGTTCATGTGATCACCACCAAGGTATTGATCATCGCCGTCGGAGGCATCTTCTGGAGATTGAGGTAGTGGTGAAGCTGGGGGTGTTATTGGTTTAGTTGGTTCAGGTTGAGTGGGTGGGGGATTAGTTTCGGGTGGTGGTGGTGTATGGGTTTTGGTTTGTGGAGGTTCGGTTACGGGTGGGGTTTCGGTAACAGGTGGTGTTTCGGTTGATGTGGTGAATATGGGTGGTGGTATAGGGAATGAGGTTGATGGTATAGTAGGGTTTATGGTGGGAATGGAAATAGGTATTGTGGGTGGAGGGGAAGGAACTGGGGATTGGTGAAGTTCCATCTCCGGGGTTGGGGACTGAGGGGGTGTGTTGCCTCTTTGTGGAGATTCGTCTCCGTGTGATCCCTCAGAGTCCGAACTCCCACCTTCGGATTCACTGGATGAGGAGGGAAGGAGTAGCTTTCGCTTTTGTTGGGTCTTCCTCCTTTTCGGTTTCGGTGACGAAGCAGCCTTCGGTTGTTTGTGCTTCTTGGGAGAAGGCTTTGGGGCTTTGGATGGTTTCTTCCCCTTGTCTGCCTTCTTACCCCTGGCCACCGGTTTGTCGGCATCATGGATTGATCGCAGCATGTCCGGTGTCAGTTCCCGCGGACCAGATGGCCCTAACTCCTTGATTGCCTTGATCATACTGCTATCTGATGGCACACTTCCATACATCGACTCCGGGATAGAGCCAATGAAGGAGAATTTCGATGCATTGGATACGATGATCTTCTTGGTATGGAACGTACCAACAGAAGACATCGGTGCACCGTCAGTAGTTGGGACCTCAAACCTGTCCATGACCCATCTTGTGATCAGGATCCAGAACCGGGCCAGCGACACTTCAGAGTGTCGAGAAGTGGAAGAAAGGCTCTGAATTAGTTGTTGCCAAAGGACAAACCCATAATCGAGGTTGATCCCGTTGTACACCCCATACATGATTGACAGGAAAAGACGACTGGCCCCGTCCGATCCTGAGCTCCTCTCATACAGTCCCTTAAAGAGAACTGTAAATAATCCATTCCACAGGGGCGGTAGGCATGACTTCTTGAACCTTGCAACGGAGGTAAGAACTTCCGTGTAGCCCATGTTGTAGAACATGCTGTATAACATCCCAACCGGAATCGTCTCCGGGTTAACACGTGATGGGTCTGCAGCAAACCCAAGCATGGTGCAGAAGCGGGGACGAGAAATCGACGTCTTGTGTTCCTCTACTTCGAAAAATATCCTGTCGACGCCCTTGTCGTAGTAGGCCGTCGCATAGACCTGAGATAGAGCCACCATTGGCACCGTTTCAATTCTGGACAATGCCGGAGCAAGCTGGGAGAACTTGAGGCATTCGATAACCGGCGACATGTAGGGATCATAGGCTAGTGGGTTCAGATCAATGACAAGGCATTGTTGAGGTCTGATGGGAAGAATCTGAGAAGTAGCATGAACGGATGAAGATTCAGCCATTGTTGCAGGTGTGGAGAAGAGGATGACCGGGAGAGAGTTTTGGGAGTAATTTTGCTTTGGGAATTATGGGGGCAGTAAAGAGGTAAAAGGTGGTGTTGATGGCTTTTTATAGTAGGTGATAGGAGAGAGAAAGATCGTTTCAAATCTCGTATTGAAATACGGAAGGGTTTTTGAGTGACTGATTGGTGACAGTTGGGACGTGCGATGATCACGTAGGAGAGAGAGTGTCAGATTCCTAGGATCACGCCGCCCAATAAGCGCCGGTTCAGAGAGAGAAACCGTTTCCATTTCCACACGCGCCATTAATGCCAGATGGATGACGCTTCAATACTGCACACGCGTCCAATAAATGTCAGAAAAAGTGCGGCCTCTTCAAATTCACGCGCCCTCCTTTTTTACCGTCGTTTGAATATCTATCCTTTGAACTCCCGCCTCGTCAGCAACCTTTTGAACTTATCCCTTTTCTTTTAAACGCCACTTTTTGAATAAAATGCCCACGTGGATTATCGGCAACCACAACTTTATTATGAACTATCCATGATTCATCCAGCCTGTAAAATAATTAGTAACGGTATTTTGAAAATCTTGGATTTTCGTGCAAAGAGTGTAAAAGATAAAGAAATAAAGCAACTCTTTTTGGGATTATCTGTGATGTCAATGATGACACAAAACTGATGATCCCGGGCACGAATCTCTTCCTTCAAGGTCAAGAGAGACCTCAAAGTGTTAGTATGGAATCCCGTTGAATTACGATCAAACATTTATTAATAAATGTTGAAAGGCTTCTTTAAATAAGGCAAATTAAGGGTGGTTTCGCTTTAATTCAACAATTCAATTCCTGATATAAGAACGAACGTGAACAAAGTACTTGTGAGACCAGTGTAGTCTGTTGAACAAGTAGGTTTGAGTTAATTTTGTAGTGGCTTGGATTAATATGAAATCTCAGATAAAAATTTAAAACTGGATCCCTTGGGAAGAAATGTCATGATGTGTAACAATTTCATTGGAACCACACAAAAAGAAAAAAAATGAGATTTCATGAAGGTACATTCGTTAATTCATTGGTGAAAACTTGATCAAGTTAATTGGTCACCGTCAATTCGTTGGTGTTGAATTTTGGGTTTCACTCAGCTCGTAGTGGCACGAAGCTAAGATCATAAACACAGATGTTGTGTAACCTTAAACCTCAGTGGTAGTTGCTGAGAGTCTCAAGGGTTACAGTGAGGATACGAATGTTATGGAGAAGAATAATGGGGATGGTGAAAGAAGACATAGTACCTCTGCTGCGAACATAAGGACCAAGCAGGAGACTCTGAACTCATGTGAGAAAAGAGTGAGGTAGCTCACGATTAGAATAAATTAGTTAGCCTTATTGGGAAGACAAGGTTTGTGTATACCAGGTCATGAAGGCTATTATTCAAAATCTTATGAGGCTTGGGACACATACAGCAGCATGCTTCTAGGGACACTTAAGTAAGATATCAAATATATCCCCATAAACGAATGAGCACAAAAAAAAAAAAAAATATTTTTGGAGTTTTTGAAATTGAAAGAAAAAAAAAATTTATAAAAGAGTTAAAAAAATACGATTTTTTAAAAAAAAAACTTTGAAAGAAAAAAAACTTTGAAAGAAAAAAATGAGAAAACCGAACCCGAACGTTCGGTTGGTTTCGGTTGAGGAAAATTTTGAAAAACCGAACCCGAACCTTCGGTTGGTTTCGGTTCAGGAAAATTTTGAAAAACCGAACCCGAACCTTTGGTTGGTTTCGGTTCAGGAAAATTTTGAAAAACCAAACCCGAACCTTCGGTTGGTTTCGGTTCAGGAAAATTTTGAAAAACCGAACCCGAACCTTTTGGAGGTTTCGGTTTTGGAAAATTTTTAAGAAACCAAGGAGTTTAGATAAGTAAAAAAAAACTTTGTACATAAAGAAAAACGAATTTTGCACCAGAAATGTACAACAAGGAGAAACTACCTTTGAAGTAATGAGCGAGTGAAATGGTGGAACCGAACCCGAACGTTCGGTTGGAATCGCTTCTTACGTTTGAGATCGAGAGGTAGTGTGAGGTACTGACTCTGATTCCATCATGCCTAGCCCTTGCAAAATTTTATTGAATGATGCTTCTGGAAGAGCTTTGGTGAAGACGTCAGCCAGTTGATCAGTGGTTCTTACGAAGTGAACTTCGACATTTCCATCTTCCACATGATCTTTGATGAAGTGATACCTCAGTGCTATGTGTTTGGTTTTAGAGTGTTGCACCGGGTTATGACAGATCCTAATTGTGCTTTCAGAGTCACAATATAGAGGGATCTTCTTCATATTGAGTCCATAGTCTCGAAGTTGACTCTGGATCCAAATCACTTGTGATGTGCAGGATGCAGCGGCAATGTATTCCGCTTCAGCAGTAGACAGCGACACACATGTTTGTTTCTTGGATTGCCAGCTGACCAACTTCCCATCAAGAAATTGACAGCCACCAGTTGTGCTTTTGCGGTCGAGTCCACATCCTCCAAGGTCAGCATCAGAGTAGGCTTGAACGAAGAAGCCAGAGTTGGATGGATACCATAGACCTAAGGAGGCGGTTCGCTTGAGATAGCGTAGGATGTTCTTCACTGCCAGCATGTGAGGTTCGCGTGGGTTAGCCTGAAATCGAGCACAATAACATACAGAAAACATGATATCAGGCCTGCTAGCAGTTAGATACATCAGTGAGCCTATCATTTGACGATAGAGCGTGATGTCGACAGCCGGTTTATCCAGTGAAGGGGTAAGTTTGGTGCCGAATGCCATTGGGACTTTGACTTTTGAGTCTCCCATCATTCCAAACTTCGCTAGGAGAGTCTTCGTGTAAGCTTCCTGGTTGATAAAGATGCCTTCGGGTCCCTGTCTTATATTTAAACCAAGGAAAAAATTAATAGGACCCATTGAGCTCATTTCAAACTTAGTCTCCATCAACTTTCTGAATTCAGCTGTTAAGCTGGGATTCGTAGAGCCAAAGATGATGTCATCGACATAAATTTGAACTATCATAAGGTGGTTACCTTCCTTTTTGCAAAAGAAGGTTGGGTCAACCGAACCTTGTTTGAATTTGGACATCTTTAAAAATTTTGTAAGCGTTTCATACCAGGCTCTCGGAGCTTGTTTGAGGCCATACACAGCTTTATCCAGAATGTAGCAATGATTTGGATATTTTTCGTTCACGAACCTAGGAGGTTGCTCCACATACACAGTTTCTTCAAGTTCTCCATTGAGAAATGCGCACTTGACGTCCATTTGGAAGACCTCAAAGTTTTTGTGAGCAGCATATGCCAGAAATATTCTAACCGATTCTAGCCTAGCTACTGGAGCGAACGTCTCTTCGTAATCTATCCCTTCCTCCTGACAGTATCCTTTGACAACCAGACGTGCCTTGTTCCTTATGACATTACCTTCCTTGTCCATTTTGTTTCTAAAAACCCATTTGAGACCAAAAACTGAAGCATCCGGAGGAGTTGGAATGAGGCGCCAGAATTTGTTCCTTTCGAACTCGTTTAGTTCGTCTTGCATTGCTTGAACCGAATCAGAGTGATCGAGGGCAGTGTTCACTGTCTTCGGTTCAACTTTTGATATAAATGAGTTAAACATACAAAACTCAACCTTTGAGAATAAGGATGTCTGTTTTGCCTTCAGTTGAGATCGGGTCAGAACCTTTTCAGATATATCACTAACTACTTGAGAGATAGGATGATCTCTGGTCCATTTTGTAAGAGGAGGGTAATTCGGATCGAAGGTTGGATCTAGTTCAGCGTTGATCATCTCTTCAGGCTCAGATTGGCTATCGAAATCAAGCGTCACATCATCATGCTCCCCCTCAATTGATGAGTCTTGAGAAAATGAGGTTCAGGGGTTTCTTGTGGTGCTGGATTTTCAGGCATTGAAGCACCTTCGTTTGGAGGGGCACCTTCGGTTGGAGAGTTACCTTCGGTTGATGAAGGACCTTCGGTTGAAGTAGTAGAGCTTGGCTCCCCCTGGACATGTGAGCTTGGCTCCCCCTCGACTGAAGCATTGTTGTTTGGAGATTCATCAGCAGGCGATTCTCCTTCATGCATTCTTCTTGCAGCATCTTCGACAATCTGCTTCATATGATCTATTTTGTTGTCGGCTGCACCTGCTTCGGAGAGAGAAGCTTTTTCCGGTTCGTCAAAGAGATCCAGAAAATTCTCATACATATTGGCGATTGAGACTGTGACTTGACCAGTTTGAGGAAAGATTTCCCTGGCAGTATCATCTATGGCCTTTAGCTTCTTGACATAGTTATCGTCGAAGGTCGCATAGTATGTCTCTTCAATTCTTCTTGATCGTTTGTTTAGGACCCTGTACGCCTTTGAAGTGAGTGAGTAACCCAGAAAGATTCCCTCGTCGGCTTTGACATCAAACTTGTTGCGGTGATCTTTAGAATTAAAGATAAAACACCTTGAGCCAAAAACGTGGAAAAATTTCACATTGGGCTTCCTGTTGTTTAAGATCTCATATGGTGTGAGCGTGAATCGCTTGTTGAGATAGGACCTGTTTTGTGTATAACAAGCAGCAGAAATAGCATCAGCCCAAAAATAAAGAGGTAAGGAAGCGAAACTTAACATAGTTCGGGCAGCTTCACACAGAGATCGGTTTCGTCTTTCGACTATTCCGTTCTGCTGTGGTGTGTAGGGAGCTGAGAAATTATGGCTAATTCCCTTTTCTGCAAGAAACTCTTCAAACTCCCTGTTTTTGAATTCGAGACCATTGTCACTCCTTATGTTGCGAACGACCTTCTTGAGCTGAACTTCAATTTGCTTGATAAACACTTTCAGCTTTTGAGTCGCTTCAGATTTGAGCTTTAGAAAGAACACCCATGTAAATCGAGAGAAGTCATCAACGATAACAAGAATGTACTTGCTACCACCGATGCTTTCAATAGATGAAGGACCACACAAATCGATATGAAGCAATTCGAGTGGTTCAACAACTTTTGTGTTAATTATGGATGGGTGACTTTGACGACTCTGCTTTCCCATTTCACATGCAGCACATAAATGCTCTCTGTCAAACTTGAGCAATGGAAGACCCCTAACATGACCTCCAGTGACAAGTCGGTTGATATCCTTGAAATTGAGATGAGAGAGTCTTCTGTGCCACAACCAGCTTTCGTCGGATTGAGCTTTTGATAGCAGACATATTGCTGGATTTCCTTTGATGGGTTTCATGTTCAGCGGAAACATTTCACCCTTTCGCTCTGACTTCAGAATCACTTTCTTTGTCTTTTTCTCTATGATTTCAGAACCTTCATCATCGAATGAAACTTTAAGACCTGTACCTCCAACAAGCTGAGATACACTGATGAGGTTGTGTTGAAGTCCTTTCACATAGGCCACCTTCCTAATGGTAAAATCACCATTCGTTATCATCCCATATCCCTTTATGGTGCCGAAAGAGTTATTTCCAAACTTAACGTTGCCACCATTTGTAAGAGATCTGTATTCCCTGAGTTCCTCTTTTCGCCCTGTCATGTGACGCGAGCAGCCACTGTCGATGTACCATTCTTCGTCAAACTGCTCGTCACTTATAACCTGCAAAAATTAAGCAGATTTAGGAACCCAAAGTTTCTTGGGTCCATGTGAGGTTTTCATGGGAACAGGAATAGTTAGAGAGATGTCAACAAGATAGGTTCTTTTAATTAGAGTTGTTTCATCTTTCTTTTTAATGGTGAATACTTTTATTTTGTTAGGATTGGGTTGGTTTCCTGTGGGCTCAGGCTTGGATTCATCGACCTTTCGCTTTCCCTTCTGTTCAGCTGATGAATGAGGTTTTTGAGGAACAGTGGGATTAGCTTTAGAGCAAGATAGAGATGAATGAGTAGAAGTAGAATGACGAGAAGAGTTAGAACAAGAGAATTTGGATGGGGAGGACTTTCTGGCTGATGACTCTAGGTGACCCTTTTGCTTTTGATCATTGGTGGGGTTAACCTTTGAGTCTTGTTCTCGTCTGACTTCAGAGCCGAATCTCTGAGTTCGGTTGGAGTTGTTCTTGGAACCGAACCTTTGGTTTCGGTTGAAATCCTTTTCAGAACCGAACCTTTGCTTTCGGTTGGTATCTTCTTGCGAACCGAACCTTGGCTTTCGGTTGTTGGAATTATCAGGCTTTCTTACGAGATTGTTTTCATACTTCAGATTCTTGTCTTTGTGTGAATAGTATGCATTCTGGGAGTGCCAGAATTGTTTCCTTTCAGAAAGGTTTTTCCTGTATCTTAGGTTCTTTTCTATCTTTTTATCCCTCATCTGTTTAGGTTGATGATGAACGTTCGCTTTCGCTTTTGATATCACCTTGGCTGGTTCCTTTTGAACTTTAGGCGTTTTTCTTTGAGCCAAGGGAGCAGCTGGAATATCTGAAGAAGATTCAGTTTGCCCTGAGGAAGTGGAAGGAGTATCTGATGAAGTTTCACTTGGAGCTGTTGGCGTTGAAGGAATGTCTTCTTTTGCTGAACGATCAACCTCTTGAGGAGTATCTTTTGTACCACTTGTGCTTGGTTCACTGAAATTATCAGGCTTGTTCAAAGGTTCAGGTATGTATCTCCCTTTCTTCATCCAAGAGGTTCTTTCAGATAGGCCAACGGTTTCGTTTCCATTGTCAATAGGAGCTTCCCAGAAGAACTCATCACAGCCGTCAGCATTGTCTTCGTTAACAATAGCCGTGAGTTCAGCTGTTTGATGTTCGGTTACTCCAGTCACTTTGTATACCTGATTCGGAGTGGTTCTGACTTTTTGATACACTACAGCCTTTTCTACTAATTTCGGGGACTTTTGTTGGGACAATCTAGCGAATTCCACAGAATTTTCAGAAATAAGATTTTTGTGGTTTTTAGATTCGTTTTTAACAAATTCTGAGCAGTCAACCGTATCCTCTACAGAAATTTCACTCATGTTTTCGTCCTCGTTAAGCTCAGATGCATTTTCAACATCGATTTTATTTTCTGAGCTTACTTTGGCATTTAGAGAGTCAAACTTTTGTATGGTTTCGGTTCTCAGTTTAAGTCTGTCATTTTCGTCTAAAAGATTTTTGAGCATGTCCTTATGGTCTTTGGATTTAATGAAGGACTCAATTTTGTCCAGTCCAATCTGATAAGTTGGGTTGACATCATCAGACGAAATCACACTCTCACAATTGTAAGCTTCGGCATCGATTTCATCCTCCTTAAATTCTAGGAATGGTAAAATCATACGGTGGATCTTTTTGCCTATCTCACAGTCTAAGTGAAGCTGAGTAATATTGGAATATAAACGTTTAGCTATTAAACAAAAAACATTTCGTTGTTTTAACAATTTCAAATTGTCTCTCTGCAAATAAATATTTTCGTCTTTGACTTTAATTAATTCCGACTCTTTTAACTCAATCCACATACGCCGCTCCTCACTCTTCGACGCCACCCTGCTTAATTGATCAGTCAGGTTAGAATTGGTGACTCGAGTTTGAGTTAAGCTACTATCTAAATGAGAAATTCTTGTGTTAACGTTTTTTAGTTCTTTCTCATATGAGGATGATGGTACTTTAGATGAAATAAAAACAGATTGTACCTTCTTTATCAGTTCATCAAGCTCATTGAACTGTTGGCTGAGTGGTTTGGCCGTGAAGCACATATCTTCCTGCACCTTCGGTCCATTGCTTCCTCCATCGGTATTGTATCCCCTCATCTGAGATGCGCTTGACACCATGAAGCATTTTCCACCACTGCTTTCCTCCTTAGCCATATAAGCCTTTCCATGAGTAGGCTTCCTCACTTCTTCGTCTTCTGAGTCAGTAGACCACACTTCAGTGCTACCGAACTCATCGTCATTAACCGAACCCTGCACAATAAGAGCATTAATAGAAGGGTTAGCGGTAGACTTTTTCTTTCTCAACTCATCCAATCTCTTCTGCAGCACGGCTTCCTCATCCTTTCCGTCATCCTTTTCAGCCATCCTTTTAAGAACACAGTCCTTAGCATAGTGGTTCTTGTCACCACAGTAAAAACAGCTTACTCCAGAGTCGCCATCTGCCTTCGGTTCCTTCTTGGACTCCTCAGCCTTCGGTTCATTGTTCGCCTTTTCAGAGCTGTAACTCCCCTGCCAGTTTCAGTTTTTGTTGTTGGGGAATCTCTTCTTTATGAACCTCTTAGGATTGGATACCATCATGGCATAATCCTCAGTTGAGAGGTCATATTCTTCTAAATTGAGCTCTTCATCCTCCATCACAGCTTTACTTTTAGATAGGAGGGCCAACGAACCAAGACTAGAGACAACATTTTTCTCTTGAACCACAATCTTCTCTTGGGACTTTAGAATACCCACCAGTTTTGCCAAAGAGTATGATTTAAACTGTTCATGGGCTTTGACGGTGGAAACAACTGCTCTCCATTCAGATCGCAGTCCGTTCAAGAAAGTAACCTTTTGTTCGATGAGCTTCCTTTCAATGTCGTGTTTGATCATCTTGCTGAGAAGATGATTGAAGCGATCAAACGTCTGGGTCACAGTTTCTTCAGCCCCTTGCCTGAATTCTCCAAACTCAGATAGAAGCAAGGTTTGGATAGAATGTTCAAGATCTTCGTCTGTGGAATACAGTTCGCGAAGTCTATCCCACACTTCCTTCGCCGTAGTGCATGAGCTGACCAGTCTGAATGTGTCGGACTGAAGGGCGAATCTGATCAACCTTAGTGCCTTAATATTGCACTGGAATTTGTCTTTTTCATCTTGCGCAATATTCGTTACGTCCTTAAGCAGATCGTTGTATTCTTTTTGCGTCTTAATAACTCTGGATGTTGCGGAATGAGAAAACGGTCCATTGATAATGGCTTCCCATATGAGAAAACCATTGTCCTCCGATCCAATCACGTAATCTTCAAAATGATGTGCCCATACTTCATAGTCATGGGTGTATAAGATTGGAATCTTTGTCGTCGAACCAATGCTGTTGGAGATATTAATAGGGTTTGATTGCGTCGCGTCCATTATGATCGTAATAACCTGTTCAAAGATCAGACTTGTAATAAAGCAGATTAGGGAAAAACAATAAATACTAAGATACGTCAATTATGATGACGGCTCAATAAATATCGATGATTGCGGAAAACCCTAATGGAAATCTTTTTCACAGAAAAGATGTGTATCGATTACACAGCCTCCTGCTCTGATACCAATTGATGGGATTAAACAACTTTTAATCTATGAAGATCGATTAGATCTTGAACAAGTATAAGTATAAGAAACAACAAGAACGCAATAATAATAGCAAACCAGAAAACAAAATTAAGAATGCAACAGCTTGAATCAATCGTGTTGAATGATTAAATAAAATCCTTAGAAGAGCTCGATTAAGAACATCAACTGTAAAGGATTGGAAGATTACAAGAGAGCAATATCGTAGAACTCTTGAATGTAAAAACTCAAATCTTGAATCTTAAATCTTAACCTAATACGCATGCAAGCATTAACTTATATACAATACATAAAAGGCTCTCGGTTGGACAGGCCCAAACCGGAGAATACAAGGCTAATCTACGAGCCCAAAAGACGCAACATAAAACAAAACTTCAGCCCAACAGTAATGTTTAAAGGACTTAGGACTGCTAGCTCGCTTTATTTCCTTTTCGTTGTTTGGATGTGGACTTAGGGTATCGGTCAGTTGTCCAAAGGTCCTTTTAAATATTAGATATATATCATGTATACATATGTAGACATAAAAGTTCTATTCAATCAGTTTATTACCTTTGGGTAGCAAGTGTATACATTCATCTATTCATATACATAACTTACTAGTAAACTATAATAGGTATAGTTTAGGAGGATACTATCATATACAAATATTATAACAGAGAATACTATAACAGAGCATACTATAACAGAGAATAGTAGACAAAGCATACTATAAAAGAGAATACTATTCAAAGAATACTATACATAGAATACTATTACTATAACAATTATACTATAACAAGAATCAGAGATAACATAATGTGAGATACTACTTCATGACACATCGACCATTTCGTTATGTCACGTTTTGTAACCAGAATCTCCTGGAGAGAGAGCGTGAGTTTGCGTATAAATCTATACTGGATTGACTATCCTACACCTTTGCTGTTCGCTACAGTGGGACTTGCAAGTCCACGGGTGCCAAATGTCATTTCTTCCGACGTCCTTCATCGTCGTGTTATAGTCAAATTAGCATGGTAAAATCATATCACATTTTGCCTTAATTAAACCATTGGTTTTAAGGTAGTTATGACTTCTGTAATTAATACAAATAATACTGTAGTACACATGTATATTTTCCCATTATAATCAACTGGTGATCTTCACACATAAAGGGTAATATAAAACTGTATTTTGGTAATGATAGTCATACTTGGGAAAAGCTTTCACTTTTACAAAGAGACAAACATACAAAACAGTCGGGTCTTGGTAGAACACTACTTTTTATAGTAGTAGAAAATATAGGATTTTCTTGGAGTTTTCAAACATATACAAACATTTACATTGTTCAATTTCAAACATTTTCATCAAAGTTATACAAACATTGACACTAAATACTTATGAACTCACTAGATTTAATGCTGATCTACGTTTTCAAAATAACTTGTATTCTCATGTCACCAGTAGACAGGTACCAATGACCATGTTTTGAGAAGACGGAGCATCTTCAAGACTCGTCTTTTATTTTGATTATTCTTTTTAGTATCTTATTACTATTAAAGAACACACTTGTATGAAATTATACTATTAATGCAATGGATGATGTTGTTGCTTATTTACTACTTTACATTGTTATGATACTGTACATGACGTCCTCTGCCGAGAACGTTTCCGCCGTTCTTGGTTTTGGGGTGTGACATCATACCCCTATATTCTGAGTTTTCATTGTTTTTAGGGGAGAATACAAGACAAGTGTCTTGAGAAATATTAGTATATTTGCTTGTTTATGCATGAATGTTGTGATTTATATGCTTCAAGTTATGAACTCCATCTAACGGTTCAAGAACTCGAGATTTTTAGCAAGTTTCAAGGTTTTGAATTATATATCACCAAGTATATGTTAGAATACAAAAACTAGTATGTTTATAGATTATGGATCATAAATTGTTATGTCAAGAACCTTAAGGATTTGCTTCAAAAATGTGCTTAAGCAAGTTGTTGAGCATAATATTTTGAAAGTTGGTAAAATATGGAAATAATGATAGTTTGGGGACCATTTCGACCACATATATATAAGGACCATTTTGGGAAATGGAATAAAATTGAAGAATTATTGAACATCTAAATTTTAAAGGACCAAAATGGAATTTTGGGATAAACAAGGGCCTTATAAAATGAACATTTTACAAGAAATGGGCCATTTTTCGACAATTCACCTAGTTTCGAACCACTTATGACACCTTTTAACAAACATGGGTCTTATTTGATAATTTATTAAAAGAAGGGCCATTTTTGCCAATACGATAATTTTGAGTCATTTTTGATAATTATGATTCCAACTGGATTATCCTCAATAAACGAAAACAATAGACCTAGTAAACTAGCACAATTGTTGTTATTTATTAAATAGCAGATGTTATCGAGTTGCTCAAAAACCAGTTGGTATTCTAGTGAAGACGAATCTCAAAAGTACCTAAATATAAATATATTAGAGCACGTCTAAAATCCTGTAAGGAGTTATAACTAGAGTCTCTTTGAGGGAGAGCGGTAATTTTTGTATAGATCTATATGGGGTTGACACCCCGCACCTTCGCTATTCGCTGCAGCTAGACCGACCAGTCTAGGGTGACAAATGTCTTTAATCAAACGCGAGCGCCTGAGAAACGCCAAGACAGGTCTCCGTCATGTTAGTATGGTTATAACGACACTAGAATATGTTAATGTATCTACAAATTTATGTAAGGAAAACCTCATAAATAAATTGGCACATTGTGCTGACTGCCCTATGCATGGTAGTGATGGTCCGCATTTGTTGTGTTGACCGTCCATATACATTGCGCGGGATGTCCACAATTGCCTGTTGATTTTTCACACCTCTGCAGTCTTAGGGTTTTGAGACCACCATTTGTATATCATAAAATATAGTATTTTCTAGGGGAAACGATTGTATACGATTTTGAAAACGATAAACTAACACACATATGCAAGTATACTCAACTGGAAACAGAACTTACGATTATTTTATACAAGAAAATATAGGATTTTCTAGAATAAACGATTTTATTCGATTTTCGAAACCATAAACTAAAACACACACCCAATTGTACTTGATAAGAAAATAAGATTTACAACTACATTCCTTTTAGAAAACAGGTGATTTTCTGTAACCTATTTGTTATTGCTACTCAAACGGACCATTCTCAAACACAGCTCACCTTTATGAATTATATTACTTTCCAAAAATCACTCCTTATAAGGATGAATAAAAAGTAATGGCATGCATGCATATA
The DNA here is from genome assembly GCF_002870075.4 of Lactuca sativa. Classification (NCBI taxonomy): domain Eukaryota; kingdom Viridiplantae; phylum Streptophyta; class Magnoliopsida; order Asterales; family Asteraceae; genus Lactuca; species Lactuca sativa. The sequence continues at coordinate 122,994,101 of NC_056627.2, forward strand.
TCGATGACTTCAAAGCAAGACTTCAAAAGATTTTATAGAAAATATCGGATTTTCTGAAAGTACACCGAGATCAATTCTAAACAAGTGTAAAACGATTTTTATACAAAAATGCTTATGAACTCACCAACTTTTTAGTTGACGCTTTTCAAAACGACTTGTATTCTCAGGAAATCAGTAAGCAGGTTAAAGGGACGCGGATTCAGGACTATTTTGCTGTAGTTTGGAATTTATTTTCTTACGTCTCTTTTGTGTAATTTGAAGAACAAATACAATATGTAAACAATGTAAGTTTGTTATCTCAATGTATGATGTTTGGATTTGCTATGTTTCATTTATATTCAATTGTTATGATACTGCACAATGAAGTCACCCGCCTAAGGACGTTTCCGCCGTCTGTTCCGGGGGTGTGACAATCTTGAATTCCTTCCTCAAAAAACTCTTGGAAGCAAGCACCACAAGTGTCGTGTCTTTAATGGTTCACACGCAAACCCTAGCAACCAAGGAGCTTGAAGAGGGAGGGGGAGAGAGAGAGAGAGAGAGGTGGAAATTTTGGCCCTATGACTCTAAAGGAATGTCATGCCTAAATTATAAGGCTAAGTGTCTTTATATAGGTAAGGTAGCTTGGTGCCAAAGCTTGGGTTTAAGGAGGAAACCCTAATCCTTTTGCTTGGTGACCAAGAAACCCATTCCACTCTTTCAAGGGGCTTAGATGAAATTCCTTCGACTTTCCCAAGTGATTTTCATCCACCTCATCTAATAAGGTCAATAAGCTCCTTTCCTTAACTTTCAATAAATAACCAAACAGACCATGCACTTTTAATTACTCCAATTAATCCCAAAATTAATTCTAATTAATTTTTGATTAATGATTAATTAAATAATATTATTTCCAATTAATATATTATTCTCATAATATATTAGCAAACTATTTATTTTGATTTCCAATTAATTTATTAACCATATAATAAAATAATAAATAAATCTCTCTCTCTCTAAAAGCTATCCTATTCAATTGCTAGGTTTTAGGGCAACCCAAAGGACTGTGCCACTATCAATTCAAGTATATACCAATTATAGTTATGGGATTAGACACCTAATCCAATAGTCTACCACTTGGATAAGTATAAATACTATAATTCCCAGTATAACTTCCAAATTGATCAGCAAATTGTAGCTACCAAAAGCCACAGTCCAACTCTGACCCAATTAGTTATGTGTCCTAAGATAAGTGATCAAATATTCGTTTGTTCTACAAGAGATCGTACAGACATGAGACATAGATTATAATCAATCTCATTGTCCAAGTTTTGTTTCCCGATTTCTGATTTATAAGGAGTGAATTTAGACTGCTAATTGAACACATCAATTTAGTCCAGGCTTGGCTGATGCATTTACTTATTATCAATAAACAATTGACTTCTAAACAACAACTCATATATCTCTATTTGAAGAATATAAGATATTATCGCCTTAAAATTACTCGTGATAAAATCCATGAAGTAATTCTCTGAGCATGGGTTTATCCAATACTAAAAATCCCCATTTTCTAAGTACTCAGGAACATTGTAGAAATCATTGCAATGTCTAATCCCCATAGACAATCTACAATTCAATTCATGACAGTCTTAATTCGCTACCTACTTCCAAAAGTATGATCAACTGTGGAATTTCGAATAATCAAATTATTCTAGAAGTAAAACATGCAAAGTGAAACACAATAATAACCTAATTAACTATGGCCTCAAAAACTATTGAATATAAATAAAACTCTTATTATTTAATCACCATAGTAATCTGACTATATTCATTGTATAATATTTCAAGTAATCAACTAAACACTTGAATTAAACATCAGTAATGCCATGTTATAAACATGTATATTATGTCTCTGTATGGTCCTTCCTTTGCGAACAGATCGACTGGACACTATTCCAATGATGTTGTGATAGCCCGAAATTTTCATTTGTATAATTTCCATAGTCAAACACTTCAAATATTTGTCAAAAACATTTCAGTACATTTTTGGCAGGATTTAAGCCCGTTTGATGTTTTATTTCATTTTTGGCCGTAAACACCCTCGTTATTAGTGAGGTGTAACAAACAAAACAACCAACACCTTAGCTAGGTGTTTACGGCCAAACAAGAGGTGTTTGGGCCGTAAACACCATTTTTCCAAGACTCATACATATAACATGAGTTTACACATCTTGACCTTATTCTTCCACTTCCCACTCAAGAACACCAAGTTTTTCTCTCAAGTATCAAAAGTTCATTCTTCCAAATCTGCGAAAATGTAAGTTTTCCTTCCTAGATTCTTTCCTACAATACTAGTGTTCTTGGGTCCTAAACACTCTTACATGCTTCATATAAGTAAGTATACTTCTCCTAGCTAGTTGTTTACTTAGTATACTTGACAATCCATGGACTAATCACCAAAAACCCTCAAGAACATCAGTTTACGGTTTGGGGATCTCCTAAAACCGTAAACACCCCCAAAGGGTGTTTTGATGCCCCTAACACCTTCTAATGCTTGGACTAGAGGCTAGAACCTTGCATGCATGGACTAGAAACACCAAATCACGAAATGGTTGGAGTAACCATGAGTTTGCGGCCGTAAACTCATGGGTTTACGACCATAAACTCTCAAAGGTGGTCTAAGGACCGTAAACTCCAAAAAGTGTGCCATTTCGAGCCCTAACCACTTCCTAAGCCTTTGATTCAACCCTAGGACACTTCTTTGTGAAGCATGAGACCTTGGAACACTCAAATTCACCATTACCATGAGTTTACGACCATAAACTCATGGGGGAAATGGTCCCTCAATCGTAAACACATATAGGGTGACCATTTGAGGTGTAAACTCCATAGTGAGACCATACACTCCTTAGATGCAACCCGTAGCACTCCTAGCACTTGAAAGCAAAGTGTTTTCATGCATTAGAGTGTCTTTACTTACTTAATTAGTGATTAAATAACTAATTAGATAAAATTATGTATCACTACATGTTACATAGGATCCACGTGTGTGTTCATGTCCTCCCTTGACACATAGCATCCTACCCGACACTTCCATCAACTCCACTCACTGCAGGTGAGTTCATACCCCTTAATCGACCTTTTAAATGTTTTTAAATGATTTTATGGGGGGAATAAAAGTTGAATTCAACAAGTTTTAGTATCAATCATATGTGATTTATAACTTGCAACTAAAAAGGATTTTCTATACTTTTAACTGCTTTGCCAACAAAACTGCTCTAAATGTTTATCAAACTCATTTTTCATGTTAAATTGTTATAAAACTATTTCCAACTCTTTTAAACTTCTTTTATCCCCAAACCATATCTACATCAATATATTTATATAAGTAAGACTTGAAGGACTTAGGACTGATAGCTCACCTTACCTCCTGTTCTTGTTTGATTGTGGACTTAAGGTATATTGTTATCTGTCCGACTGTCATTGAATTCTTAGTTATATATTATATATATTTGTGTTGGATATAAAAGTCTTCACTTCAGTACAATACCTTTGTCTATCAAAGGCATGCAACCAACATTTCTATTTAACTATAATAGGTATAGTTAAGGATTACCGCTCATTACTACTATTACCATGACACTTACTATAGTTAGTACAGTTATGAGTCAATACATGTTAAATACTATGCAAATAGAATACTATATACTATATAAGAGAGCATTTTATACATTATACCAAGAAGTACATTATACTTTAATACAAGAGAATATACTAAAACAGAATGTGACATACTATTTCTCGATACGACACTTCACTATGGTATCACCGTTTAACCAAAGTCTCCTGGAGGGAGAGTGGGCATTATGTGTATAAATTGATACGGGACCGATACTCCCACATCCCGACTACTAGCTATAATCCGAGCCGACTAGGCCCAGGGGTGACAAAAGGTCACCATAGTACATGTGACCTGGAGGGTCATCAGTTATTCGATCGTCAAACAGCATGGTTACATACGAGTTCACATTTAGACATTTAATTAACATATTAAGAATTAAAGGAAAAATAGACTCCCCGAGGTGTATTGTACATTTAATACTACCTGGAGTCTGCATTTTTATTACATTCAGTCGGCAGTGACACTGCTGTGGTAAAACATTATTTTCCCAATTACTTTACATGATGAAGTCTAAAACTATATTTTCATACTGATAGTTTCATTGGGAAAACGTTTACATTTTCAAAGGACCAAACATACAAATAACCGAGTCTTGGTAGAAGACTACTTTTGCTAGAAAATATAGGATTTTCTAGAGATCATACTATTTTCAAACATTGATAACAGCTATTATATTACATGATTGTAAACACTTTTATACAAGCAATGACACTAAATACTTATGAACTCACCAACTTAATGCTGATACTTGTTTTCAAAATAACTTGTATTCTCAGGTCATCAGTAGACAGGTATAGATGCAACTTTTGAGAAGATGGAGCAGATACAAGACTCATCTTTTATTTTGATTATACTTTTGGTGTCTAACAAACTGTACAGAACACGCTTGTATTACAAATTATTATATTAATGCAATGGATGTTGTTGCTTGTCATTACTATTATGCATTGTTATGATACCGTACATGACGTCCTCCACCCCAGAACGTTTCCGTCGTTCTTGGTTTTGGGGTGTGACAAATACTCCTTTTACAATTCCAAATTCTTGTCACTACTAGAATGTATTAGAGTTTAACCTTACATGAATTGTCCTTTTTTGATGTCATGGTGTCAAAGTCACCGAGACTTAGCCAACGATATACAAAATGCTCCATTGGAACTTTGTTACTAAAAGCAATTCCATGGTAATGAAGTCTCAAATTCAGGATACACTCCTTGAACACCTCCTTGCATTAAAGTTTCTAACTCACATGTAGATTCAATAATGAATTCCCATTATTGAAACATTTCCATATTCCCATATGACCATCAATTCTGACCAAGAATCATATCAATCTAAAAGATTTCACTATGGTCCTTCCAAACAATACTATACTTCTAATTGTCCACAAGCAACCAATTCTTTTGGTAAACCTCAGAATGTTCTTAGCAGTTGTTTAACAACTTTAGTCACACCAAGTTCTATTCCTTTTTCCTCTCAATGCCCTAGGCATTTGGAAAAAATGAAACAAGTGAATATTATAAGATATGTAATCAATCCTATATCTGAAGCATATGGGACTTGGTTCATAATGTCTTACATAAAGACCTGATATCTGATCAGTCTCATGCTATAGTATTTTGATATATCGAATTCCTATGTTAAACCATTTCAACATGGTATTCATATATGTCCAAGACTAAGTTCTTTTAAAACCTTCATTTTAAACCTTAAGAATCGAAACTAAGTATGAGTGCCCTCTCCCTTAAGGCTTACTATATTGAAACAATTTCCGAACTTTGCAACTTGCAAATTTGTAGACATTGTTTCCTACAAATAGTATTGCCAACTTGAAACACTTAGCAAAACAATTATGTGCCCACTAGCATAACAATTATTCTCTGACTAGCTTTAACATGTATCCAAAAATCAACTAGACTTCTAGAAATCAATACTCTTAACTTTCATACTAAAGTGCATATTTCCGATACATGATGCTTCGATAAGTCTCTAACTAGACTTCAAGCTTATACGCCTTTCACTAGATAGCATATGTGTCTTCAAACCCTTTCAGAACTTATAACCTTATGTCCTGAAGGTTCAAATAATTCCTTGCCATATCTCACAATTCGAATTATGAAAAGGGATGCCGTAATCATATTTCAAATTTGAGAATGCAATTATCACAATTACTAACCATAATGATACTTATCAGATCTTTAAAATCTATCAGCGAAAGTATTTCCTCATAGTCGATCATTAATTAGAGCGAAACCTTTTGCCACCTAGATTTTATGGTGTATTCATTCCCATCCATGTGAATCTATCATTTTTCAACCTATAATCATAAGACAATGTTTAGGACAAAACCAAACTCAAATTTAGTTTTCTTTTCATGGACTAAACTTTGCTTATTCTTAATTTCTTTCCATCTAGTAGCACAAAGGCCTACTAGTGGTTCCATGTTGTTAAGCAGCTCACCCATTGATCAATGTACTTTCACTGACCAACATGCTCTGCCTTTTCTAGTCAAATGAGAAACATAGAACTCATAAGCATTGCGAACCCAACTAGAAGGTGCATAGAAACAAGAATGTGTCAACTTAACATTGTAGATAATCAACCTCAGGTCGTGTGCTACTGATAACTAAAAGGTTTATTCTTGATTGACTCCTGAAACTTTTCAAGATCATTAAGACTCCCACTGACTTCTAGACATATAAGTTTCTTGTACAAGGAACATTCCTTGACGAGCAAAAACAAATACTCAAAAGTTAGTGTGGATTCTTGACAAGAAATATTTCATGGAATTGGCCTTAGTTCATCCTTTATTTTAACAAAAACATCACAACTTCCAATTCTAAATGTGTTAGGGTAAGAAAGCATTATTACTCCACATTTCACGAGGTGTTATAAACCTACTTAGTAAGAAATAAGTTTCAAGATACCAATGTTGTAAAAATACCGACTAGGTCCCGATTAATCCCTAGGGGCTATTCGACCGATTAGAGGGAGCCTATCGATTAATCTCTGGATACATAATGAGTGAAATATTATAAAACGATGAGATTTTAACATTTCGAAGAAATTTTATTTCAATTGAAACTATTTGAGGCATGATTAGTGTTGTATTAATCATATTAACCTATTTTGTTATCATATTAGTGGTATTTACAAACTTTGATATAGTATTAGTCATATTTAATTTTTTAAAATTCAACAAATTAGCAATTAATCGTTCCCAATTAATCCCCCGATTAATCTCCGTCTAACCGATTAATCCCTTGACCCCAGTCCACCGACTAGCTAACATCGAGCATTTTTTACAACCTTGCAAGATACGATTCGAAGTAAATAGAGCATGGCTCTAAAACTTGATTAAAAATGAAGTGTGACTCATCAATCCTGAGTAGATCCTTAGCCCAAATTTAGCATGTGATTCTCATATCATAGCGTAAAACATATAACATGTATGGGTATTTGGGGAAGACTTACTTGAGCTCGGCTGATTGCACGTATCACACCCCTTTCTTTTATTAGAATAACCTTAATAAAATGTTTATTTTTAAGAAAATCTACCAAGCCCTCAGTTTGAGTTCAGAAACACCCGAGAGTATGCTCAAATTCCTGAAACCAAGGCTCTGATACCAACTTGTAACATCCCAAAAATTAAGATAAAATTTTAGTTTTTAAATCATTCTCAAACATCCAATAATCATATCAAATCAACCAGAAATGTATCATAGTGAAATAATTATCATATTACAAGATCCCAAAATCACATAATGCAGACAACATGGGCGGATATGGTGTGATCATGATAGGCCCTTCCATTTCTGGCTCGACGTACCTGAAACATAAACTGAAAACCGTAAGCACAAATCTTAGTAAGCTCCCTAAAAATACCTCATACCATACATAAATAATAGTCAAAACATAAATGGGTCTATTTACACCCCTTCGGCCTCTTTCAACTGGTACTGGCCTACTGGGTATATTTCACCCCTTTCGGTCTCTTTCAACCGATACTAGGTCTATTTATCCCCCAACTTGTAACATCCCAATAAATCAGATAAAATTTTTGTTTTTAAATCAATCTCAAACATCCAATAATCATATCAAATCAACCAAAAATGTATCATAGTGAAAATATGATCAGAGTACAAAATCCCAAAATCAGATAATGCAGAAAACTTGGGCAGATATGGTGCAATCATGCCGAGCCCATACCTTTCGAGCTGGAAGTACCTGAAACATAAACTGAAAACTGTAAGTACAAAGTTTAGTGAGCTCCCTCAAAATACCCCATACCATACATACATATTAGTCGAAACATAATTGGGTATATTTCACCCCCTACGGTCTCTTTCAACCGGTACTGGGTATATTTCATCCCCTTTGGTCTCTTTGAACCGATACTGGGTCTATTTCATCCCATTCGGTCTAATTCAACCGGTACCGGATATATTTGACCCCCTTCGGTCTTTTTCAACCGGTATCGGGTCTATATCACCCCTACCACTAACATACAATCATACCGGGAAAAGTCATAGAGACAACAAGCATGTACAGACATACTAGGAAATTGTCACAAAGACAACTATCATCCTATAAACATAATTCAGTGGGTCGGCATAGGTGACTTTGACCCACGAGTATAGTGAAGAGACTCACCTCAGTCGGAAGATAAACAAATCACGCTTGGGCTGCTGAATCGAAAACCCCCACACTAAATCACAAATAATATAACCCTAATTAGCAATTAGGTTATTAACCAAAGCCGAGGGTCCAAAACCTTATAAGATGATCTTATAATAATTAAAAGTATGAAAATGTATTCAAGGAAAATAAATTTTAAATCATTAACATTTACCCTTAATTTATAAATCAAAAATCAAGGTTTTATGAATAAAAACTTGATTTTAGTGCACCTTTTATATAAAAATTGAGATATTTTATAAAAGAATTTAAATTTTATAAAAGAAAATGAATGAGAAAGGGGTATTACACCTCAAAAATCACCCCCTTATCCTCATTTCACTCTCATTCTCCAACACACACACACATCTCTTCTTTCTCTCTTTAAAAATTTCTCTCTCACTTCTCTCTAAAACTGACGAACATAGATACATAATCTATGGGAGATATTTTCCAGTTGATAACTCATGAGTTTGCATGCATCTCAGTATTTTGGTGGAACATAAACCCGAAAAGATGACGAGATAGATGAGCTATCTAGAGAAATAGAATCCTTATTTTCTCTCTTTTCTTCTCTCTAAAACCCCCATTCCTTCTGTTCCTTTTACCCATGAAAATTTCCATCAAAAACCACCATTTTGCATAAAAATATCCATCATCCATAAGGGCTCATCAAGGTAGAAGCACCAAACTAAATCATGCATGCAAGTTTCTACTATTTTCTTATGATTTTATGTGCATATTACTTCAAAAACCAACTTCTACTTCCTCATCTTCTTCAAATTTGATTCCTTTTGGTTAAAATGGCTTTTATAATATCATGGATGTGTTTTAACACCATGCATGTAGAAAAACATGGTAGCATGTTCATGATATTAACACAAAAATAGGTTTTCAAGTTAAGAACATAAAACTCAATTTTAAGAGTTCTTGAGACATAAGATTTTTGTATTTTCATGCATGTATGTAAATTATGATTTGTAAATATATTTGATCTCTGGAAACAAGACCATAACATGCATGGATCATGATTTCATAAAATATTTCAAAATATTTACTCAAAGAAATGATGAAAACTCACTTTTCTAACCAATCATCATGCATGCAATCTGTCATATTTCTTCGCCTAACTTTAAACTACCATATCTCACACATTTCTTAACCAAAATTCGAGATTCCTTTTCTGAAATATAATATTGTGAGTTATTTTTCAAACCCATCTGACCACACTGGAAAATTCCAATATTTCGATTTTTAACAAGTATTACAAAACTGTTGCTAAAACATCACCTTTTTGTGAATACTAGTTTTGTATTGCATGTTCAAAGGTCTTATTCCTAACTAAAAATCTAGGAAATATTAATTTGAGCACTTAACATCATGTATTAAGAGGGAAAAAAGGATCTTGATTTAAAAGTCTTTGAAACATGTTTCAAAAATTCTCAAACTAACATCAATAATCGTTACCAAAATCACAAGAACTAAGTTTTCTTTATAATTTATTGAGCCTTTAGGCATCTTTTTAGACATAAAAAATAAGAAAATGATTTTTCGTTGTTATTAAATTGTATGAAGATATATTCTGTAAATTTTCAGCTCAATATATATTTTCTTTTTTTTACATGAAAATACTAAGAAAATAGAGTGTTAAAGCATATAAAATACTTACAATAGTTAATAGATTCTGGAAAAATTCATGGATATCCTATACTTTAAAGCAACATTTTCCTTGAAGTTTGAGAAATTTTTATTACCATTTACTATTAGTTTTTATTTTATTGTTATTAAGCACAAATAAATAAGAAAAGTCAGGTTCCAAGTTATAAAAACCATATTTATTATTTTTGAAGCTTTGTTATATTATATAAGCTTCATAAAAAAATTTGGCTAATTTTACATAACATTTTACTATTTTTCCAAGACTTAATGTATATTGAAAGAATTAAATAAGTGAAAACTAGTTAAACTTATCCAAAATTCACAAAAACTTACCACCAAATTTATTATTGCATTATAACCATAAATAAAAATTTTAGGGATTTATCTTAACTTTTTACTATTCATTTCTATTTTCTTCATATTAAACACACTTAAATTCTAAAAATATGGATTTTCTATTCAAAAATGACTTTCAATAATTTTCCTAGATTATGGACACTGTATATGAAGTTTACAAAATGTTTGGTAATTTTCCTTAACTTTTAATAATTATTCACGAATTAATGCTTATTTAAGTGAATAAAACAAAGAAAATACCTAAACTATTTGGAAACCAACTTTTATATTTTTCTCAGCTTTTGTATAAGTAATAACATTAGTATAAAAAGTTTGGGGAATTTTTTAAAGTTTTTTATATTTATCTCTATTTGTTAGAATAAATACACAAAAAGCAGAAAAGTCATGTTAAACTATTTAAAAATACATTTTATTTTTTATCCCAGATTATGTAATCTCTAAAACAGGTACAAAAAAATTATAAGAATTTGTCCTCATAATTTACTATTTTTCCATGATTTTATGATTATTCAAGGAATTAAAATGGTGAAATATAGGTATACAAAATAAAAATTCAAGAAAATTTATCGTAACATCTTTGACTTCATTTGAAACTACAATACAAAGGTTGGGAAAGTTTAGAACTAAATTGATCCAGTTTTTGAATATTTAATCATTGGAACACTTCTTAAAATGTTAAATATTAACATTTCAATAATGAGAATTTTCTACTTAAATTGTTATATAACGATTGATTCATAGAAATCTCAATTTCATAGAAAAATGTTTGTAACTTATCAATATTAAATTTTGACACAATATTGACATAATTCTATTGTAATTGTAAGTATACTAGTATTAGATTTCGATTGGAGACTCATTAGTGTGTAACATTGTGTAGGAATCGATAGTGGTACAAGTGGAACTTAGTTCAAGGCATCATTTGCATCATCTGAAAGCATTGTGATTATTCACACATCCCCTGATTTTCGGTTTTTATGTTTTGGGATGGAAAAACATGTCTAAAAAACTATTTATTGTTTGTTGTATTTTAATTGATTTGTATCAAACTTGATTGCTATATTTTGCTATGTATGTTTATGCAACTCGAAACATGAGGCTTTATCGTCTTAAGTCCCTTACCTTACACTTTTTTCCAACCATTAACTCTTTGAGCCAATGGTCATTATGGATAGCGCTATTAGGAATTGACAACTCCTCACTCGCCCGATTGCTTGAGTGCATGATACCGTATTAATCTATGGAACGATAAGCATAGATCTTGATAGGGCATCCGTCATAGGGTTGGTTGTGAACTCATTGTTGCTCATATATATACAAAACTAGCTTGCTTATTATAGCAACAAACTTTTATTATTGGAAACTTATTTACTTGTCTTAGCAATGAACTTGGTTGCTCATTATAGCAATGAAACTTGTTTACTCGATTTAGTAACAAACTTTATTTCCCATGAGAATATGAATGTTGCATATCATTTGGGCAACATACTTTATCTCTCATGATGACAACGAACTTTGTTTATGCAAACTTATTACTCATTTTTGCAATATATATCTATTTATGAAAACTTTATTACTCGCTTTAGCAACGAACTTCTATTCATAAAATCTTATTTACTTATTTAAGCGATGAACATTTGTTATGGAAACTGTTATTAATATTCTGATTATCATGATTTCAAACTATATTATGTTATAAATTTCTGAGTACTCGCCAACTATTTTTATAGTTAACGCTCGTTTTACATGCTTTTTTAGGAATCATCTAGTAAGAGGCACGTAGAGACACTTTACTTTTAGGAGAATTCACATGTGTTGTATTTCAGTTTACATTGTAATTTCTTTTAAAAATTAGTTTAAACTCATTGTAAATTTGTAATGATTTTTAATACTATAGTTGGTGTTGTCTTTTAACTTTTTCTATGAAAACTGTACTGCCACGCCCCGTATTTCCGCTTTAGCGGGGTTTGACACACAACGAAGTGTACCCGATCCCCTAGTCCTTCACTTGATTCAGATATACACGTGAACAAGGAATTAGTCTTAATTTCTTAAAGACGAAGGTTCTCATTCATCACACAATACAAGTCACATGATTCCAAGTTTCTATCCAATTGAAACTTGGGTGATGAGAATCTTTCCTTAGTTGGTATATTTAGACACTACCACAAACGAAAGAATCAAATCCATTTTCAACATTGCTAACAATAGAAACATACAAACATCAATTTTTACAAATGCCATTGCAAGGAGATATAAGATAAGATAAAATCAAAATTTTATTTATTTTTAAAATGCGGAAAAACTTTTCCTTACAATGCAATTACAAATGAAAACTATGTTACTACATATTCCTAAGCAACCTATCATAACTCCTAGTAGCAGCTTCACAAATCTGATCATCGAACCATGCGATCGGAACCCATCTCTTCACGACCAGACTTAACTTACTCTTCTTTTAAGCTTCCTTTCTTTTCTTTGATCCTACAAACACATAAAAATGTAATTACATTACGTCATGTATTAAGAATCTCTAGATAGGAACTTAATAGAGTTAGATAGTGGACTTACCTGAAGCAAAGTCAAACATTTTGACTTACCATCCTTGTGGTACTTCAGGTAGCCACGACAGCTTCACAACCAATGCTCCTTCTCTTGGCAATAGAAGCAAACAGAACCTTTCGGAATGGTACATGGGACAATCTTAGACTTAGCCTTTCCCTTTCCCTTAGAAAGAGAAATCTTTTCTGGACTTTCAATGTTTCCATTGTCATTGTCCATGGAAGTTTGGGAAGTAGATCTTCTAATCAAATTTGCTTTACCAGTGTGCCAAATCATTGTTGATTCAACATTAATTAGCAAATAGGTAAGATTGATAAGGGACATGCCGCGGTCTGTCACATAGTAATCTTTAATGAGCTCACTTTATGACTTAGGAAGTGATTGCAGAACCAAGTAAACAACCAGCTTCCTTGGGAACACTACACCCAACATTCTCAGCCTGTCAATATGCAGCTTCATGTCCAAGACGTGAGCACATACAGACTTTCCATGCTCATGTTTGCTAGCCAATAGGGTTTGAGTGACCTTGAACTTTTCAAGTCTTCGAACATGTGGGTCAAGGAGAACTATTGGAGGAGGTGGAGGAAGTGAAGTATGATTTTTAGGAACATCATCTTCACGAGGAAAGCTTTTCCTAAAAGATTTAGGAAGACCATAGTTGTCTGAACGAGACATGTACAAGGGGGAAATTCAGTTTTAGTTGATTTAAGTCCTTAATATAACACCCAAATGGAATATTAAGGCTACGACCCAACACAATAATTTACAATTCGGAAGAGGGATGTTGTAATCCAATTACAAATTATTTAAAGGTAGGTAAATGACGATTTACCAATTTCCACCAGGAAAAACGAAAATGAACTTTAGGCTTTAAATGAATTGAAATTCCTAGATCCTTTGATATTCATTGAACTTTTCAATGGCATGTTTAATCTTGATTATGCCCTCTCAAGTTTGTGACTGAGATGCCGAGGATTACAAACAAGGTTTGAATAACCATGCAAATTAGCTTGGTACACTCGATGTTACATATCACCTAATCAATGTGCCGGTTAACCACAAACGCTCCATTGATCCATAATTAACACCAAGCTACCCTTTGCCACCCTTGCCAGTCCCAAATTAGTGTGTCGGTTAACCACACAGGCTCCACTAACGTCTTAGCAAGTTGCAAAGTGCAATTTCATAAGTTAGCACCAAATTCACATTTTTTCCTAAAGTAACTAAGATTGGGAATTTATAAAATTTTTAGTTACTTTATATTTCATTATACTTTTATTGAGAATTTAAATGTCCTGTCAAACCCGTTCAGCTAACGACCCTCCACCAGTTATGGAAGCGGCGGGTGAGAATGGATACCCATTAAACCACCATATTATAGGCAATAACCTTATACCACCCTTATAGACCGGCTTCTTGAATGAGGCTTACTAACGGTGAGACTAACTTTTTAATTATACATATATAATATATTAGACTTTTAATTTTATATAGTATATGGGTGTATTTTAAACTTTTAAAATACTTGATGGTTTAACCTATTAATAAATTATACTCTTAATTGAATTAAACATAAACCATATGATTATGGATTTAATAATACTCTTTTAATTAAACATTTAATTAACTATTAATAAAGTCCATAAGAGTTAATTGAACTATTCAAAAAACATGAAGATGCTAAATCAAGTTAAAACTATTTAATTAATTTTAAGTTATGAACCCATGAGTTACATTTTTTTTGAAAACTTTTTCAAATTATTAGGGTTTCTATGAATTCAATGTTTCTTAATTGAGACTTTTCAACTTTTAAAACTTAAGGGCAAGTTTTGTTATTCTTGAAAAACTTTTGAACTTCATAATTTAAGGAGTTAATTTGTTTTATGAATATGAGACTTTTCAAGTTCCATAACTTATAGAACTCTGCAAAAACGTTAAGATAAATTTAACTAATATTTATTTGTAACTCCTTAAAATAATTTTGAGTTCCAAAATTTGATGACAAAATTTGTAACTCGTTAAAAACATTTAGATCAAATTATAAACTTATAAAATAACCATTTTTATCTTTTACCAATTTGATCGTATTACAAATAATTAGCTTTATCATATGAACTAGTAATTATCCTAAAATTTGATAATTTATATTTTAATTGGATGAGAATAATCACTACCATATCAGAAAACAGATTTTATGATACAAAAAAGTTTGTGGTAATGATTCTAATCCAATTAAAGGCCAAAAAACCCGAAAACTGCCAAAAGATGATCCAACTCATCGAGTCGGATAATGGACTTGACGAGTTCCTCACTTATGAGCATGGACTCGATGAGTTCATGTATGAACTATTGGATTTAGTGTCTAAGCCCATAACTATAATTGGTATGTACTTGACCTAAGAGTAGCATGGTCCATTTGGGTTGCGTGGCACCGAAACAATTTGTAAGGATGGACTTTTGAGAAGAGGATATTTATGAATTATTAATATATTATAAGTTCTAATATATTAATATGAAATCATATTATATAATTAGTATTGATCAGGAATTAATTTGGAAGTAATTTTGTGATCAAAAGAGACTAATTAAATATATGGGGATTGATTGTGTAAATCAATCATTCTTAAAAAGTGGGCTTATGATCCATAGTTCTTTATGTTGGGCTAAATCCATGTGGTGACCCATGGATACTCAATGGAGGTTAAAACCTATGGAGCCTAAGTAATGTGGAAAGTCATGCACATTAGGGTTTGCATGGTGTAACCCTAGTTGTATCACACTATATAAGAAACCTCATGGCAACCAAAATCGGTACTAAAGTGAGATACAAGAGGGCTAGCCGATTTTGTGTGTTCAAGACAATCTCTTCTCAAGCCATCCATTGTTGGTGGTGTTGTGTGAAGCATTTGATGTGACAACCCGAAATTTCCATTGTACGAACATCATCTATTCAATAGAAGCTAGTTCAGTTTCAGTGATATTCAAGCTTTTCCGAACAAGTTTGTGTACATTAGGGTTTATGTTTTAGATGATATCAGGAGAGTGGATACTCCTGGTTTCGTGAAACTTGGGCATTTCAAGTTTCATACTGCTACAGTCCAACATCAGGAATGAAAATATTTTCTGTCAAAATATTCCAGGACTATAAATAGTTTTCTGAATTAAATTAATTCATTATTCACAATTCCAAATAGAGAAAAGCCATATTCTCTCTGACGGATCTTCGGGTTTTCATCCCAGATTGTGAGTCTACTTTACTATATGTGTTTCAATACTTGTTTAATGCATATTAACAACAATAACATGTTTAGATTACAAGATCCGGGAGTTTACCGCCCAAGATCGTTCTTGGGGAGTAAACTCCAAAATGAAACTTTAATGCTTTCTAGACCCATCCGCATGTTAGAGGACTTATCAAGGACAATGTGTATGAACTTTATAGCCTAGAAATCATCCAAGAAACACAAGTTCTAGGAGTTTACGGCCAAGGAACTACCTTGGGCCGTAAACCCCTTTTCAAGGGCGTAAATGCCCTAAAACTTTCCCCAATTGCTTAAGGACTTTATCTTCTAGTGCTTGTGCTTGTTTAGAACATCAAAAACCCATAAAAACCATAAGTTTTTAGGAGTTTACGGCCAAGAACCCTTCTTGGGCCGTAAACCCCATTTTGTGGGACAAAAATCATTCCAAGCACACCTAAGGCCTTTAGACAAATTACCTTGCACCTTTGGGACTAGAATGGAGAGAATAACACATAGAAACAACTCCTTGGAAGGAGTTTACGGCCAAGGAACATGACTTGGGCCGTAAACTCCAAGTGAAGGCACCAAAGTGTGCCTCTTGTCCCCATTAGCCTTAGATAAAATCATGGATGCCATTCTTGATGTTTAAGAGCTTCAAATCAATTAATTTCCTAGAGTTTACAGCCGTAAACTCTAAGGTGAAGGACCTTAGGCCGTAAACTCCCTTATGGAGTGTTCTAGAGCCTTAATACTACTTCATGCATTATTCCAATAAGGATAGAAGTGTTCTAGATGCAAGATAACACCACAAAACACCCGAAAACACCATTTGAGGAGTTCACGGCCATAAACCTATGAGTTTACGGCCGTAAACTCCAAGGTGTGGGGTTTGTTGGATGGTGAACTCCTATACAAGGCCCTTTGATGTTTCAAACCCTTTTGCCTTGTCCCGTAGCAACTTAGATGCAACCATTTGAACCTAAAACACTCATAAAAGTGTTTAAATGCTTTCTAAGTGCCTTAACTTACTTATTTAAGTTATTATATGTCTAATTAGTTATATATATGTTTATTATATGATAACTAGGCTCGTGCGTGTAAACCAGTCTCCGTTTGTCACCTAGCACGGTAGCCGAAACTGCAATTCAAACGACTCACCACAAGTGAGTTCATACCCCTTGAATCAACCTTTGAAATGATTTTAAGTGTTTTAAATACTTTATGGGGGGGAATACAAGTCAAATACCTATAAGTTATTACTTCAATCACATGTGATTGTGTTTAATCACATGTGATTAATAACTAGGAAAACAACGATTTTTACCACTGTTCAAACTGTTTTCAACTGCTTTACTATTGAAATGTTTTACAAACTGTTCTACTATCCAAACTTACTTATAGACTGTGATTCAATCAAATGCTTCTTATACTTAAACTGTTTTATCAACTTATGCTTTTAAAATGATTTATAGATCGACATCAAGTCAATCTTCTCTTGAAATTATAGTTATGCTTCAAAATGTTTTATGAAAACTTATTTATGCTTAGTATATACAATTGCATGCCCATATATGTATAGATATATAAATAATGTTCAAAAGTCTTAGGAATGCCATCCACCCTATTTCCTTTTCCTCGATTTGGATGTGGTCTGGTGGGATTTCGGGTGACCATCCGAACGTCGTTTCCATATTACTTATATATCATATATACATGTAGAGACATAAATCCATATTCATCAGTACGTCTTTAGCTGGTTACCATCGGGGTAACGCAGGATCATATACAGATATACTAGAAACAATACATATACAGATATACTAGAAACAATACATATACAGATATACTAGAAACAATACATATACAAATATACTAGAAACAATACATATACAGATATACGAGAAACAATACATATACAGATATACGAGAAACAATACATATACAGATATACGAGAAACAATACATATACAGATATACGAGAAACAATACATATACAGATATACGAGAAACAATACATATACAGATATACTAGAAACAATACATATACAGATATACGAGAAACAATACATATACAGATATACGAGAAACAATACATATATAGATATACGAGAAACAATACATATACAGATATACGAGAAACAATACATATACGTAAATACGTAATAATTGTGATCCACTGTATCGGGCATGCCTTAATTGTCATGGCCCGAGTTGTAGCCAGAATTCTCTTGAAGGGAGAGCGTGAGTTTGCGTATAGATCTATACTGGATTGACTATCCTACACCTTGCTGCTAGCTACAGCCGGACCTGCAGGTCTGCGGGTGCCAAACGTCATTTCTTATTACGACCATTCATTATGTCGTTGATTTCCAGTCGATAGCATGGTACAATTTATCACATTATGCCTTAATATAAATCCGGTTTAAGGTAGTAGTATTTAGTACAGCAGTAGTCTTAATATACAAAGCTACAGTACTACAATGATTTACCCATTACATATTTTAGTGATAATCTCACTTAAGCATTAATGTACAAACTATATTATTAACAAATGATAGTTATATTTGGGTAATCACACACTTTACAAAAGAAAAGTTTACAAAACAGCCTAGCCTTGGTAGAAGGTTACTTTTATAGAAAATATAGGATTTTCTGAGTGATTCAAACTTTTACAAACACTTTCAAACATTTACTTACATTTTTACAACTTATACATTGAGACAGGTTCAAACGTTTTTACAAGAAACATCGACACTAAAATACTTATGAACTCACCAGCTTAATGCTGATAAACTCTTTCAAAATAACTTGTATTCTCAGGTCATCAGTAGACAGGTACCGAGGCCAACTTTTGAGAAGATGGAGTGCTTTCAAGACTCATCTCATATTATTTTGTGTTTCATTATTTTTGGTGTCTATAACTGTACAGAACACTTGTATTAAAATTATATATTTAATGCAATGGATGATGTTGTTTGCTTATTTACATTTACTGTGTTGTGATACTATACATGACGTCCTCCGCCCCCAAACGTTTCCGCCGTTCTTGGTTTTGGGGTGTGACAGATTGGTATCAGAGCATTGTTTATAGTGAATCAAGTATATCAACCCATAAAAGATATACTAATCTATAAACCCAAAAGGGACTAAAACACTCTAACCAAGAGTCTATACTTTAAATAATAAAATATTTAATTAAGTATACTAGTCTACATTATACTAAAATCAGTGTCACAATGACAAGAACAAAAGTATTACGATTGTTGGATATCACAAGTGAGCTCGGGGATGTATGGTCAGTCCTGGGAATGGCATAGCCTGATCAACTATGCTGGTCCTAGGAGTGATTAGCATATGCCCTAGAATGGTTGTGATATATTAACAAGTCTAAAAACTTACCAACAATACCACAAGAAGATCAGTAGAACTTAACCTTAAAATACTATAGGAGTATTTTGTGCTATTAGTTACACGTATACTATATTCTTATACCTCTCTTCTCGCGTAGATCTAAATGGCTGGATTCCATCATGGCGACCCGTACTTTCCCAATGAAGGAGATGCCGGATGGATCGATGAAGAGCCTGAAGATGAGCATCCAATCCCTTTGGATGATCACCTCGCAGAAGGCTTTTCAGATGGATCTGACTCCGAGCCTGAAGTCAACAACCTACCGCTTGTAGGTCAAGCCCTGAACAACAACCCTCGGCCAGCGTTTCCAGGTCCTACTCCCATGTGGGCAAACAATCTGAATCGCTGGAGTGATGAGCAGGGTCAGCCCTTACCATATTTTGGGGACCGAACCTTCTATAATGTTAGCGATGGTGGCTCTGCTGACAGAGCTCTGCCGGTAATCATCCGCAGAATAGCTCGTAATGTCGAGCAGGGTCGAGCAGCCATCGACCGGGTCATGGAGATTGATGCCAATTCGGGTGTCAATACAGTCCGCATTCGCCGTCTTGAAGAAGACATGGAACGGACCCGGAGAACCAACGAAACTCTGCAGCAACAGCTGGCTGCCTCCCGTGCTGAAGTCTTAGAACTTCGAGCTCGTCAGAGAGCTCAGGACCGACACCTTCAAGAGGTGTTTCGTCAAATGTCCGACCTCAGGGATCGCCCGACGAATTCCCATCGCCATTAGATGATGTCTAGTACATCTCTGTCTTTTGATTTAGGGATAGCCTTGAACTTATGTGCTCTAAGGAGCACTTGTCTATAAAATATTCCTAACTTTCGATACTCTAATTAGGAATTTAGGACTGTCAGTATTGTCCTTATGGTATGATGTAAGACCTACTGTTAGGTCGATTTTCCTTGAACTTATTACATCAGTAAAACCTGTACTATTGAAATCTACCTAATCTGTGGGAAAATTTGTACACGTGTGTATTCCTACTGATATTTCTTATTGTGGTTTCTAACACTCATTCAACTGTTGGGCTATGGGTAATTAGTCCATGGGTCACTCTCACATTGCTCACAGATTGATTCTTATCATCCTTCTTGTTTTTATAAACTTATAGCTGAAGGATGCCTCCTTGCAAGTCTCCCAGAAATAGGAATAATCCTGTACCTCCACCGCCTCCACCACCTGCAGTCATCGATACTGCAGCTCTGAATGCTGCCGTAGCTGCAGCAGTGGCAACTGCCATGGCTCAGTATCACTCATCGGATGCTAGCAGAGGTGGAACCCCTGTTGAATCTATCCCAGTTGAAATCCCTGTGCGCTCGAGAGAGTGCTCTTACAAGGATTTTACAAACTGCAAGCCGAAGCCTTTCTATGGCACCGGCGGAGTCATTGCTCTCTCGCAATGGTTCGAGAAGACTGAATCGGTCTTCGAAATCTGTTCGTGCCCTGCAGCATTCAAGGTGAAATATGCCGCATGCACCCTCGAGGATAAAGCCCTAACGTGGTGGAACGGCCACGTCAAAGCCCTAACTCTCGTCGTGGCTAACGACATGGGCTGGGCAACGATGCAGGACCTCATGACTGAGGAGTACTGCCCTAGGGGCGAAGTCCAGAAGTTGGAACATGAACTCTGGAATCTAACAATGAAGGGCACCAACGTGATCGCTTACACTGCCCGCTTTAGCGAACTGGTGGCCCTATGCCCTAACATGGTTCCAACTGAAGGGAAAAAGATTGAGCGGTATGTATGGGGGCTAGTGCCTCCGTACCAGGGGAATGTCTTAGCATCCAACCCTGCTACTTTCGACAGTGCCAAGCGATTGGCACAAAGACTTATTGACCATGGAGTCAAGACCCCTGCAACTACAACCACTCTAGCCATCCCAGAACCCTCTAAACCCGCTGGCAACAAGCGGAAATTCTGGGACGAGAAGAAGAAGCAGCGTGCTTCAAAGAAACAGCAAATCGTAGCAGTACATGCTGCGGTAGCCCCTACTGCTGTTACTGCTCCGGGGAAGCAGTATTCTGGAAGTTTACCGAAGTGCAACAAGTGCAACTTCCACCATAACGGCGCCTGCCGTGAAATGCAGTGTTCTAACTGCCACAGGAAAGGACACACCGTCCGATTCTGTAGGTTGCCGGCGCAACCGATCTCCCAGGTTCCTGGCTCTGGTGTGAGCCCAACTTGCTATGGATGTGGCGAAACAGGCCATTTTAAAAGGGACTGCCTTAAGGCGAGGAATACTGGAGGAGCAGGGAGGGTACTAGCAATAGGCCACAGGGAAGCAGTTGCTGACCCGACAGTGGTGACTGGTACGTTCCTCCTTGATAACTCCTATGCATGCATTCTGTTCGATAGTGGAGCGGAGCGAAGCTTCGTAAACCACAAATTTGCTTGCATGCTTAAGCAACAACCACACGCACTTAATGAGCAATTCACAGTAGAAATGGCCAATGGGAAAACTGAAAGTACTAATAGCATATACTTAGGTTGTCTTCTAACCTTAGATAACCATTCATTCCCAATCGACCTTATGCCGGTCTCAATAAAAAGTTTCGACGTTATTATCGGCATGGATTGGTTAAGTCTTCATCGCGCCGACATCATGTGCTAGGAGAAAGCTGTCCGACTAAACCTCCCGTCTAGCGAAACTCTTATAGTCTACGGCGACAAACCTGGTGCGAGTCTTCGCATTATTTCTAGTATTCAGGCTCAGAAATATCTGCGCAAAGAATACCACGCATTTCTTGCTCACGTCGTCGACACGAACCTAGAAACGAGAGAACTGAAGAACCTCCCGGTAGTGAGCGACTTTCCCGACATTTTCCCAGAAGAACTACCCGGGTTACCTCCGCAACGACAAGTCGAGTTCAGAATCGACTTAGTCCCAGGAGCTACCCCAGTAGCCAAGTCGCCCTACCGTTTAGCACCAGCCGAGATGCAAGAACTCTCTGGTCAACTTAACGAACTGCTCGGCAAGGGCTTTATAAGACCAAGTTTCTCACCTTGGGGAGCACCGGTCCTGTTCGTTAAGAAGAAAGACGGATCATTCCGTATGTGTATTGACTACAGAGAACTCAACAAACTGACGATCAAAAATCGTTACCCTCTGCCACGCATAGATGATCTATTCGACCAACTGCAAGGGGCGAACTACTTTTCCAAGATTGATCTGAGATCCGGATATCACCAGTTATGAGTGCTTGAGGAGGATGTGCCGAAGACAGCCTTCCGAACTCGTTACGGACACTACGAGTTCGTGGTAATGCCATACGGATTGACCAATGCGCCCGCAGTCTTCATGGATCTGATGAATAGAGTATGCCGACCTTACTTAGATCAGTTCGTCATCGTTTTCATTGACGACATCCTGATCTACTCCCGAAGTAAGAAGGAGCATGGTGATCATCTACGACAAGTTCTAGAGACACTACGAAAGGAGAAACTTTATGCGAAGTTCTCGAAATGTGAATTTTGGATCCGAAGGGTCGAATTCTTAGGACACGTGGTTAGCGAAGAAGGAATTCACGTAGACCCATCCAAAATAAAAGCCATTGAGAACTGGTCAGCACCAAAGACGCCTACAGAAATTCGCCAATTTCTAGGTCTCGCTGGCTACTACCGCAGGTTCATTCAGAACTTCTCCCGAATAGCAAAGCCTCTTACGGCCCTGACCCAGAAAGGTGTGGCCTTTGACTGGGAAGAGAAGCAAGAAAGAGCGTTCCAAACGCTCAAACGAGCCTTGTGCACCGCACCAATACTATCCCTTCCCGAAGGAATAGAAGACTTTGTAGTCTATTGCGATGCATCCAATCAAGGACTCGGATGTGTTCTGATGCAGCGAGGTAAGGTCATTGCCTACGCCTCGAGACAGTTGAAGACACACAAGGTTAACTACACGACCCACGATCTTGAACTAGGAGCAGTAGTGTTTGCTCTGAAGATCTGGAGACATTACCTGTATGGGACGAAGAGCACTATCTTTACCGACCACAAGAGTCTACAACACATTTTCGATCAGAAGGAGCTCAACATGAGACAACGACGGTGGGTTGAGCTACTCAGTGATTACGAATGCGATATTCGTTATCATCCGGGTAAAGCCAACGTAGTAGCAGACGCCCTAAGTCGGAAAGAATATTCTGGTCGCAAAGTCAAGTCATTATCAATAACCATCCATACACACTTGACTAAGCAAATTCAGGCGGCTCAGCTTGAGGCCATGAAACCGGAAAATGTGTCGAGTGAATCCCTTAGGGGAATGGACAAGAACTTCGAAGCTAGGGGTGACGGAGCTTTAAATTTCATGAACCGGATCTGGACACCGAAACACGGTGGTTTCCGAGACTTGGTCATGACCGAGGCGCACAACACTCGGTATTCCGTCCACCCAGGTTCAGATAAGATGTATCTGGATCTGAAAAAGCTATACTGGTGGCCTAATATGAAAGCAGAGATTGCTACCTTCGTAAGTAAATGCATTACTTGCGCAAAGGTTAAGGTCGAGTACCAGAAGCCCTCTGGTTTACTGCAACAACCAAAAATCCCGGAATGGAAGTGGGAGCGGATCACTATGGATTTCATAACCAAGTTGCCCAAGACGACGGGTGGGCTTGACACCATATGGGTCATCGTTGATAGATTGACCAAGTCTGCACACTTCCTACCTATCAAAGAAACCGACAAGATGGAGAAACTTACAAGAACATACATTAGGGAAATTGTACGGTTGCATGGTGTACCTATTTCCATTATCTCCGATAGAGATAGTAGGTTCACTTCAAGATTTTGGCAATCCCTACAACGTTCTCTGGGAACAAGGCTGGACATGAGCACAGCCTACCATCCCCAGACCGACGGACAGAGTGAGAGAACCATTCAAACATTGGAAGACATGTTGCGAGCCTGTGTGGTTGATTTTGGGAAGGCATGGGATACTCATTTACCCCTTGTCGAATTTTCCTATAATAACAGTTGTCACACGAGCATCAAGGCTGCTCCATTCGAAGCTCTCTACGGCCGCAAGTGCAGATCCCCTCTGTGCTGGGCTGAGGTTGGTGATACCCAATTAGCGAGAGGGCAAACTTCCGACAGTACTCTCACTGGTCCGGAAATCATTCGGGAAACGACAGAGAAGATCGTTCAAATCCGTGAACGATTGAAAGCCTCTAGAGACCGACAGAAGAGCTACGCCGACAAACGAAGAAAACCTTTGGAATTTCAGGTGGGAGACCGAGTCCTTCTCAAAGTCTCACCCTGGAAAGGCTTGATACGCTTCGGCAAGCGTGGGAAGCTAAATCCGAGGTACATAGGGCCTTTCGAGATTCTTGCCAGAGTCGGCCCCGTAGCTTACAAACTTGATCTACCCAACACACTGCGTAACGTACATTCTACATTCCACGTATCTAACTTGAAAAAGTGTCTGTCTGACGAGACTCTCGTAATCCCATTCGACGAGATCGAGATCAACGAGAACCTCAACTTCGTTGAAGAACCTGTAGAGGTCATGGACCGTGAGGTCAAGCAGACGAAACAAAGCCGTATCCCTATCGTGAAGGTTCGCTGGAACGCCAAGCGAGGACCGGCATTCACTTGGGAACGCGAGGATCAGATGAAGTTGAAATACCCTCATCTTTTCGCTTAATTGTTTGTAACTTTTATTTGCTTAAATTCTAATTTCGGGACGAAATTCCCTCTAACAGGGGGATGATGTGACAACCCGAAATTTCCATTGTACGAACATCATCTATTCAATAGAAGCTAGTTCAGTTTCAGTGATTTTCAAGCTTTTCCGAACAAGTTTGTGTACATTAGGGTTTATGTTTTAGATGATATCAGGAGAGTGGATACTCCTGGTTTCGTGAAACTTGGGCATTTCAAGTTTCATACTGCTACAGTCCAACATCAGGAATGAAAATATTTTCTGTCAAAATATTCCAGGACTATAAATAGTTTTCTGAATTAAATTAATTCATTATTCACAATTCCAAATAGAGAAAAGCCATATTCTCTCTGACGGATCTTCGGGTTTTCATCCCAGATTGTGAGTCTACTTTACTATATGTGTTTCAATACTTGTTTAATGCATATTAACAACAATAACATGTTTAGATTACAAGATCCGGGAGTTTACCGCCCAAGATCGTTCTTGGGGAGTAAACTCCAAAATGAAACTTTAATGCTTTCTAGACCCATCCGCATGTTAGAGGACTTATCAAGGACAATGTGTATGAACTTTATAGCCTAGAAATCATCCAAGAAACACAAGTTCTAGGAGTTTACGGCCAAGGAACTACCTTGGGCCGTAAACCCCTTTTCAAGGGCTTAAATGCCCTAAAACTTTCCCCAATTGCTTAAGGACTTTATCTTCTAGTGCTTGTGCTTGTTTAGAACATCAAAAACCCATAAAACCATAAGTTTTTAGGAGTTTACGGCCAAGAACCCTTCTTGGGCCGTAAACCCCATTTTGTGGGACAAAAATCATTCCAAGCACACCTAAGGCCTTTAGACAAATTACCTTGCACCTTTGGGACTAGAATGGAGAGAAGAACACATAGAAACAACTCCTTGGAAGGAGTTTACGGCCAAGGAACATGACTTGGGCCGTAAACTCCAAGTGAAGGCACCAAAGTGTGCCTCTTGTCCCCATTAGCCTTAGATAAAATCATGGATGCCATTCTTGATGTTTAAGAGCTTCAAATCAATTAATTTCCTAGAGTTTACGGCCGTAAACTCTAAGGTGAAGGACCTTAGGCCGTAAACTCCCTTATGGAGTGTTCTAGAGCCTTAAAACTACTTCATGCATTATTCCAATAAGGATAGAAGTGTTCTAGATGCAAGATAACACCACAAAACACCCGAAAACACCATTTGAGGAGTTCACGGCCATAAACCTATGAGTTTACGGCCGTAAACTCCAAGGTGTGGGGTTTGTTGGATGGTGAACTCCTATACAAGGCCCTTTGATGTTTCAAACCCTTTTGCCTTGTCCCGTAGCAACTTAGATGCAACCATTTGAACCTTAAACACTCATAAAAGTGTTTAAATGCTTTCTAAGTGCCTTAACTTATTTATTTAAGTTATTATATGTCTAATTAGTTATATATATGTTTATTATATGATAACTAGGCTCGTGCGTGTAAACCAGTCTCCGTTTGTCACCTAGCACGGTAGCCGAAACTGCAATTCAAACGACTCACCACAAGTGAGTTCATACCCCTTGAATCAACCTTTGAAATGATTTTAAGTGTTTTAAATACTTTATGGGGGGGAATACAAGTCAAATACCTATAAGTTATTACTTCAATCACATGTGATTGTGTTTAATCACATGTGATTAATAACTAGGAAAACAACGATTTTTACCACTGTTCAAACTGTTTTCAACTGCTTTACTATTGAAATGTTTTACAAACTGTTCTACTATCCAAACTTACTTATAGACTGTGATTCAATCAAATGCTTCTTATACTTAAACTGTTTTATCAACTTATGCTTTTAAAATGATTTATAGATCGACATCAAGTCAATCTTCTCTTGAAATTATAGTTATGCTTCAAAATGTTTTATGAAAACTTATTTATGCTTAGTATATACAATTGCATGCCCATATATGTATAGATATATAAATAATGTTCAAAAGGCTTAGGAATGCCATCCACCCTATTTCCTTTTCCTCGATTTGGATGTGGTCTGGTGGGATTTCGGGTGACCATCCGAAAGTCGTTTCCATATTACTTATATATCATATATACATGTAGAGACATAAAGGTACTTCCATATCCATATTCATCAGTACGTCTTTAGCTGGTTACCATCGGGGTAACGCAGGATCATATATAGATATACTAGAAACAATACATATACAGATATACTAGAAACAATACATATACAGATATACTAGAAACAATACATATACAGATATACTAGAAACAATACATATACAGATATACGAGAAACAATACATATACAGATATACGAGAAACAATACATATACAGATATACGAGAAACAATACATATACAGATATACGAGAAACAATACATATACAGATATACTAGAAACAATACATATACAGATATACTAGAAAGAATACATATACAGATATACGAGAAACAATACATATACAGATATACGAGAAACAATACATATACAGATATACGAGAAACAATACATATACAGATATACGAGAAACAATACATATACAGATATACGAGAAACAATACATATACATAAATACGTAATAATTGTGATCCACTGTATCGGGCATGCCTTAATTGTCATGGCCCGAGTTGTAGCCAGAATTCTCTTGAAGGGAGAGCGTGAGTTTGTGTATAGATCTATACTGGATTGACTATCCTACACCTTGCTGCTAGCTACAGCCGGACCTGCAGGTCTGCGGGTGCCAAACGTCATTTCTTATTACGACCATTCATTATGTCGTTGATTTCCAGTCGATAGCATGGTACAATTTATCACATTATGCCTTAATATAAATCCGGTTTAAGGTAGTAGTATTTAGTACAGCAGTAGTCTTAATATACAAAGCTACAGTACTACAATGATTACCCATTACATATTTTAGTGATAATCTCACTTAAGCATTAATGTACAAACTATATTATTAACAAATGATAGTTATATTTGGGTAATCACACACTTTACAAAAGAAAAGTTTACAAAACAGCCTAGCCTTGGTAGAAGGTTACTTTTATAGAAAATATAGGATTTTCTGAGTGATTCAAACTTTTACAAACACTTTCAAACATTTACTTACATTTTTAAAACTTATACATTGAGACAGGTTCAAACGTTTTTACAAGAAACATCGACACTAAAATACTTATGAACTCACCAGCTTAATGCTGATAAACTCTTTCAAAATAACTTGTATTCTCAGGTCATCAGTAGACAGGTACCGAGGCCAGCTTTTGAGAAGATGGAGTGCTTTCAAGACTCATCTCATATTATTTTGTGTTTCATTATTTTTGGTGTCTATAACTGTACAGAACACTTGTATTAAAATTATATATTTAATGCAATGGATGATGTTGTTTGCTTATTTACATTTACTGTGTTGTGATACTATACATGACGTCCTCCGCCCCAGAACGTTTCCGCCGTTCTTGGTTTTGGGGTGTGACATTTGACGCATCACACTTGGGGTGGTAGGCTCTTAAAGGCTTAAGCTTTCAAAGATAAAACAATAGTAAGTCATCTAACTAGCATTTTGTAGCATATATACTACATAGTATGCTAGTTTGGATGATACCTTGGAAATTGAAAGTTTGCATGTATAATAGAGAAAACATAGATCCAAGGCATCTAGGGTTGCATCTACACCATAGGAGTGTTAGAATGCTAAAAACCCTTCAGTGGTATCAGAGCCTAGACTTGTTTTCCTTTATAATTGATGCTACTTGTTTTCAAAGCTTGGAAAAATCGATTTTTTGCTTTCTGGACAGTTAATTCGCCGAGTCCACCCTAAAAACTGACCAACTCGCCGAGTCAGTTCATGCACTCGACGATTTGGTGCTCTAGAATGCAGAATTTCGAGTTTTAAAGCCAGAATTGGACTAGAGTCATTACCCTAAACTATTTCTGAACAAATAAACCTGTCTTTGATGTGGTAATGATTGTGCTTATCCAATTTCAAAGATAAATGTCCAAGTTTCATGTTTTGTATTAGTTTATATGATTAGGCTAATTTCATGAAATTTGTTTGATATGAATTATCTTCTTCATATAAGTTTAATTGAATCATGTATGAATTATTTGATTATTGTGTTAATTAAAATAATTGGTTAAATGCTTTTAATGGACTCCATAACTTGTCCTCAAGTTATGGAAAATGAAAGGTTTTCTTATAAGAGATCATTAAACTCATATGTTATGGAAATGAAAAGTTTTGACATGTTTCAAAACTTGCCCTCAACTTTTGGAATTTGTAAAGTCACTTTAAAATACTTTAATTTCAAACCCTAGAATTTTAAAAGTTTAAAATTCAACCCTTATAATGTATAGTATTATATATATATATATATATATATATATATATATATATATAAATGATCAAGTCAGTCTTACCATTAGTAGGCATCATTCACGAAACCGGTCTATAAGGCGGGTATAAGGTTACTGCCTTCAAAATGGCAGTTTCATAGGTGTTCATTCTCACCCACCGCTTCCTTGACTGGTGGAGGGTCGTTAACCGAATGGGTAGGATAGGACTATAATTCTCATTAAGTATAATGATAACAAAATAAATAAATGTTTTATTAAATTCCAAATCTTAGTTACTTTAGGAAAATGTGAAACTGATGCTAATCCATGAAAACTTCACTTTGCACCTTACCAGTTACCAAGTCGTTGATGGTGCGCGTGTGGTTAACCGGCACATTAACTTGGACTAGTAAGGGTGGAAAAGGGTGGATCAATGTTTATCATAAGATCAATGGAGCGTGTGTGGTTAACCGACACATTGATTGGGCGATAAAGTCGAGAGTACCAAGCACATTTTGCATGGTTATTCACACCTTGTTTGTGATTCTCGGTAACCAGTCACAAATCTGAAGGGTATAATCGAGATTTAAACATGACATTGAATTTTTCAATGAATCTCAAAGGATCTAGGAATTTCAATCCAATTAAAACTTAATAACAATTTTGTTTTTCATGGTGGAAATTGGTAAATTGTCATTTACCTACCTTCAAATATTTTGCATGTTGGATTACGACATCTCTCTTACAATAAGTAAAATATTGTGTTGGGTCCAAGCCTTAATATTTCATTTTGGGTGTTCTATTAAGGTCTCTTTATTTAATCTAAACTTTCTCTTTCTTTTTTTTAAGATGTCTTCCAACACTGCTTCTGGCTTAAACCCCACTGGCTCCTTCTCTCTCATGAACCTTTATGGTAGAGTCATCTTTGATGGTTCCAACTTCAATGATTGGATTAGGAACATCAGGATGGTCACTTGCTATGAGGATAAGTTATATGTCCTAGACAAGGAGCTTAAGGAAATCGATGAGTCTTATGCTACTCTTGAGAAGATTACTGAGTTTAGGGCACATGAGAAGGATGCCACCAAGGTAGCTTGTATCATGCTTGCCACTATGTCAGTTGAACTCCAAAAGTCCTATAAGGACTTCTATCCTTTTGAGATGCACCAGGACCTGATGGAAAGATACCATCAGAGTGCTCGTCAAGAGAGGTATGAAATCATCTCATCCATGATAACAACTAGGATGAAGGATGGTGAACCCATCACTGGCCACTTGCAGAAAATGCAAAGGTTTGTGGACCGATTGCTAAAGTTGAATGTGAAATTCCTGTTGGGTTATGAGCATTCTAACACTCCTAAGTGTACATGCAACCCTAAATACCTTGGATCTATGTTTTCTCTATTATACATGCAAATATGAATATTCCAAGGTATTACCCTAACTAGAATACAATCTTTTAATACTTGGGTAATAAAATGCATAGAATACATACCTTAATTATGTAACTAGTCTTCATGAAGCTTGAGTGCCTAGTGCCCCGATTGTGACACCTTAAATGGTTCACACAACACCATGAACACTTGGAATAACCTTGAGACCAAGGATACTTTGGTTCTCTTTAGTGAAATCGTCCTTGCCCTTTTATGTACACACACTAGTGCAAATTTCACCAACCAAGGACATCTTTAGTGAAATCGTCCTTGCCCTTTTGTCTATCCAATTGTCCCGATGCCATGCAACCCAAATGGACCATGCCGGTCGGGTCAAGTCTTACAAGTTTAGTTATGGACTTAGACATTAATCCAACAGTCTCCCACTTGGATAAGTCTAAAACTATTATTGCGTATGACTTCAAGAACTGACTGACAATCGTAGCTCTAAAAAGCTTCCGTCGAACTCTGACCTTGCCGATGATCTCTGACCTTTATCAATGACTTGTCGATTAGATAAGTGATCATATATTCCTCCATTCTAGATATCATATGGACTGATACATGGATTATAAATCATTCTCTCTATCCATTTGTTGTTTCCGGATTTCCGATTCATGATGATTGACTGATTGAACAGATCAAATCAGTCCTGGCTTGGCCAAGCACTCACATGTATTATCATTAAATCATCGAGGGCCCACAGATATCGCTTTTGTCCTGAAGGTAAAAGGAATGGATAAACTTCAACTCATATGGCTTGTTCTACTACTTGTTGAATCATACACAAAGGCACGTTTTATAACATCGAGTTACCAATGCGTTTTCATGTAATCAATGTACAACCAATTCATAGTAACAACTCTTATCTCTAGGTTTGAAGAATATAAGATATTATCGTCTCATGATCACTCGTGATAAAATCCATGAAGTGATTACAATGAGCGTGGGTTGATTCCAATACTCAGAACTTATGAGCACTCGTGAGTGTTGTAGCACCACCTTGTCCAACATCTTAAACTCTACAAGCCCAACTCATGACAGTCATTGTTCATATCTACTTCCAACATATGACCGACTTTGGATAGTTTGAATAACTTAGTCATTCAGGAAGAACGACCTAGTTATTCTTGGAAGTCAAAACATGCAAAAACGAAACACGAGAATAATTGAATCCAATATGGTATCAGAAATTATGAATATAAATAAAACACCTTTAAATTTATCACCATATGATTACACATTATTTTTTGCATACTGTTTCAGCTATCAACTTTATTCTTGAATTAAAACAATAGTTGTCCCATGCTACGAGCATGTACACTTTGTTTTTCTAAACAATAGCTTTGCTATACACCAAGTATGCACTTAATGTTTGTCTAAACATTAGTTATGCCATACTCCAAGTATGCATACCAAGTTTGTCTATGATCTTTACTTTGTGAAATAACCAATTGAACAATGATTCTAATTTCACACTCCCAAGTCCTTACGGCAATGCAAGAATTCCAAATTCATGCCTTTTACCGAAATCTGTTCGATTCTAAACTTATATGTATTGGGCCTCTTGTAACGATTATGCATAAATTCACAAAGACTTGTCAACAAACATTACAGAGTATTCCAATGGAGATCAACTCCATTGAACCGAAGTCTCATATTCAAGGTTCATTGCCTTTGAACATTCTTCTTGCATTAAGTTTCTTACATAGATAACTTCCACCTATGGAGACAACTCCATATTCCCATTTTGACTACCCCTTCTAAACAAGAATTGCCTCTTTTCAAATTAGGTCAATATGGTCCTTCCAAAGTTAACACTATACTTCCAACTGTCCTTGAGCAACCAACCCTTGGTAAAACCTTAGATTGTCCTCGACAATTGCTTAATAACTTTAGTCAAATCCAATTCTAGACCTTTTCCCCTCTTAATGCCCCAGGCATTTGGAAAATTTTAGAAAGGATAAATATTATAGCACATTCAATCGATCCTGTACCCAAAGCAAATGGGACATGATTCATGATGTCTCATATAAAGACATGATTCTAGACCAGTCTTTTGTTACAATATTTTTAATTTGCAATGTTCTCAAGATTTGAATATAAAGAGGGATGTCATAATCATAATCGAATTTTGAGAGCACAATATATAGAATTTATTTATGTTGAACCAATCCAACATAATTCATATATATATATATATATATATATATATATATATATATATATATATATATATATATATATATATATATATATATATATTCTTGACTAAAGATGATTAAAATCTCAATCTAAGCTTATAATCTCACTCTAAGCCTTTTAGAATTGACATGAAGTATAATTTCCTCTCCCTTAATTATAGTAAAACACCTTTTTCAACGAATTGAAAATTTTGTTTTCTATAATTAACATTGCTACCTTGCATACTTATCATAATTATCATGCTCCCACTAACATGGTGATTATTAGCATAACACTTATGCTCCCACTAGCTTTGATATGTACTCGGAAATCAGCTGGACTTCTAGAAATCAATACTTTATTGACTGTCTTACCAAAGTTCAGATTTCTGATACTAGATTGCTTTGATAAGACTTTATCAAAACCATACACCTTATCTTAGATAGATCACAGGTGTGTCTAAGCAAATCCAGAACTATGAAAAGGGATGTCATAATCATAGTCTCAATTGTTTAGACCTTTGCTGTCTGCTTCAAATCTACTTGGTGGAAGTGTTTCCTCACCATCATTTTCATGAATCGGAGAGAAACCTTATGACCCTTAGTATGGTGTATGTGTTCTTATCCACGTGAATTTGTCAAACCATAACCACAAGACTAGGTTAGTGACAAATCCAAACTCATATGGACTGAACTTATGCAATCTTAACTTCTTTCCACCTGGCAGTACAGGGCCTGCCATTGCTTCCAAGTAGTTATGCAACCAATTGAGAACTCTAAGAACTCATATGCAAAGAAAACTTTAACTGGAATGGGCACAGAAATAGAAATATGTCAACACGATAGGTTATAAACCTCACGTCGTGTGCTAGTGTTAAACTACATGTTTTTTTTGTTCTTGATTAGATCTTGAAATTCTTTTTAGGATCTTTAAGACTCCCACTGTCCTCTTGACATATAAGACTCTCTTGTCAAACATCCAAGAGATAGTGTGAATTCTTTATCAAGACAAACACTTCACACAATTGGCCTAAGTTGGTCTTTGTTTTATCCAAAACATCACAACTTACCAATTTCAAATGTACAAGAGTAGAAAACCTTTTACTATTACATTTGACTAGTGTTAATAAACCTTCTTTATGATGTGTCACTCAAGTTACAATCTTGGAGTACGACTCTAAGAATTGTTTTTGGAACGGAGTATGAATCATCTTCTTGATTTAACCATTCCAACATTTCAAGATTCCTCTTCTTAGCTATCAGAATGCACTTAGAGGATGAATTGTGATAAGGTCTATTAATCATTAAGATGATCATATAACATGATACTAAAGTACTCTCCCATCTTTTCAGATTTGAGAAACTTTTATCCTTCTGCCTAATTTGATTCTTCTCAATCGTTCTGCCATACATCAAAATTTTTCCAATGTATCAAAATTACACTTAAGCATGTAAGTATAACCATATTTACTAAACTTTAGTAAATCATGACGAATAGTCTTAACGATTATTTGTGGTGGGCTTGATCAGTGCACATGAATGTGTACTCGATCCCTTAGCCCTTCACTTGACTCACACATCCATGTGAACAAGTAATTAGTCTTAATTTTCCAATGCTTGAACGTTCTCATTCATCATACTATACAACTTGCATGATTCCAAGTTTTGGTCCAATTGAAACTTGGGTGATGAGAAACTTTCCTTATTTGGTAAATTTAGACACTACCACAAATGAAAGAATCAAAACCATTTTCCTATATTACTAGCAATGGAATCATATAAACAACAATTTTTTTCACAATTGCCATTGTAAGGATACTTACAATAAATAAAATAAAAAATTTCCTTTTATTTTTAAACTTTGCAGAAAAACTTATCCTTACAATCCATACGAAAACCTTGTTGTTATATATTCCTAAGAAATGTGTCATAACTCCTAAGTAAGAGCTTCAAAATTCTGATGCGACCGAAGTCCATCTTCGCGATCAGAAGCAACATATACTTCCTTTAAGCTTTCTCTATTTTCTTTGATTCTTATAACATCACCATGTGACTCAGTCACATTATGTAATAAGAATCTCCAAATAGGAGCTTAACAGAGTTAGACAATGTGTCACACCCCGAAAACCAAAGACGGAAACATTTCCAGGGTTGAATCCACGTTGAGTATCAAATCCAGTGTACATAGTAATCACAGTAAACAACAATTACATTACATATATTTGAAAGTTTACATTTGTTTCAAAAGTAAATTGTACAAGTGTTATACATATATCATATGAACAAAAGTTGAGACGAGTCTTCTGACCACTCTGTCTTCACCAAAAGATATCGTCGGGTACCTGTCTAACGTGGACCTGAGAATAGAAGCGGTTTGAAAATCAGCATAAAGCTGGTGAGTTCATAAGCGGTTTTGTTTTGTGAAAATGTACCAGTTTCCTTTAGTTTTCCGAAAAGGTTTGTTATCCAAGAAAATCACATATTTTCTTATGTAAAACAGTTTAGTTATCTTTCATTACAGTTCAATTACGCGTTATATGTTACCCAGGAAAATCCCATATTTTCCTAAATACAAGACCGATTGAATATTACAGAGTATAGTTTGATACACAAAACTATATATTGAGAATCATGAGATTACTATCCCGAATTAGGTATAAAATACTTTAACTATACGAACAACTTTCCATCTACAGTTCGTATAGAATGAAAACCTTGGGACTAACATCCTGTACTAAATATAGATTTAATACCATGGGACTATCATCCTGGACTAGATACAAGATAGTTTGATATACTTGAAAATATAGACTGAAACCATGGGACTACTATCCCGGACTAGATACAAAATAGTTTGATAAAACCATGGGATCACTATCCCGAAATAGATATAAGATAGTTTGATAAAATCATGGGATTACTATCCCGAACTAGATATAGATTCTAACCATAGGAATAACATCTTGCAATCGATATGAACCCTATAGACTATAAACCATGGGATTACCGTCCCGAACTAGATATGAGATCTAAAGATAGAAGATTGATATAAAATCAAATCCAAGACCAAAGCCGTGAATAAACTTCTATTAATACGTGTGGTGAGTCGGGTAACCATGCTGATACGACAACGAGACCTCCTTGACGCTTGTCAGACGTTGGATGATATCCAGAATTTGTCACCCCAGGCGTGCCCGCCTAACTGTAGCTAGCAGTTAAGGTGTGGGATTGTCAGTCTCGAATAGATCTATTCACAAATTCCTCGCTCTCCCTCCAGGAGACTATGGTTACACTTCCGGGGAGGATTTACTGATCATCCATAAAGGGTAGTGATGAACTGACAAACTAGTACTAAACTATTCACAGGGTTCTCATACGATATCAAACATACAAAAGATTATGAAACATAATACAGTGAATATAGATACATACAATGAAACTATCTGGCAATACATTCAAATGATACAGAGATAAACTGAATCAGACATAGTTTATCTAATAACTCTATATACATATCAGTACATGATAAAAAGAACACTAAAGAACCCCAAATGATTCCCATAATAATTTGATTAGTTTGGTTATTTTCTTAACTAAAATCCATTTAGTTGAAGTTGATAAATCATCCCTTATGCTCAGCATAATACATAAGGGGCTAAAGTGTTTATAAGTTTGCCAAATATTATTTGAAACATATCAATGTTATAATTCAAAAACAGTTATAGTTTTCTTGTATTCCCTCGCTGAAAACATTGAAAAACATGGAAAAAGCGTAGGGGTATGAACTCACCGGAAGAGAAACGTGACGATTTAGGATGTTAAACGTTGGTTCGGTGCTTGCAAACGCACGAGGTTCCTAAGTGTAATGCAAAGATACACATTTGTATCTAATTAGGACTTAGATTATTTAACTGTTAGGGACAAACACTTTTAGTCGCGGAAACACCCCATTACAAGTGTTTGGAGGGACTCGGGTGACATTTGGGGACACATATAGCTAGGATATTGAATTGGGACTTCAAGAGTAAAATCCTTAGGGAGTTTACGGCCCTAAACACCACACCCACATGAGTTCACGGCCGTGAACTCATAAGTGGTGTTTTTGGATGCTAAATGGCTTCATAACACTCGGGAATAATTACTAGACTTGGGTTTTTGGCTTTGGAATGGATTATAACACACAAAGGGACCATTTATTGGATTTTATGGCTGTAAACATGGAGTTTACGGCCATAAACTCCCCCACACACAAGATCCTTAATGTTTTGGTCCTTTAATCAATCACATGTGATTCTAATGATTTTTCCAAGCCTTGAATGGATTTTTAAGGGACTTTTGACATGGTTTTAGGAGTTTACGTCCCATGAACACCCTCATGGCCATGAAATCTTATGAAAGGGTGATTTTATGTGTTTTAAGGTCCAATAATTGTGTGTAAACACTTCTAGAATTTATCCCAAGGCTTTAGGTGTGTTAAAGTGGCATTTTAACACATTTAGAGGAGTTTACTCTCCATGAACAATGAGTTTATGGCCCAAGCATGTTCTTGGGCATTAAACTCAAGTTTACTCCTCTAAATTGATGTTCAAGGTGTTCCAAGGCCAAATCCACAATTCTAAAATTCATATCTAAGCCTTGTTGGTGTTTTGGAAGGGTTTAAGGGCATAAAAACCCAATTTATATGAGTTTACGGCCCAAGTATGTTCTTGGGCAGTAAACTCATGTTTACTCTTCAAAATCCATGTTAAAGGCATTCTAAGTCCAATCCATTAAGCCATTAAGCCATATCTAAGCTCCAAAGGTTGATTGGAAGGGTTTTTGGGCTCCAAAACCCATTTTATATGAGTTCACGGCCTAGGACTGTTCCAGGGCCGTAAACTCATGAATATGGTCCTATTTCATGATTTGAACTCGAATTTGAAGGCCTAAGATGTTATACTAGGAGTTAGGGTAGTTACCTTGGTGATTTGGAGCTTAAATTTGATGATTTTGGACCCTTAAACTTGGTTTGAGGAGAGAGGTTAGAGAGAGAGTAGAGAGATGAAGCAAAAGCTTCAAATGAATGTTTAAACATGTTTAAATAGGTCTCAAAACTTGTACATGGTGGAATTCTACCCGATACCGGCATTAAACGGGACTTTTGGTCGCACTCGATTAAGTTTCCGAGACCCGGCGGGGACGTTTCTAAAATTTATGAAATAAATATTTTGCGCTAATTTCAAGAGTTCCTAAGTGGTTTGGACACTCATTAGCATCAATTAAACGTATAAGTTTAATTAAGTTAACCCAAAAACGACATCGAAACGTTTCGATATACGACGAGTTATACGGGTAGAACGGGGTTTCGGCGATGAACAACTTCGGGTTGTTACATTATCCCCCCGTTAGAGGGAATTTCGTCCCGAAATTCAAAGAATAAGATATAGATCATGAATTAGAATGAGACACGAATGGATTTGTTGCTTCGGATCTTCACGTTCACAAGTGGAATCAGGTCTCTGCTGGGCGTTCTAGCAAATTCTCATTATCGGGACGTCATTTTGTTTCGCACATTGACTCTCTCTTAATCTACGATCTCAATCGGTTGTCTCATGGAAGTTTCAACCCTGGACGACTTCGGTTTCCTCAAAGGAAATCACTAGGGTTTCGTTGGGTAGATACTTCTAAGGATTCGAGACGTGAAGTACCGGATGGATGTTACTAAGTTCTGAGGGTAGCCGAATTTGAAAGGTTACGAAATCGATTCTATGAGGATCACGAAGGGTCTAATGTATCACGAGGGAAGTATTCTATACTTCCTAAAGCGTATCATTCTTTTCTGGGATAAAGCCATCAACAGGACACACGCTCCAACAGGAAGGCACGTCTTCATGGAGTCGGGTAGCTAAGGGTCTGATAGTTTTAGAAGAAATTTATGGGTAGGTCTGTGATAATAGTCGATGGGACCCAAGAATCGACATGTTTCTATGGGTATTTTCAATGCCGACTAATTCCTATCGCCTTAGACGTTGGAAAAGTACACGGTTACGACTACTTTGCTTGGCCACATGATCGAGGGAAAGAGATTTGACCGAATGGATACCACTACTAATCCGTAGTGATCATACCAGTTCTTGGTCACCGTTTTGAACACGTCATTCTCATTGAGGTTCGGTCACGAGGTTAGGCCGATGCGGAACTAAGCTAAAAGTTCGAAAGGAATTCTCGGGAATTCTTCGGGAAAGACATTTAGGGGAAAGAGCTGCTGACTTCCTGTTTCTTAATGATCACCGAAATGAGGGATGCATGGTAATTCATATCGGGAAAAACTTTTGAGCTTT
The DNA here is from genome assembly GCF_002870075.4 of Lactuca sativa. Lineage (NCBI taxonomy): Eukaryota > Viridiplantae > Streptophyta > Magnoliopsida > Asterales > Asteraceae > Lactuca > Lactuca sativa. The sequence continues at coordinate 123,033,603 of NC_056627.2, forward strand.
AAGGCATGGAATTATACGAAGGTTTGATTTCGAAACTCATGAGAGTCGGTTCGGGGAAAAGATCTAGACGAGCGACCCTTTTCGAAACTTAAGGATAACAACATGAATGAGACTCGGTTATTTCATGTCAATCATAGCATCAAAGTATTTTGTGAAAAGTTTCCCCCATTTAAATCGAATGGAACAGAATAATCCTCCGGACTGAGGATACTATCTATAGGTACGAAGATAGTGTTCTCTATCTTGTTGGTTAGCCGTCTCGATTGTACTCAATTTCGATTACAAACAAAGGATCAAGTTTAGAAATTGCTCGGATGAATAGATAACAAGTTTCCCTTCTGGTACTAGAATCAAAAAGAGTTGTAGGTATGAGAATTGTCAAAGAGGAGTATACTTGCGGCGACAGTGGGATCAGTGGTTGTAGCTGCTTTGGGGCAATTTATTTTGAAGTGCCCTACTTCGTCACAATTGTAGCAGGCTGGACTGATTCCCGCTCCGGATGATTGGTTCGTTGATTTGGCTGGTTTTCTGCAGGTTCGAGCAAGATGGCCCTTCTTGCCATAGTTGTTACAGATCCTTTCGCGACATGGACCAGGAATGAGGTGATGGTAGCTGCACTTACCACACCAAGGAAGGGTACCGATTTATCCACTAGTGGGAGTTTGGGCTGTGGAACCGACAACCGAAACAACAATAGGGGCAGTAGCAGCATGGACTGCTACTGTTTGCTGTTTCTTAGAAGACCCTTGCGTACTTTGGGCCTTCCGCTTATTCCAGAATTTATTTTTTGCTTCCACCTCCACTTGTGACTGGCTCGGGGGTGGTAGCCTCCTCATCAGAGTTGTCTTCGTGATCGATCAAGATTTTTGCAAGACATTTAGCGCTGTCATAGGTGTCTGGCTTCGCAGCTAAGACATTCCCTTTGGTTGGCTGGGTCAATCCCCAGATGAACCTCTCAATCTTTTTACTCTCCGGGGTAACCATTCCCGGACAGAGTAACGCCAAATCATCAAATCTTAAAGTATAAGCGGTTATGTCGGAACCCTTCATCTTAAGGTTCCAGAGTTCGTGTTCTAACTTCTGAATTTCACCCTGAGGGCAATACTCTGCGAGTAGAAGCTCCTTCATAGCTTCCCAACCCATAGCATTTGCTACAGGTAGAGTTAAGGATTTGACTCGGCCGTTCCACCAAGTTAGGGTTTTATCAAGGAAGGTGTAGGCGGCGAACATTACTTTATCAGACTCCGAACAGGCACATATTTCAAAGATTGATTCAATTTTCTCGAACCAGTGAGTTAGGGAAATGACACCTCCAGTGTCATCGAAGGATGTGGGTTTCGCGTTCATGAAGTCTTTATAGGAACCCTCTTTTCGGTGTCCCTAGCTATCTTCTGGGTTTTGGGGTTGGGGACCACCTCCTGAGTTACCGGGGTTCATTTGCGACATGGCTGCTACCATTGCAGCAGTCAGAATTGTCTAAAGCGACGCAAGATCAAATTGAGGAGGAGGTGGTGGCAGAGGAGGATTGCTGTTGTTCTGAGCTAGGTCTCTTTCTTGGAGGCATCTTGATCTAAAAAGATCAGGAAAGAGAGGATCATAAGTCCTCTGAATTGAATCAAGAGATATGGATCAGGGGATATCTCATCAAGACAGATATAGCACCATATTAAGCGATAAAGCAGGAAAGAGTTATCAAGATAGAACATTTTATCGCTAGAGGAACGATCAAGGAACAACGCGTATACGAGGACTTTCTACCAAGGATCGGCTCGAGAAATACTCCCATAGTATTTCATGATTCGCTGCAACGACGACTCGTTGTTTGGGGTATTGGGTAAGTTTTAGGTATGCTGCGTACCACAGTCACTCCCAAGCACATGTTGGGCGTGTCTCGAATGAATATAGTTGGCCAGGCTATATTGATCCTAGACATGACTACATAACTGCCCAGGTTTAACCACAGCATACAACACCCATTTACTTATGTTTTGTTCTACTTGTAGTTACGGATCTCGACGGTTCGGTATACTTATATACTTTTGAAAATACTTATAGTTTGAAGATACTTTTAGTTCAGAGAACTTAGGCCCTTTAGTGTTTATAGTTTTATACCATGTAAGGTTTGGTATACTCCGTTCACTATAAACAAGGGCTCTGATACCAATCTGTCACACCCCGAAAACCAAAGGCAGAAACATTTCCGGGGTTGACTCCACGTTGAGTATCAAATCCAATGTACATAGTAATCACAGTAAACAACAATTACATTACATATATTTGAAAGTTTACATTTGGTTCAAAAGTAAATTGTACAAGTGTTATACATATATCATATGAACAAAAGTTGAGACGAGTCTTCTGAGCACTCTGTCTTCACCAAAAGATATCACCGGGTACCTGTCTAACGTGGACCTGAGAATAGAAGAAGTTTGAAAATCAGCATAAAGCTGGTGAGTTCATAAGCGGTTTTGTTTTGTGAAAATGTACCAGTTTCCTTTAGTTTTCCAAAAAGGTTTGTTATCCAAGAAAATCCCATATTTTCTTATGTAAAACAGTTTAGTTATCTTTCATTACAGTTCAATTATGCGTTATATGTTACCCCAGGAAAATCCCATATTTTCCTAAATACAAGACCGATTGAATATTACAGAGTATAGTTTAATACACAAAACTATATATTGAGAATCATGAGGTTACTATCCCGAATTAGGTATAAAATACTTTAACTATACGAACTGTAGATTGAAAGTAGTTTGAAAACCTTGGGACTAACATCCCGTACTACATATAGATTTAATACCATGGGACTATCATCCCAGACTAGATACAAGATAGTTTGATATACTTGAAAATATAGACTGAAACCATGGGACTACTATCCCGGACTAAATACAAAATAGTTTGATAAAACCATGGGATCACTATCCCGAAATAGATATAAGATAGTTTGATAAAATCATGGGATTACTATTCCGAACTAGATATAGATTCTAACCATAGGAATAATATCCTGCAATCGATATGAACCCTATAAACTATAAACCATGGGATTACCGTCTCGAACTAGATATAAGATCTAAAGATAGAAGATTGATATAAAATCAAATCCAAAACCAAAGTCGTGAATAAAATTATATGAATACGTGTGGTGAGTCGAGTAACCATGCTGATACGACAATGAGACCTCCTTGACGCTTGTCAGACGTCGGACGATATCCAGAATTTGTCACCCCAAGCGTGCCCGCCTAACTGTAGCTAGCAGTTAAGGTGTGGAATTGTCAGTCCCGAATAGATCTATTCACAAATTCCTCGCTCTCCCTCCAGGAGACTCTGGTTACACTTCCGGGGAGGATTTACTGATCATCCATAAAGGGTAGTGACAAACTGACAAACTAGTACTAAACTATTCACAGGGTTCTCATACGATATCAAACATACAAAAGATTATGAAACATAGTACAGTGAATATAGATACATACAATGAAACTATCTGGCAATACATTCAAATGATACGGAGATAAACTGAATCAGACATAGTTTATCTAATAACTCTATATACATATCAGTACATGATAAAACGAACACTAAAGAACCCCAAATTATTCCCATAATAATTTGATTAGTTTGGTTATTTTCTTAACTAAAATCCATTTAGTTGCAGTTGATAAATCATCCCTTATGCTCAGCATAATATATAAGGGGCTAAAGTGTTTATAAGTTTGCCAGATATTATTTGAAACATATCAATGTTATAATTCAAAAACAGTTATAGTTTGCTTGTATTCCCCCTTGAAAACATTGAAAAACACAGAAAAAGCGTAGGGGTATGAACAAGGTTCTAAATGGCGTGAGGCGTGGCGTGGCGGCAAGGCCAAGCCTCATGCTTAACGATCCATGGCTAGCCACGGCGTTTTTCAAGGCGTGATGTAAGGCGGCGATTTTGTATTAATTTAAAATTATATTACCACATAAATATAAAATTATATTAAATATAACTACTTATTAGAAGTGTTAGATCAATAACTAATAACAAAAAGTTGACAAAAACCACAACACTTGTATCTCCGATTTGAAAAGACATAACGAAAAAACGAAAAAACACGCGCCATAACACGCAATAACGCGCCATGGCACGCCATATCACTCCTTGCCATGCGTTATGCCTAACAACAATGTTATGAAGCTTTTCGTAACGGCGAAGTCACGCCTCACGCCATGGCACACCTTGGCGCGCGCCATGACGCGCCTTTTAGAACACTGGGTATGAACTCACCGGACGAGAAACGTGACGATTTAGGATGTTAAACGTTGGTTCGGGGCTTGCAAACGCACGAGGATCCTAAGTATAATGCAAAGATACACATTTATATCTAATTAGGACTTAGATTATTTAACTGTTAGGGACAAACACTTTTAGTCGCGGAAACACCCCATTACAAGTGTTTGGAGGGACCCGGGTGACATTTGGGGACACATATAGCTAGGATATTGAATTGGGACTTCAAGAGTAAACTCCTTAGGGAGTTTACGGCCCTAAACACCACACCCACATGAGTTCACGGCCGTGAACTCATAAGTGGTGTTTTTGGATGCTAAATGGCTTCATAACACTCGGGAATAATTACTAGACTTGGGTTTTTGGTTTTGGAATGGATTATAACACACATAGGGACCATTTATTGGAGTTTACGGCTGTAAACATGGAGTTTACAGTCGTAAACTCCCCCACACACAAGATCCTTAATGTTTTGGTCCTTTAATCAATCACATGTGATTCTAATGATTTTTCCAAGGCTTGAATAGATTTTTAAGGGACTTTTGACATGGTTTTAGGAGTTTACGGCCCATGAACACCCTCATGGCTGTGAAATCTTATGAAAGGGTGATTTTATGTGTTTTAAGGTCCAATAATTGTTTGTAAACACTTCTAGAATTTATCCTAAGGCTTTAGGTGTGTTAAAGTGGCATTTTAACACATTTAGAGGAGTTTACTCTCCATGAACAATGAGTTTATGGCCCAAGCATGTTCTTGGGCATTAAACTCAAGTTTACTCCTCTAAATTGATGTTCAAGGTGTTCCAAGGCCAAATCCATAATTCTAAAATTCATATCTTAGCCTTGTTAGTGTTTTGGAAGGGTTTAAGGGCATAAAAACCCCATTTATATGAGTTTACGGCCCAAGTATGTTATTGGGTAGTAAACTCATGTTTACTCTTCAAAATCCATGTTAAAGGCATTCTAAGTCCAGTCCATTAAGCCATTAAGCCATATCTAAGCTCCAAAGGTCGATTGGAAGGGTTTTTGGGCTCCAAAACCCATTTTATATGAGTTCACGGCCTAGGACTGTTCCAGGGCCGTAAACTCATGAATATGGTCCTATTTCATGATTTGAACTCGAATTTGAAGGCCTAAGATGTTATACTAGGAGTTAGGGTAGTTACCTTAGTGATTTGGAGATTAAATTTGATGATTTTGGACCCTTAAACTTGGTTTGAGGAGAGAGGTTAGAGAGAGAGAGAGAGTAGAGAGATGAAGCAAAAGTTTCAAATAAATGTTTAAACATGTTTAAATAGGTCTCAAAACTTGGACATGGTGGAATTCTACCCGATACCGGCATTAAACGGGACTTTTGGTCGCACCCGATTAAGTTTCCGAGACCTGGCGGGGACGTTTCTAAAATTTATGAAATAAATATTTTGGGCTAATTTCATGAGTTCCTAAGTGGTTTGGACACTCATTAGCATCAATTAAACGTATAAGTTTAATTAACTTAACCCTAAAACGACATCGGAACGTTTCGATATACGACGAGTTATACGGGTAGAACGGGGTTTCGGCGATGAACAACTTCGGGTTGTTACACAATGGACTTTACCTGAAGTAGAGTCAAACTTATTGACTTTAACATCCTTAGGTAAATTTGACAACTTCGCAAACAGTGCCCCTTCCTTTGGCAATTCTAACAAACGGACCCTTTGGTAATGGTACATGGGACTATCACAGACTTAGCTTTTCTCTTTACCATTTGGTCAACCGAGTTGGCTATGCCTAATCCCTTTCCATTGGGAAGAGAATGGTTTTTCTGGATTTCCAGTGTCACCATTGTCATTGTCCATAAAGTTTTGGGAAGTCGATCTTCTAATCAAATTTGATTTACTAGCCTTCATTGCTGATTCAATAGCACCAAGCAAATAGATATAAGATCATTTAGGGTCTTGTCATAGTCTGTTTCATAGAGTCCCAAAGGAACTCACTATGTGACTGAGAAAGTGATTGAATCACCAACTTTCTCAAGACTTTGACACCCAACTCTCCCGACTTGTCAATAGGGCTTGAGTGACCTTGAACTTGTGGGTTAGGGAGAATAATTGGAGGAGGTGGAGGAAGTGAAGTTCCAAGAGATTTGGGAGGATGATAGATGTCTGAAGTAGACATCTTTTGGGAGATATTCAAGATACTTGATTAAAAGACCTTAATATAGCACCAAATATGAAATATAAAGGCTAGGACCCAACAAACTATTTTATAATTCATAAGAGGGATGCCGTAATCCAAGCTATAAAATATTTGAAGGTAGGTGAATGACGATTCACCAATTTCTACCAAGATAAACGAATTGTATTATTAGGTTTTAATTGGTTTTGAAACTCCTAGATTCTTTTGATATTCACAGAACTTTTCAATGGCATGTTTCAATCTCGAGTGTGCCATTCATGTTTTATGACTGGGATGCCGAGGATCGCACAATGTGTGAAGTAACCATGCAAATATATTTGGTACCCTTAATATTTACCCCTTAATCGATGTACCAGTTAACCACACACGCTCCACCGATACTATGATAAATATTAAGTTACCCTTTGCCTACCTTGTTAAGTCCAGTTTAGTGTGCCGGTTAACCACACACGCTCCACTAATAGCTTAAACAAAGTGCAAAGTGTAATTTCATGGATTAGCACCTTATTCGCACTTTCCTAAGTAACTAAGATTGGGTATTCATAAGAGTTCAGCTACTTAGTATTTATCATTAATACTTTTAATGAAGGGAGAAATCTAGTCCTTGTCCTACCCGTTCGGCTAACGACCCTCCACTGGTCAAGGAAGCGGTGGGTGAGAGTGGACACCCATTAAACTGCCATTTTACAGGCAGTAACCTTATACCCCCCCCCCCCCCCCTTATAGACCGGCTTCGTGAATGAGGCCTACTAACGGTAAGACTGACTTGCTCTCATATATATATATATATATATATATATATATATATATATATATATATAATTATTAACTTATAATATTATAAAGTATATGGGTTGAATTTTAACTTTTTAAAATTCTAAGGGCTTAACTTGGAATTAATGTATTCATAAGTGAAAACTTTTCAAATTTCAAAATATGAGGGCATGTTTTGAAAATATTCAAAACTAATTAATTCCATAACTTATGAGTTTAAAGTAGTTTTAATTAAAAACTCTTCAAGTCCCATAACTTGAGGACAAGATATGGAAGACTTTAAACTATTAAAGAATGTAACTCTTCTTTTTTTGTAACTTATGGAACTAATTAAGACTACACATTTTTATTATTTAATCAAGAGACTCTTGAACCTCTATAACTTGAGGACATGTTATGGAGTCATAAAACAATTTAATGAGGACAAGACTCTTCATTTTTGTAACCTTTGCCAACTTTTATGAGTTTTAAGAAACTTAAATGTGACTTTTCATGTAACTTGAGGACAAGTTACACAAACACATTTTAGAATCATCTCTTAGATTAAAATGGATTAAAAACACATAATCAATGAATTTATCTATTAATCTAAGCAACTCATATGAACAAAGATAATACACATCAAACTTTTTCCATGTAATTAGCATAACTTTTAAGCTAATACAAAACATGAATCTATTGACAATTATCTTTTGAATTGGATTAGCATGAACATTACCACATCAAAAACAAGTTTATAAGTCCAAAAACATCTTAGGGTAATGTTCCTAGTCCAATTCCAGCCAACAAACTCAAAAATATGTTGTCTAGGGTTCCTACTCGTCGAGTGTATGAACCTACTCGACGAGTAGGATGATTTTCTTCATGGACTCGGCGAGTTCATCAGTGGAATCGGCGAGTCAAGTGCCTAGAAAGCCAGAAAATCGATTTTTTCAGCACTCTGCATCAAGTATAATTGAAAACAAGCCTAGGCTCTGATACAACTGTTGGGTTATGAGCATTCTAACACTCCTAAGTGTACATGCAACCCTAAATACCTTGGATCTATGCTTTCTCTTTTATACATGTAAATATGAATATTCCAAGGTATTACCCTAACTAGCATACAATCTTTTGACACTTGGGTAATAAAATGGATAGAATACATACCTTAATTATGTAACTAGTCTTTATGAAGCTTGAGTGCCTAGTGCCCCGATTGTGACACCTCAAATGGTTCACACAACACCATGAACACTTGGAATAACCTTGAGAATAAGGATACTTTGGTTCTCTTTTGTGAAATCGGCCTTGCCCTTTTGTGTACACACACTAGTGAAAATTTCACCAACCAAGGACATCTTTATATAGTGTGGATATTAGGGTTAAACCCTAATACCCATGACCTTTCATTTCTTATTATCCATGGGTTAAACACTCCATGGACTATCCATGAAAGCTTAGGACAACTTAAATGAACTTGGCTCATCATACATATATATCTAAGAGTCCATATTTAATTAGTTCCTTTTGATCACTTAATTAATTATAAATTAATTCTTGCTCAATACTAATTAAATAATATGATTATATATTAATATATTAGAACTTATAATATATTAATATAAAATCAATAGTATCCTTTTTCCTCATCTTGTCTATCCAATTGTCCCGATGCCATGCAACCCAAATGGACCATGTCGGGTCGGGACAAGTCTTACCAATTATAGTTATGGACTTAGACATTAATCCAACACTTCAATGAGGAGCTGGCTATAGATATCATTCTACACTCCTTGCCTCCATGTTATGATCAGTTCTGCATGGCCTATCTTATGAACAAGGAGGAGGTCACACTTAGCAAACTTCAAGGGCTTTTGAGGACTGCTGAAACCGGTCTCAAAGGTAAAAATGTTGTTTCTACTCCTACCGTAAGTTCCCCTGTTCTAGAAATTAGACAAGGGAAAGGGAAGAAGAGGAAGGCTCCCTCAAAGAGTCGCAAGGGAAAGTCTCTTGATGGATCCTCTTCAAGTGGGACCAACGCTAGTTCTGCTGCTCCCTCTTCCATTCCTAAGGAAGTAGAGTATTTCTACTTGCACGACAAAGGGCACTAGAAGCGAAGCTGCCCCAAATACTTGCAGGATGTCAAGGATGGGAAGGATGTGGAGTATGGGAAGATAAACTTGATTATGTGGAATAGGAAGGTTTCACCAGTCACCAAGATTGGAGTTTACTCTTTATTTCTTAGTAGTGGGTTAGAAATAGATTTGAATAACTGTTGCTACTCATCTAATATGGCGAGAAATATTATTTCCTTTCATGGTTTGTACAAACAAGGCTACAGTTTTTCATTTGATAATGAAATTGGTGCTATAAATGCTTATTATAATGGTGTTTTTATTTTTATTTTAAAGCATTACCTTGTAATGGTGTATATGAAACTGTGAATGTTATGGACAACTTAGAAATAATGTGTTGCATATCAATATTTCCAATGAATTGGATAAAGCATGCTTATGGCATTGTCGTTTTGAACATGTCAACAAGAATCGCATAGGCCAACTCCAAAATCCTGGATTTTTGGAGTCATTCAACTCAAAGTCGGATGACACTTGCGAATCTTCTTTGCTTGGAAAGATGACTAAATCACCCTTCACTGGTACTTGTGAAAGGGGTGAAGGTTTGTTGGATCTCAGACACACTGATGTGTGTGGGCCCTTCAGAACCGCCACAAGGGATTCTAACCGCTTCTATGTGATTTTTACTGATGATTATAGTAGATATGGCTATACCGAATTAATCAAGCATAAGTCAGAAACCTTTAAGAAATTCAAAGAGTTTACACAGTGGAGAATTAGCAGGGCAAGAAGATAAAGATGATCCGATCCGATCAGGGTGGTGAGTATCTTAATATCAAGTTCCTTGACTATCATAAGGAATGTGGAATTGTTTCACAGTTGATGCCACCTAGAACACCACAGCTTAATGGTGTGGCTGAGAGGTGCAACCAAACCTTGTTGTACATGGTTGGTTACATGATGAGTCGAGCTTCGTTACCTATCTCATTCTGGGGTATGCCTTGGAGACTTCCGCCTATATCTTTAATCTAGTCCCTACCAAAAAGGTTGGCAAAACACCTCACGAGATGTGGACTAGGAAGGTTCCCAGATTAGACCATTTCAAGGTTTGGGGTTATGAGGCTTTCGTGAGACGCGATACTCATGATAAGCTCGAACCTCAGAGTGAGCGGTGTATTTTCATCGGCTATCCATAGAAATCATTTGGTTATCTCTTCTACAGACCGAGTGATAATGTTGTCTTCATTGAGAGGAGATGAGTCTTTCGCGAGAGAGAGCTCATAGGCCAAGGAGACAGTGGGAGGCAAATTGACCTTGAAGAACTTCAAGAGTTAAACAGTGAAGGAACCTCAAACACTGGAGATCAACTTGTGGACAAAACTCCTGTTGAGCTGAATGACGAGTGTATACCTCTGAGGCGTTCCGGTAGAGTTAGACTTCCACCTGATTTTAATGTTTTTCATATTACTTCAGAAGGTGATACATTTATCAATGATAACACACTGGTAAATTTGGATGAACCTAACAACTACAAGGAAGCCATGGCAGGCCCCGAGTCTACTAAATGGAAAGAGGCTACGGACAGTGAGATTCAGTCCATTTATGAAAATCAAGTTTGGAACTTGGTTGACAATGTACCAGGATGTAAGATAGTCGGGTGCAAATGGATCTTCAAGAAGAAGACCGACATGGATGGGAAGGTACACACTTATAAGGCACGAATGGTTGCAAAGGGCTTTACTCAAACTCCAGGAGTTGATTATAATGAGACCTTCTCACCAGTAGCGAAGATTAACTCTATTAGGGTTATGCTAGCCAATGTTGCATTTCATGATTATGAAATATTGCAATTGGATGTCAAAACCAATTTCCATAATGGAAAGTTGGCTCAGGATGTTCACATGAATCAGCCAGATGGTTTTGTCAATGCAAAGTACCCTAATATAATGTCTAAGGTTGAGAAATCCATTTATGGATTGAAAAAAGCACCTCGTAGATGGAATCTTTGTTTCAATGAGAAAGTCAAAGAGTTTGGCTTTTCAAGAAGTGAGGATGAGTCATGTGTATATGTCAAAGCTAGTGGGAGCATAGTTAGATGTCTGGTATTGTATGTGGATGACATACTACTCATAGGAAATGACATTCCAACCTTGCAGGAGGTTAAGTCCTGGCTTAGGAAGTGTTTCGCTATGAAGGACCTCGGAGAAGCTGCCTATATTCTTGGGATAAGGATATTGAGAGACAAGAGTAAGAAACTAATTGGACTTAGTCAAAGTACCTACTTCGATAAGGTGTTGAAAAGATTCAGCATGCAAGATTCCAAGAAAGGTTACTTATCGAAATTCCAAACTGAGTAAAGCTCAGAGTCCGAGTACAGAGGCTGGGATATATGAGATGAGTCGAATACCATATGCATCTGCTGTTGGCTCGATCATGTATGCTATGACTTGTACTCGCCTTGATGTGGCCTTTGCTTTGAGCATGGTCAGAAGATATCAAGGGAATCTTGGAAAGGCTCACTGGACTGCGGTAAAGAACATTCTTAACTACTTGCGGAGGACTAAGGACTGGGTCCTTACCCTGAGTGGGAGAGATGACTTGAGGTTGGTGGGGTATAGTGACACCAGCTTTCAGACTGATAGAGATAATTTCCACTCTCGGTTGGGTTGGGTCTTTACCCTGAATGGAGGAGAAATAACTTGTAAATGTTCCAAGAAAGAAGGAGACAGTAGCTGATTCAACTTGCGAATCAGAGTACATAGCAGCAAGCAAGGCGGCGAAGGAGGCAATATGGTTGAAGAACTTCATTGGAGACCTTGGAGTTGTACCAGCTATAAAGGAGCCTATGGAGATTTTCTGTGACAGCGAGAGTGCAGTTGCCTTAGCCAAGGAACCAAGGGACCACAGCAGATCCAGACACATCAACAGAAAATACCACTTCATAAGACATCGAATAGAAGAAGGATTGCTCGTAGCAAAGAGGGTATCGTCTGATGAGAACCCATCAGATCCCCTCACGAAGGGACTAAGTAGGGTTAAGCATCTACAGCATGCGATGCGCATTGCGCTAAAGGACGATATTAGTTTTAATGATTAGATAGATTTCGAAACTTGTAATAATTGAAATATAATTGACATTTAATGCATAATTAAAAGGTGTTTTTTGTTTACTAGTATAGTACTATCTTATGTCAATCATTTACTATTGTTTCACTTTGCATGTTTTGACTTCCAGAATAATTATATTATTCAAACTATCCACAGTCAATCAGACGTTGGAAGTAGGTATTGAATCAAGAGTGTCATGAATTTGGATTGTAGATTTGTTTGAATTGTATTAGACATAGAAAAGTTTGTTGCAACATTCATGAGTGCTCATAAGGTTTGTGTATTGGATTAAACCCACACTCACTTGTATCACTTCATGGAATTTATCTCGAGTGATCGTGAGATGATAATATCATGTAAGTCTTCAAACCAAGAGATATGAGTTGGTTGTGCATTGATAGTACGAAACCGCTTTAGTAACTTGATGCTATAAAATGTGTTGTAGCGTACAATTTGATGAGTAGTTAGTGCAAGCATATGAGTCAAAGTTTATCTGTTCCCTTTTGGTCGTTGGAGGATTAAAAACGATATCTTGGGCCCCTCGATGATTTTGTTTTGACTTATGTGTCGGGCCCAGTCAGAACTAAATTGATGTGTTCGATTATGTTCTATGTCAAATAAATTGGAGATCGAAAAACAAATTGATGGACAATAAGTATGAGATTGTTCCATGTATTTGTCTGGCTGATATCTTGAGAACAGAGGATTATATGATATCTTATCTAAAATGGAGCGTCTCAGTTCGACATAGGCTTTTAAGAGCTATGATTGTTAGTCAGTTTTTTAATTCATACTTGCGGTTATAGTTATTAGGCTTATCCAAGTGGGAGACTGTTGGATTTAATGTCTAAGCCCATAACTATAATTGGTATGTACTTGACCCGAGAGTAGCATGGTCCATTTGGGTTGCATGGCATCGGAATAATTTGTAAGGATGGACTTTTGAGAAGAGGATATTTATGATTTATTAATACATTATAAGTTCTAATATATTAATATGAAATCATATTATTTAATTAGTATTCATCAAGAATTAATTTGGAATTAATTTTGTGATCAAAATACACTAATTAAATATATGGGGATTGATTGTGTAAATCATTCATTCTTATAAAGTGGGCTTATGATCCATAGTTCTTTATGTTGGGCTAAATCCATGTGGTGACCCATGGATACTCCATGGAGGTTAAAACCCATGGAGCCTAAGGAATGTGGAAAGTCATGCATAGTAGGGTTTTCATGGTGTATCCATAGTTGTATCACACTATATAAGAAACCTCATGGCAACCAAAATCGGTACTTAAGTGAGATACAAGAGGGCTAGCCGATTTTGTGTGTGCAAGAAAATCTATTCTCAAGTCCTCCATTGTTGGTGGTGTTGTGTGAAGCATTTGAGACATCACACTTGGGGTTCTAGGCTCTTAAAGTGTGACAACCCGAAATTTCTATTCTTTGCAAACATATCAAGTCAATAGAAGTCAGAACAGTTGCTGTTAATTTTCAGACTTTTTAGAATAAGTTTGAGTATGTTAGGATTCACACTTTAAGAGATATTAGGAGAGATGATGCACTAGGGTTATTGTGCAACACTGTTATTCCAAAACTCTAAGAAATTAGAGTTTACTGCTTGAATAAAACATTTTCTGCCAAAAACCCTAAATTTGGGAGTATATATATGAGAACTTGTCATTATTGACACTTTTTCCAAAAACTCAAGATCCAAACCCATTTCTCTCTCAAGTATCATCCAATAGATTTTCAAGATCTTCAAACTAGTAAGTGATTCTAGCTTTCTTAAGTGATTATATGGCTTAATCCAGTGTTTTAACACTCTTCTAACCGTGAAATCATTCCAAAAGGTTGATTCTTCCATTTTCACCAAGAACACACAGTAGTGTTCTTGGACATTTAGCTCATTTCAAGCTTCCATATAGTAAGTAATTCTATCCTAGAGTCTTATAAAGCTTGTTATACATCTTTACATCAAGAAAATGTCCCAAGAACACCAAGAATAAGGTGTTCACGGTTCAAGAAGTTCTTGAACCGTAAACACCAAGTAGAGGTCCCAAAGTGTGCTTAGTCCCTTCCTATGCCTTAGTAACTAACATGGATCCATTCTTTGATGAGCTAAGGACTTGAAAACCCCCGAAAATACCATAAACCTTATGAGTTTACAGTAGTAAACTCAAAGTAAAATGGTTTAGGAACCGCAAACTCCAAATAGGAGTGAAATGGTGCCCTAGTTTGTTCCTTAGACACATACTTCAAGTAGAAAAGCTTCTAGGGACTTTTAAGGCTTCAAGACAACAAATGGTCAAAAGTGTATGAGCTTACGTCCATAAACTCAAGGGTTTATGACCGTAAACTCTTTTGTTAGTGACCACAAAACCATAAACTCGCTAATGGAGTTTTTCGTGAACCCCAAGCACACTAGCCTTTCCCTACAACACTTACATGCAATCCTTGGGACTTATAACACTTGTATAAGGTGTTTAGCATGTCCTAGGGCGTCTTAACTTTTTTGTTAGTTGTTTAAAGACTAATTGGATACATATATGTGATATTATATGTTAAGTAGGATCATAGAGTGTGTTCAAGACTTCACTTGACACCTAGCAATCCTACATCTTCAGTTCATCCGTACCACTCACTACAGGTGATTTCATACCCATTAATCAATGGTTTAAATGTTTTTAAATGCTTTTATGGGGGGGGGGAATACAAGTTGAATACCTGTAGTTATTATATCAATCACATGTGATTAATAACTACCAAACCAGTAGTTTGCTTACTGTTCAAACTGTTTTGCTTCAAACGGTTTTACAAACTCTTTTACTTATCAAATACTTTTACTTAAACTCTTTTATACTTATTATCAAATGCATGCCTATGTATTTATAGTTATATAAGTAATGTGTAAAGGGCTTAGGAAGACTAGCTTGCTTTATCTCCTTTTCCTCGTTGAGATGTGGCTTTAGGGCATCGGCTATCCGTCCGAAGGTCGTCTATCCATTAGTTATATATATATATATATATATATATATATATATATATATATATATATATAGACATAAAAGTTCTTTCAACCAGTTCCATACCTTTGGGTAGCAAGGGTTTACAATCATGATCATACATTACTAGTAAGCTACCATAGGGGTAGCACAGGAAGATACTAATACTATTACTAGAACAATGAAACATACAATGAGTCAGTTCATTCATGAGTCAATATGAGTAGTACACACAGTACATTACTATACATGCTAGATAGAGAGAGAACACACATTACAGCTAGCACACGCAGAACATTACAGTACATAAAAGCTAGACAGAGAAAGAGTACACTTTACAGTTAGCACATTCATTACATGTACATTCATGCAGTTATGTGAACCATTGAAAGGGTCATGGTACTTCCTGCCATGACCGTTTTTGTATCTAGAACCTCCTTAATTGGGGAGCGTATGAGTTTGTGTATAGATCTATATTGGATTGACAATCCTACACCTTGATGCTCGCTACAGTGGGACTTGCAAGTCTACGGGTGCCAAATGTCATTTCTTGCGGCGTCTTACATCGTTGTTTTACTAGAGTCGGTAGCAGGATACATGTCAATCACATGTTACTTTAAACACCTTTTGTTTTTAAGGTAGTTATTACAGCAGTAGTCACTAATTACAAAAACTACGGTACTAAGATATTTTCCGATTACATTCACTTCGTGAATATTCACACGATGCACGGTAATGTAAAAACTATATTTTTGGTTAATGATAGTCAGAATTGGGAAAACACACACACTTACAAGAGACACATACACAGACACTAGATGCCTTGGTAGAAGGCTACAATTAGTAGAAAACATAGGGTTTTCTAGGAGAGTTCAAACATTTTACAAAAAATTGTACAAAAAATCTTACAAATGATTTCATACAAACACAGACATTAATATACTTATGACCTCACTAGCTTTAAGTTGATACTCGCTTTCAAAATAACTTGTATTCTCAGGTCACCAATAGACAGGTACAGGTGCCAGGTTTTGAGAAGATGGAGTTCGTTCAAGACTCGTCTTTTATTTTGATATGTATATTTTGGTGTCTATATAACTTGACATAACACACATGTATGAAATTATTTTATTAATGCAATGGATGATGTTGTTGCTTGTTTACTATTATTCATTGTTGTGATATTGTACATGACGTCCTCCGCCCCAGACAATTTCCGTCGTTCATGGTTTTGGGGTGTGACAGATTGGTATCAAAACATTGTTTATAGTGAATTAAGTATATCAACCCATAAAAGTGTTGGATTAATGTCTAAGTCCATAACTATATTTGGTATGTACATGACCCGACCCCGCATGGTCCATTTGGGTTGCACTTCAACGACACAATTTATATGGATAGTATTTTGAGAATAGTATATTTATGATTTATATTAATTTATTATAAGTTCTAAGATATTAATATAATCATATTATTTAATTAGTATTGATCAAGAATTAATTTATAATTAATTAAGTGATCAAAATGAACTAATTAAATATGGACTCTTAGATATATATGTGTAGTGGGCCAAGTTCATTTAGGTTGGGCTAAGTCTTCATGGATAGTCCATGGAGCTTTAACCCATGGACCCTAGGAAATGAAAGGTCATGGGTATTAGGGTTTAACCCTAATCCTCCACACTATATAAAGATGTCATTGGTTGGTGAAATGGGCACTAGTGTGGGTACACTAAGAGGGCTAGCCAATTTCACTAGAGAGAACCAAGTATCCATATTCTCTAAAGTTTTCCAAGGTGTTTTGGTGATTTGTGATTCCATTTGAGGCTTCCACACTATTGGGGCTAAGCTCTTAAAGCTTGAAGACATCAAGCTACACCAAAAGGCATGTCATCTAACTAGTCTTTGTAGTATAGTTACCTCATAGTATGCTAGTTAGGATTAAAGCCTTGGAAAGTTCTTATTTGCATGTGTAATAGAGAAAACATAGATCCAAGGTTTATAGCGTTGCATGTACACCATAGGAGTGTTAGAATGCTCAAAACGCAACAGTGGTATCAGAGCCATCGGTTGTTTTCTGTTATATTGATGCAAATGTTTTATTTTCAAAGTTGAAAAAAAAGAAAAAAAATATGACGTTTGTCAAATTTTAAGATAATTACTTTTTTTTTTGTGAAAACTAATTATTTGTAAAATTTGGATCATTTTCTATATGAGTTGAATTAGGTCAAATTTAGTAAAGGATAAAATGATATGATTATTTTATTAGTTTTAAAAGTTTGATCTAGAGAGTTTTTTGAAACCTCCATAAGTTATGGATATGAAAAGGTTTAAAATTAAAAAAAAAATTGATTCAAAGTTTTATGGAGTTACAAAATTTGGTGTTAATGTTTTAAAGAATTCCATAACTTATTCTTAAGTTATCGAACATGAAAAGTTTCATCATAAAACAAACATTTAACTCCATAAGTTATGGATTACCAAAAGTTTTATGTTTCCTTGTTTTATGAGTTATTTTTTAGATTAATGAAAAATATGTGTTAGATGTTTTCAATCCAAATTAATCTAAAAGTTGTTCATAAAATATGTTTTTGTAACTTGTCCTCAAGTTATATGAAAAGTCAAATTTATGAATCTTAAAAACTCATAAAAATGCCTTAGGTTATAAAAAAATGAAGAGTCTTTTCTTATAAATAATGGCTCCATAAATTGTCCTCAAGTTATGGATGTCCAAGAGTCTCTTCATTAAAAGTTTTAATACTATAATTAAAACTCATAAGTTATGAAAATCCAAGAGTTTTGAATAGTTTCAAAACTTGCCCTCAAGTTTTGGAATTTGAAAAGTTTTCTTTTATGAATACTTTAATTCCAAGTTAAGCCCTTAGAATTTTAAAGAGTTAAAATTCAACCCTTATACTTTATAATATTATAAGTTAATAATATTTATATATATGTATGTATAAGAATAAAGTCAGTCTTACCGTTAGAATGGCAGTTTAATGGGTGTCCACTCTCACCCACCGCTTCCTTGACTGGTGGAGGGTCGTTAGCCGAACGGGTTTGACAGGACTATATTCTCCCTTCATTAAAAGTATTAATGATAAATACTAAGTAACTAAACCATTTATAAATACCCAATATTGGTTACTTAGGAAAATGTGAATAAGGTGCTAATCCATGAAATTACACTTTGCACTTTGTTTAAGTCGGTTAGTGGAGCGTGTGTGGTTAACCGGCACACTAACTCGTATTTAACAAGGTAGGCAATGGGTAAGTTAATGTTTATCATAGTATCGATGGAGCGTGTGTGGTTAACCGGCACATCAATTGAGGGGTAAACACTTAAGGGTACCAAGTAATTTGCATGGTTACTTCACACCTTGTTTTGTGATCCTTGGCATCCCAGTCACAAAACCTGAAGGGCACACTCGAGATTGAAACATGCCATTGAAAGTTCAATGAATCTAAAAGATCTAGGAATTTCAAATCCAATTAAAACCTAATTAATTATTTCGTTTTTCATGGTGGAAATTGGTGAATCGTCATTCACCTACCTTCAAATATTTTATAGCTTGGATTACGACATCCCTCTTCTAAGTTATAAAATAGTTTGTTGGGTCCTAGCCTTAATAATTCATATTGGGTGTCATATTAAGGACTTTAGATCAACTATCTTGAGTATCTCCCAAAAGATGTCTGGTTTAGACATCTATGATCTTCCCAAATATCTTGGAACTTCACTTCCTCTACCTCCTCCGATTATTCTCCCTAACCCACAAGGCAAGGTCTAGGTGTGATCACATCTTGGAGATGAAGTCACATATTGAAAAGCTGGGAGATTTGGGTGTCAAAGTCTTGAGAAAGTTAGTGGTTCAATCACTTTCTAAGACACATAGTGAGTTCCTTTGGGACTCCTATGAGATAGACTATGACAAGACCCTTAATGATCTTATCTATTTGCTTGGTTCTGCTAAATCAGAAATGATTTAGTGTACTAGTAAAGCAAATTTGATTAGGAGATCAACTTCCCAAAACTTTATGGACAGGGACAATAGTGACACAGGAAATCCTGAAATGCATTCTCTTCCCAATGGAAAGGGATTGGCCATAGTCAACTTGGTTGACCAAATGGTAAAGATAAAGGCTAAGTCTGAGATAGTCCCATGTACTATTACCTAATGATCCATATATATCTATTGCCAAAGGAAGGGGCTTTGGTTATGAAGCTGCCAAACTTACCTAAGGATGATAAAGTCAATAAGTTTGACTTTATTTCAGGTAAAGTCCATGGTCTAACTCTATTAAGTTCCTACTTGGAGATTCTTATTACATGATGTGGCTGGGTCACATGTTGATGTTTTAAGAATCAAAGAAAAGTAAAGAAACTTAAAGGAAGTATATGCTGATTCTGATCGCGAAGATGGATTTCGATCGCATGGTTCGGTGATCAGAATTTTGAGCACGTGCTTAAGAGTTATGATAGATTGCTTAGGAATAGATGACAACAAGTTTTCATATACATCTGCATTGTAAGGATTAGCTTTTCCGCAAAGTTTTAAAATAAAAGAAAAGTTTTTAATTTTATTTATTTTAAGAAAATATCCTTACAATGGCATTTGGGAAAAAAAGATGTTGTTTATATGATTCCATTGATAGCAATATTGGAAATATGAATTTGAGTCTTTCATTTGTGGTAGTGTCTAAATTTACCAAATAAGGAAAGATTCTCATCACCCAAGTTTCAGTTGGATAGAAACTTGGAATCATGCAAGTTGTATAGTATGATGAATGAGAACTTTCGAGCATTGGAAAATCAAGACTAACTGCTTGTTCACATGGATGTGTGAGTCAAGAGAAGGACTAAGGGATCAAGTACACTTTCTTGTGCACTTGTCAAAGTCCACCATAAAAGATGGATAAGACTATTCGTCATGATTTACTAAGGTTTAGTAAATATGATTATACTTACAAGCTTAAGTATAATTCTGAAGCATTGAGAAAAATTTCAATGTATGACAGAACGAATAAGAAGAATCAAATTAGGCAGAAGGATAAAAGTTTCTTAAATCTGAAAAGATGGGAGAGTCCTTTAGTATCATGTTTTAAGATCATCTTAATGATTTTGAGACCTTATCACAATTCATCCTCTAAGTACATTCTGAGAGTTAAGAAGAGGAGTTATGAATTATTGAAGTGGTTAAATCAAGAAGATGATTCATACTTCATTCGAAAACAGTTCATAGAGTTATACTTTAAGATTGTAACTTGAGTGACATGTCTTAAAGAAGGTTTAAAACACTTGTCAAATGTAAGAGTACAAGTTTTCTACTCTTGTACATTTGAAATTGGTAAGTTGTGATGTTTTGGATAAAACAAAGATCAACTAAGGCTAATTGTGTTAAGTGTCTGTCTTGATTAGAATCCACACACTATCTTTTGAATATTTGGCAGGAAAGTTTTATAGATCAAGAAGACAATGGGAGTCTAAAAGATCCTAAAAGGGTTTCAAGAAGTAATCAAGAACAAAAATCTGTATTTCATCACTAGCACACAACTAGAGGTTTATAACCTATCGTGTTGACATTTCTGTGCCCATTCCAGCTAAATTGGCTATACATTTGAGTTCTACATGTTCTCAATTGTTTGGATAACTACTTGGAAGCAATGACAGGCCCTTGAGCTGCCAGGTGGCAAGAAGTTAAGATTGCACAAGTTCAATCCATATGAGTTAGGGTTTGTCACTAACCTAGTCATGTGGTTATGGTTTTGACAAATTCACATGGATAGGAACGCTTACACCATAAAATCTAAGTGTCATAAGGTTTCTCTTTGATTCATGAAAATGATGGTAAGGAAACTCTTTCACTAAGTAGATTTTAAGTAGATAACAATTGTGATATTTGCAGTTTTCAAAGTCGTTAGTGGAGCGTGCGTGGTTAACCGGCACACTAACATTGACTTATGAGAAATGGAAAAAGGTCTAAACAATTTAGACTATGATTAAGGCATCCCTTTTCATAGTTCTGAAATTGTTTAGACATACATGTGAGCTATCTAAGAGAGGTGTATGATATTGATAAAGTCTTATCAAGACAATCTAGTATCAGAAATCTGAACTTTGGTAAGAAAGTCAATAAAGTATTGATTTCTAGAAGTCCAGTTGATTTTTGGGTACATGTCGAAGCTAGTAGGAGCATAAGTCTTATGCTATTAATCATCATGTTAGTGGGAGCATGATAAAGGTTTCAAGTTCGCAATGTTAATTATAGAAAACAAAAGGTCTCAATTGGGAAAAGTTGTTTTGCTATAATTAATGGAGAGGAAATTATACTTCATCTCAAATCTAAAAGCTTAGATTGAGGTCTTAATCGTATTTTGTCAAGAATATATATATGAATTTCATGTTGGAATGGCTCAACATAAGGAAATTCTATGTATGGGTTCATTATTTGCGTTCTAAAATTCGATTATGATTACGACGTCCCTTTTCATAATCTGAATTATTAGAACTTGGCAAATAGAAATGGAAATATTATAGCCAAATACTGGTTTAGTGTTTTTGTGGGACATCATGAATCGTGTCCCATATGCTTCGGATATAGGATCGATTACATGCGCTATATTCATCCTTTCTAAAATTTTCCAAATGCCTGGGGCATTAAGAAGGGAAAAGGTCTAGAATTGGATATGACTAAAATGATTAAGCAATTGTTGAGGACAATCTAAGGTTTACCAAGGATTGGTTGCTCAAGGACAGTTGGAAGTATAGTGTTGACTTTGGAAGGACCATATTGACATGGTCTGAAAAGAGGCAACTCTTGTTCGGAAGTGATAGTCAAAATGGAATATGGAAATGGCTCAAAGTTAGAAAGTATTCAATCCGTAAGATTAGGAAACTTAATGCAAGAAGGATGTTTCCAAGGAGTTGATCTCCGTTGGAATACTCTGTAATGATTGTTGCCAAGTCTGGTTGAATTTGTGCATAATCATTACAAGAGGATCAATGCATATAAGTTTAGAATCTAACAGATTTCAGTAAATGGCATGAATTTGGAATTCTTGCATTTGCAGTAAGGGTTTGGGACTGGGAAAAGATTGATGGGATTTGAGCATTCTAACACTTCCTAAGTGTACATGCAACCCTAATAACCTTGGATCTATGTTTGTCTAATTATCATGCTAAGTTGAATTCCAAGGTTATATTCCTATCTAGCATACATGGGGAACAATTTTAACATGAATAATAGATAGAGTAACTTACCTTGTTGTTGCTTGTGTTCCTTGAAACCTTGTGAGCCTAGCACCCCATGTGTGATGCCTCAAATGCTTCACACAACACCAAATGCTCTTGGAAAGACTCTTGAGATAATACACACTTCTTAAAATCGGCCAAGCCCTCTAGTTTCTTAGTGTGTAGCCGATTTTGGTGGAGAATATGCTTCTTATATAGTGTTGACACATCTAGGGTTACACCATGTAAACCCTAATGTGTCATGACTCTTCATTTCCATGACCCATGGGTTTGTAACTCCCATGGAGCATCCATGGAGCATCCTATGGGTAGAACCCAACTTGATAATCCATGGAGCCTCTTAGCCCACTATACAAGATATGGATGATTTACATAATCAACCCATATATTTAATTAGTTATCGTTTGATCACTTAATTAATTCCAAATTAATTCTTTGATCAACTAATCAAATAATATTATTAATATATTAGAACTTATAATATATTAATAATCTCCAAGTGTTATTTCTCTCATTTA
Source organism: Lactuca sativa (assembly GCF_002870075.4). Lineage (NCBI taxonomy): Eukaryota > Viridiplantae > Streptophyta > Magnoliopsida > Asterales > Asteraceae > Lactuca > Lactuca sativa. Next base: position 123,056,778 of record NC_056627.2, read on the forward strand.
GTCTATCCAATTGCATGGTGCCATGCAACCCAAATGGACCATGCCGGGTCGGGTCAAGTACAAGCCCGAAATAGTTATGGACTTAGACACCTTATCCAACAGTCTCCCACTTGGATAAGTCTAATAACTATATCTCTAGTACTTCAGGAACCGACCGGCAATGGTAGCTCTTTCAAGGTCTCTCGGAACTGAGAAGATGATGATACGCCATTTAAGATAAGTGATCATATAATCCTCTGTTCTAGATATCAGCCGGACAAATACATGGAACATTCTCTTGCTTATTGTCCAGCATTTGTTTCCCGATTTCCGATTTGTTTGACATAGAACTTAATTGAACACATCAACTTAGTTCTGACCGGGCCCGGTACATGGGTCAAAACAAAATCATCGAGGGGCCCAGATATCAGCTTCTAATCCAAGAAGGAACAGATAAACTTCGACTCATATGTTTGTTCTACCACTCATTGAATTACACACAAAAGTACGTTTTACAACATCGAGTTACCAATGCGATTTCGTACAGTCAATGCATAACCAACTTGTAAGTAACAAATCATATCTCTAGGTTTGAAGACTTATATGATATTACCGTCTCACGATCACTCGAGATAGAATTCCATGAAGTGATTCCAGTGAGCGTGGGTTGAGTCCAATACTCAGAACTTATGAGCACTCATGATTGTTGTAGCCTTGTCCAAGACCTCTACAACCAAACATGACAGTCTTGATTCATATCTACTTCCAACATATGACCGACTGTGGAGGTTTGAATAATATGTTATACCAAACAAAATTATTCTGGAAGTCAAAACATGCAAAAGAAATATAGTAAACGATCGACAAGAGATAGCAACACTTTACTCATAAATAAAACTCCTTTTATTCATCATCTAATGTCAATTACACGTTACAAATTTCTGGGTTATCTAACTACTAAATCTAATATCATCCTTCAGCCCTATGCTCCGAGCATGCTGGAGATGCTTAACCCGAGTCAGTCCCTTTGTGAGGGGATCTGCTGGGTTCTCATCCGATGATACCCTCTTTGCCACGAGGTGTCCTTCTTCGATCCGATGTCCAATGAAATGGTATTTTCTGTCGATGTGTCTGGATCTCCCATGATCCCTTGGTTCCTTGGCTAAGGCAACCGCACTTTCACTATCACATAAAATTTCCATTGGCTCTTTAATAGCTGGTACAACTCCAAGGTCTCCAATGAAGTTCTTCAGCCATATCGCCTCCTTTGCTGCTTCGCTAGCTGCAATATACTCTGATTCACAAGTAGAATCTGCCACTGTCTCTTGCTTGGAACTCTTCCAAGAAATTGCTCCTCCGTTTAGGGTAAAGACCCAGCCCGACTGAGAGCGGAAATTATCCCTATCAGTCTGGAAGCTAGCATCACTATACCCTACAACTCTCAAGTCATCACTCCCACCGAGGGTAAGAATCCAGTCCTTAGTCCTCCGTAGGTACTTGAGGATATTCTTTACCGCAGTCCAGTGTGCCTTGCCAGGGTTCGCCTGATACCTGCTAACCATGCTCAAGGCAAAAGCTACATCGGGTCGAGTACACGTCATAACATACATGATCGATCCTACAGCCGAAGCATAAGGTGTTCGACTCATTTCTGCTATCTCAGCCTCAGTGCTAGGGCTTTGTGTCTTACTCAATCTGGTGTTACTCTGGATGGGTAACTCTCCTTTCTTGGAATCCTGCATGCTGAATCTCTTCATCACCTTATCCAAGTAGGTACTCTGACTAAGTCCAATTAGTCTTTTACTCCGATCTCTCAGGATCCTTATCCCTAAAATATAGGCAGCTTCACCAAGGTCCTTCATAGCGAAACACTTCCCAAGCCAGGATTTTACTTCCTGCAGGGTTGGAATGTCGTTTCCTATGAGTAGTATGTCATCCACATACAATACCAAAAAGCTAACTATACTCCCACTAGCCTTGACATACACACAAGATTCATCTTCACTCCTAGAAAAGCCAAATTCCTTGACCTTTTCATCAATGCAAAGATTCCATCTGCGAGGTGCTTGCTTCAATCCATAAATGGATTTCTCAAGCTTACACACTCTATTAGGGTACTCGTTGCTGACAAAACCCTCTGGCTGACTCATGTAAACATCTTCAGCCAATTTCCCATTAAGGAAAGCGGTTTTGACATCCATCTGCCATATTTCATTATCATGAAATGCAGCTATGGCTAACAGAACCTGAATAGAGTTAATCTTGGCTACTGGAGAAAAGGTCTCATCATAATCCACTCCAGGAATTTGAGAGAAGCCCTTTGCAACCAGTCCAGCCTTATAAGTGTGTACTTTACCATCCATGTCGGTCTTCTTCTTGAAGACCCATTTGCACCCTACTGTCTTACGACCTGGTACATTTTCAACCAAGTTCCAAACTTGATTGTCATACATGGATTGTATCTCACTATCCATAGCCTCTTTCCATTTAGCAGACTCGGGGCCTGCCATGGCTTCCTCGTAGTTGTTAGGGTCATCTTGACTTACTAGTGTCCCATCACTAATAAGTGTCTCACCTTCTGCAGTAATATGGAATCCATAGTAATGCTCAGGTGTACTCCTAACTCTCGTGGAACGTCTCAGAGGTACAGATTTGTCAATTGGCTCAACAGGAGTTTCCTCCTCAAGTTGAGGGCTAGAGTTTGAAGTTCCTTCACCGCTTGATTCTTGAATTTCTTCAAGATCAATTTGCCTCCCACTGTCTCCTTGGCTTATAAACTCTCTTTCTCGAAAGACTCCTCTTCTTGCTACAAAGACCACATTGTCACTAGGTCTGTAGAAGAGGTAACCAAAGGATCGCTGTGGGTAACCGATGAAAATACACCTCTCGCTTCGAGGTTCGAGCTTATCATGAGTCTCGCGTCTCACGAAAGCCTCGCAACCCCAAATCTTGATGTGGTCTAGTTTAGGTACTTTACCAGTCCACATCTCGTGAGGAGTTTTGGCAACTTTCTTTGTAGGGACTAGATTAAGAATATGGGCGGCAGTCTCTAAGGCATACCCCCAGAATGAGATTGGTAGCGTAGCTCGACTCATCATGGAACGAACCATATCCAACAAGGTTCGATTACGCCTCTCAGCCACACCATTCAACTGTGGTGTCCTGGGAGGTGTCAATTGTGAGACTATCCCACATTCCCTTAGATAGTCGAGGAACTCTGAACTAAGATACTCACCACCACGATCGGATCGAAGCATCTTAATGTTCCTGCCCAATTGATTCTCGACTTCCTGTTTAAATTCCTTAAACCTCTCGAAAGTCTCTGACTTATGCTTGATCAAGTAGACATATCCATATCTACTATAATCATCAGTAAAAGTCAAATAATAACGATTAGCATCCCTTGTGGCATGTTTGAATGGTCCACACACATCCGTGTGTATAAGGTCCAACAAACCTTCACCCCTCTCACACGAACCTGTGAAGGGTGACTTTGTCATTTTTCCAAGTAAGCATGATTCGCAACTATCATCTGACTTTAGGTCAAATGACTCCAAGACTCCATCCTTTTGGAGTTGGCCTATGTGTTTCTTGCTTATATGTCCAAGATGACAATGCCATAAAGATGCTTTATCCAAGTTATTATTATTCATAGAATCAATACACAAAACATTATTTCCTAAGTTATCTACAACAGATACAGCTTCATACACACCATCACAAGGTAATGCTTTAAAATAAAGAACATTATTAAAGAAAGCATCAATAGAACCAACTTCATTATTAAATGAAAAGGTAAACCCTTGTTTGTACAAAGCATGAAAGGAAATAATATTTCTTGCCATTCCTGGCGAGTAACAACATTTATTCAAATCTAAACTAAACCCACTACTTAGCGATAAAGTATAAACTCCAATCTTGGTAACAGGTATAGCTTTCCTATTCCCCATGATCAAGTTTATCCTTCCTTGCTCCACATCCTCACTTCTTCTTAGTCCCTGCAAGTCACAACAAATATGAATACCACACCCGGTATCAAGGACCCAAGAATTAGAATGGGGTGAGTTATTAGAAATGATAGTGTAAATACCTGCATGGTTGGGTTTAACTTTCCCATCCTTCACATCTTGCTGGTATTTTGGCCAGTTCCGCTTCCAATGAGATTTTTCATGGCAATAGAAGCATTCAGCCTCTTTTGGGTCAGAAGAAGGAGTAATGAAACCTTTCTTGGTTCCACTTGAAGAAGAGCCATCAAGGGTCCGAGCCTTGGTACCCTTAGAAGAGCTCTTTCTCTTCCTCCCTCGACTTTTCCCGATTGCCAAAACCGGAGTAGAGTTTTGAGTAGGAGTGATAGCAACCGACTTCCCCTTAAGACCTGATTCTGCGGTCTTGAGAAGTCCCTGAAGTTTGCTGAGGGTGACTTCTTCCTTGTTCATGTGATATGTCATGCGGAATTGATCATAGCACGATGGTAAGGAATGCAAAATAATATCTATTGCAAGATCCTCCGGGAAGTTCACATTAAGCTTCAACAAACGATCCACATACCTTTGCATTTTCTGCATGTGGCTCGTGACGGATTCCCCGTCCTTCATCATGGTTTTTATCATGGAGCAGATGATTTCATACCTCTCTTGTCGTGCACTTTGATGGTATCTTTCCATCAAATCTTGGTGCATTTCATAAGGGTAGAAATCCTCATAAGACTTTTGGAGTTCCGCTGTCATCGTGGCCATCATGATGCAAGCCACTTTCGTAGCATCCCTTTCATGTGCCCGAAATTCAGCGATCTCCTGAGGAGTTGCAGTGGACTCATCAATCTCCTTAAGCTCCTTGTCAAGGACATATTCTTTGTCCTCGTAGCGGGTAATCATCCTGATGTTTCTGATCCACTCATTGAAGTTGGATCCATCAAAGGTGACTTTCCTACACAAGTTCATAAGGGTAAAGGAGCCATTAGGATTAGAGCCAGAAGCATTGTTGAAAGACATATGAAGAAAAGAGAACAAGATTAGTTTAGATATAAGAGAGTCCTTAATAAAACACCCAAATGTAATATTAAGGCTAGGATCCAATCACAATATAATGTAACTTAGAAGAGGTATGCCGTAATCTAAGCTATATCATATTTGAAAGGTAGGTGAATGACGATTCACCAATTTCCACCACGAAAACCGCAATATTTTAGTATTAGGTTTTTGAATGGTTCTTAGAAATTCCTAGATTCTTTGAGATTCAATGAACTTTTCAAAGGCATGTTTCAATCTCGAGTGTGCCCTCCAAGTTTTGTGACTGGGATACCGAGGATCACAAAACGAGGTGTGAAGTAACCATGCAAATCACTTGGTACCCTTAAAGTTTATCACTCAATCGATGTGCCGGTTAACCACACACGCTCCATCGATACTATAATAAACCCTAAGTCACCCTTTACCTACCTTGTTAAGTCCAAGTTAGTGTGCCGGTTAACCACACACGCTCCACCACCGACTTAATCAAAGTGTAAAGTGTAATTTCATGGAATAGCACCTTATTCACATTTTTCCTAAAGTAACTAAGATTGGGAATTTAATAAAACATTTAGTTACTTTATAATATTCATCATACTTTGAATGAGAATTAATAAGTCCTTGTCTTACCCGTTCGGCTAACGACCCTCCACCGATCAAGCAAGCGGTGGGTGAGAGTGGACACCCATTAAGTCACCATTTTATAGGCAACAACCTTATACCCACCTTATAGACCGGCTTCGTGAATGAGGCGTACTAGCGGTAAGACGACTTTGTTCTTATACATATATATATAATTATTAAATCATAATAATATAAGTATAAGGGTTGAATTTTAACTTTTAAAATTCTAGGGGTTGGAACTAAAGTTTTATCTTAACTTTACTTGTTCCAAAACTTGAGGGCAAGTTTTGTAAACTTTCAAAACTTTTCATTTCTTGTAACTTATGAGTTTAATAGAGTAATAAAATGAGGACTTTTCATTTTTCTAACTCTTGTGTTCTTTTAATGGTTTTTTAATCCAAGAGACTTTTGGTTTTCCATAACTTGAGGACAAGTTATGGACTCCATTAAAACATATTATGATCATGAATTAATCTACCACATAGGTTACAAATAATTCCTATGATCATCTAAACATCATAAGAACAAGAATATGAATATGAACACTTTCAAGAATCAAAATCACATTTAATCTTTGTAATTTTGATAACTAGTTGTTGTAAATGAGTTAGAAAAGACATTACACCTTCTAAAATAAGTTTTCAAGTACCAAAACATTTTAGGGTAATGATTCTAATCCATTTCCAGCAACTCAAGTCGAAATTCTGCACTCTGTCGACCCTACTCGCCGAGTGCATAAACCTACTCGCCGAGTAGGTTGAAGATACACATGAATTCGACGAGTCCTCCCCATGGACTCGCCGAGTCCATCAGTCAGACAGTAGAATTTTCGACTTTCTTCAACTTTTAAGCACAAATAACAAACAAACAAAACTTGGCTCTGATACCACTGATGGGATTTGAGCATTCTAACACTTCCTAAGTGTACATGCAACCCTAATAACCTTGGATCTATGTTTGTCTAATTATCATGCTAAGTTGAATTCCAAGGTTATATTCCTATCTAGCATACATGGGGAACAATTTTAACATGAATAATAGATAGAGTAACTTACCTTGTTGTTGCTTGTGTTCCTTGAAACCTTGTGAGCCTAGCACCCCAAGTGTGATGCCTCAAATGCTTCACACAACACCAAATGCTCTTGGAAAGACTCTTGAGATAATACACACTTCTTAAAATCGGCCAAGCCCTCTAGTTTCTTAGTGTGTAGCCGATTTTGGTGGAGAATATGCTTCTTATATAGTGTTGACACATCTAGGGTTACACCATGTAAACCCTAATGTGTCATGACTCTTCATTTCCATGACCCATGGGTTTGTAACTCCCATGGAGCATCCATGGAGCATCCTATGGGTAGAACCCAACTTGATAATCCATGGAGCCTCTTAGCCCACTATACAAGATATGGATGATTTACATAATCAACCCATATATTTAATTAGTTATCCTTTGATCACTTAATTAATTCCAAATTAATTCTTTGATCAACTAATCAAATAATATTATTAATATATTAGAACTTATAATATATTAATAATCTCCAAGTGTTATTTCTCTCATTTAGTCTATCCAATTGCATGGTGCCATGCAACCCAAATGGACCATGCCGGGTCGGGTCAAGTACAAGCCCGAAATAGTTATGGACTTAGACACCTTATCCAACAAAGATGATCATTGGAGTTATGCTCAATTGATCTATTTCACAAAGTAAAGATCATAGACAAACATAGTATGCATACTTTGTGTATGGCATGACTAGTGTTTAGAAAACATAGTGTACATGCTTGGAGCATGGGACAACTATTGTTTTAAATTCAAGTATAAAGTTGATAAAATCGAAACAATGAATAATGAGTAATCAGTATGGTGATAAATAAAAGTGTTTATTTATATTTATAGGGTTTGATACCATATTTGATTCATTTATTCTTGTGTTTCACTTTGCATGTTTTGACTTCCAGAATAAACTAGGTTGTTCTTCTGGAATGACTAAGTTATTCAAACCATCCACAGTCGGTCATATGTTGGAAGTAGATATGAATTAAGACTGTCATGGGTTGGCTTGTAGAGGTCTAAGATGTTGGACAAAGGGCTACAACACTCATGAGTGCTCATAAGTTCTGAGTATTGGATTCAACCCGCGCTCATTGGAATCACTTCATGGATTTTATCACGAGTGATCATGAGAAGATAATATCTTATATTCTTCAAACCTAGAGAGATGAGTTGTTACCATGAGTTGGTTGTACATTGATTGCACGAAAACGCATTCGGTAACTCGGTGTTATAAAACATGCCTTTGTGTATGATTCAATAAGTAGTAGAACAAGCCATATGAGTCGAAGTTTATCCATTCCTTTTACCTTCGGGATAAAAGTGATATATGTGGGCCCCTCGATGATTTAATGATGATACATGTGAGTGCTCGGCCAAGCCAGGACTGATTTGATTTGTTCAATCAGTCAGTCATCATGAATCGGAAATCGGGAAACAACAAATGGACAGAGAGAATGATTATAATCCATGTCTCAGTCCATATGATATCTAGAATGGAGGAATATATGATCCCTTATCTAATGGACAAGTTCGTTGACAAGATCAGAGTTCGACAATGGCTTTAAGAGCTACGATTGCCAGTTACGTTTTGAAGTCATACTCAATAATAGTTTTAGACTTATCCAAGTGGGAGACTGTTGGATTAATGTCTAAGTACATAACTATATTTGGTATGTACTTGACCCGACCTGGCATGGTCCATTTGGGTTGCACTTCACCGGCACAATTTATATGGATAGTATTTTGAGAATAGTATATTTATGATTTATATTAATATATTATAAGTTCTAATATATTAATATAATCATATTATTTAATTAGTATTGATCAAGAATTAATTTATAATTAATTAAGTGATCAAAATGAACTAATTAAATATGGACTCTTAGATATATATGTGTAGTGGGCCAAGTTCATTTAGGTTGGGCTAAGTCTTCATGGATAGTCCATGGAGCTTTAACCCATGGACCTTAGGAAATGAAAGGTCATGGGTATTAGGGTTTAACCCTAATCCTCCACACTATATAAAGATGTCATTGGTTGGTGAAATGGGCACTAGTGTGGGTACACTAAGAGGGCTAGCCAATTTCACTAGAGAGAACCAAGTATCCATATTCTCTAAAGTCTTCCAAGGTGTTTTGGTGATTTGTGATTCCATTTGAGGCTTCCATACTATTGGGGCTAAGCTCTTAAAGCTTGAAGACATCAAGCTACACCAAAAGGTATGTCATCTAACTAGTCATTGTAGTATAGTTACCTCATAGTACGCTAGTTAGGATTAAAGCCTTGGAAAGTTCTTATTTGCATGTATAATAGAGAAAACATAGATCCAAGGTTTATAGGGTTGCATGTACACCACAGGAGTGTTAGAAAGCTCAAAACCCAACAAAAAGATATACTAACTATAAATACAATGGGAGTAAAATACTCTGACCAAGAGTTTATACTTTAAATATTAAAATATTTAATTAAGTATACGTGCCTGCATTCATACTAAAATCAGTGTCACTAAGATAGTACAATTACGATTGTTGGGCAACACAAGTAGACTTAGAGACATATAGCCAAAACTGGGAAGATATAGCCTGATCAACTATATTATCTGAGGGTTGACTAGCATGTGCCTAAGTGTGGTTGTGAGGTTGCAACAAGTCTACAACTTACCCACAACACCACAACGAGAACAATAGAACCTAAACTTAAAATACTATAAGAGTATTTTGCATTACTATAACTTACCTATGTGCTAGATTCTTATACCTCTCTTCTCGCGTAGATTTAATGGCTGGATTCCACATTCCCGGAGACCCATACTATCCCAACCAAGGCAATGCAGGATGGATGGAAGAAGAACCGGAAGATGATCACCCAATTCCTTTGGATGATCATGAAGCTGAAGGCTCATCTGATGGTTCTGACTCAGATCCAGAAGTCAACAACCTGCTTCTAGCTGATCAAAACCCAAATTTGAACCCTCGTCCAACATTTCATGGACCCACACCCCTGTGGGCCACAAACTTGAATACATGGAGCCAGGAACAGGGTCAACCCATTCCCTACAACGGAGACAGAACACGATACTGGGTCAATCAACCATCAATCGAGTCTTGGAGATCGACGCCAACTCAGGTGTCAACACTGTCCGCATTCGCCAGCTAGAGTCTGCTCACGAAAGGGCTCGGGTTCACAATGCAGCTCTTCGGAGGGAACTCACTGAATCCCAAGCTAAAGTCAGAGAACTTCGAGCTCAGCAAGTAAGAGCTGATAGGCGCATGAGGGACATAGAACGTCTCCTGTCGGGATCAGGAACTCACTCTGGTAGTTCTAGTCACCGATAGATTCTCATTAACTTCTCTCTTTTGGATATAACCTAGTTATGTAAAACTCTGGTCTAATTCCCTATCTTTGTAAATCATAGGCCTGTTAGGTCTTGTTTAGTTTGTAATTCTGTCAAAATTTTCCCATTTTGGTTGATGTAACCTTCTGTTGGGCGTTTTTCCCGAACTTGTTACATCTGTAATTCTAGTAATATTGACAGGTACCTAATCTTATGGGAGTTATTATCCCAATGTGACCATCTATTAGTTCTAGATCTACATTTAATCGTATTGTTGGGCTATGAAGAGTTAGTCCATGAGTCATTTTCATCAATTCTTCCATTAAATGCTTATCAATGTTTTCATCTTCATACACTTATAGATCAAAGATGCCGCCTCGCAGAAATCCAAAGAGAAACCCTAATAACGAAACACCGATACCACCTCCTCAACCACCTACTCCTCAGCTCGACAAGACAGCCCTAAATGCTGTTGTAGCTGCAACTGTGGCTACAGCCATGGCTCAATATCATTCATCTAGTTCCACTAGAGGAGGAACCCCTGTCCTGTTTACTCATGGTGAAATCCCTACGCGCTTGAAAGAGTGCTCCTACAAGGACTTTACCAACTGCAAGCCATTGTCCTTCAAGTGGACTGGCGGAGTCATTGCCCTCTCACAATGGTTCGAGAAAATCGAATCGGTTTTCGAAATCTACTCTTTTCCCGAGGAGAGCAAGGTGAAGTTCGCTGATTGCACCTTCGAAACAAAAGCCCTAACATGGTGGAACAGCCATGCTAAGTCACTATCTCTTATAGTGGCTAATGCTATAGGCTGGGAAACTTTGAAAGACCTCATGATTCCCAAGGGGCGAGATCCAGAAACTGGAGGAAGAACTGTGGAGCCTAACCATGAAGGGCTCTAACGTAGTCGCCTACACCGCCAGATTCAGTGAGCTGGTGGCCCTCTGTCCCAACATGATTCCTTCAGAGGGAAAGAAAATCGAGAGATACATATAGGGCTGGTGCCACCATACCAGGGAAATGTTTTGGCATCACACACCACTACATTTGATAGTGCCAAGAGATTGGCACAGCAGCTCATAGACCATGGGGGTTCATACCCCGGCCGCAACGACTACCTTGGCCATCTCAGAACCTGCAAGAACCACTGATTCCAAGCGGAAGTTTTGGGATGACAAGAAGAAAGCTAAGGCTGCCAAAAAGCAACAGATCGTGGCAGTACATGATGCGATAGCACCTGCCTCTGCTGCTCCGGTAAAGCAGTACATTGGAAGTTTGCCTAAGTGCAACAAGTGCAACTTCCATCACGTCGGTGCCTGCCGGGAGATGCAGTGTCTGAACTGCAACGGGAAGGGGCACACTGCCCGTTTCTGTAAAGCTCCGGCAAGGCCAATCAACCACGCCCCCGGTGTTGGAGTGGGCCAAACTTGCTACAGATGTGACGAGGTAGGCCACTTTAAAAGAAACTGCCCGAAGGCAGGGTTTGCCGGTGGAGCGGCAAGAGTTCTGGCCATAGGCCATTAGGAAGTGGTTGCCGACCCTACAGTGGTCACTGGTACGTTCCTCCTCGATAACTCTTATGCATGCATTCTATTTGATAGTGGAGCGGAGAGGAGTTTCGTGAACCAAAAATTTGCTCATTTACTTAGGCAAAAACCACGAGCACTTAATGAACCGTTCACTATAGAAATGTATATTCATAGGGTGTATTCTATCTATAGATAGCCATTCATATTCAATCAATCTCATGCTGGTCTCCATTAAAAGTTTCGACGTCATTATCGACATGGATTTGTTGAGTCTTCATCGTGCCGATATCATGTGTTACGAAAAGGCTGTTCGCCTTAATCTACTATCTGGCGAAACCTTAGTAGTTTATGGCGACAAACCCGACATGAACCTTCGTATCATTACGAGCATTCACTTTCAAAAATTCTTGCGAAAGGAATGTCGTGCATTCCTTGATCATGTGGTCGATGTGAGCCAAGAAACGAAGGACATTCATAACATTCCAGTAGTATGCGACTTTCCCGACATTTTTCCAGAAGAACTCCCAGGATTACCTCCGCAACGTGACGTTGAGTTCCGGATCAACTTAGCGAACTGCTCAGTAAGGGCTTTATAAGATCAAGCTTCTCACCCTGGGGAGCTCCAGTCTTGTTTGTCAAGATGAAAGACATATCGTTTCGTATGTGCATCGACTACAGGGAGCTCAACAAGCTGATAGTAAAAAATCGTTATTCGTTGCCTCGAATCGACGATTTATTTGACCAACTTCAAGGGGCGAATTTCTTTTCAAAAATCGACTTGAGATCCGGATATCACCAACTACAAGTGCTAGGGGAGGATGTTCCAAAGACAGTCTTCCAGACTCGTTATGGGCACTACGAATTCGTAGTGTTGCCGTTCGGATTAACAAACGCGCCGACTATATTCATGGACTTAATGAATATGGTGTGTTGTCCTTACTTGGATCAGTTCTTCATCATCTTCATCGATGACATACTTATCTACTCTCGAAGTAAGGAGGAGCATAGTCAACATCTGCGACAAGTCCTCGAAACATTACGTTCGGAGAAGCTCTACGCGAAGTTCTCGAAATGCGAATTTTGGATTCGACGAGTCGAATTCTTAGTGCACGTGGTTAGCGAAGAGGGTATACATGTGGACCCTTCAAAAATCAAGGCCATTGAGAACTGGTCAGCACCGAAGACGCCTACAGAAATTCGTCAATTTCTAGGCCTCGCTGGCTACTATCGCAGGTTCATTCAGAACTTCTCTCGCATTGCGAAACCTCTTACAACACTAACCCAGAAGGGTGTGGCCTTTGACTGGGAAGAGAAGTCGGAAAGATCATTTCAAACACTCAAACGAGCCTTGTGCACCGCACCAATACTATCCCTTCCTGAAGGAATAGAAGACTTGTTGTCTATTGCGATGCGTCAAATCAAGGTCTCGGATGTGTTCTGATGCAGCGAGGTAAGGTCATTGCCTATGCCTTGAGACAGCTAAAGACACATGAGGTCAATTACACGTCCCACGATCTTGAACTAGGAGCAGTTGTGTTTGCTCTGAAGATCTGGAGACATTACTTGTACGGAACAAAAAGCACTATCTTTATAGACCACAAAAGCTTACAATACATATTCGACCAGAAGGAGCTCAACATGAGATAACGGCGGTGGGTCAAGCTACTTAGTAATTACGAATGCGAAATTCATTGTCATCCAGGTAAAGCCAATGTAGTAGCTGACGCCCTAAGTCGAAAGGAATATTCTGGTCGTAGAGTCAATTCATTGACTATGACTATCCATTCACACTTGTCCACACAAATTAAGGTGGCTCAGCTCGGCGCTTTGAAGCCTGAAAATGTGACGGGTGAATCCCTGAGAGCGATGGATAAGAACTTGGAGGTTAAGGGTGGCGGAGCTTATTATTTCATGGACCGGGTCTAGACCCCGAAACTCGGTGGTCTCAGAGACTTGGTGATGAACGAGGCGCACAACACTCATTATTCCGTGCACCCGGGATCAGATAAGATGTATCTGGATCTTAAAAAGTTATACTGGTGGCCTAACATGAAAGCAGAGATTGCTACCTTCGTGAGTAAATGCCTTACTTGCGCAAAGGTCAAGCTCGAATACCAAAAACCCTCCGGTCTATTACAACATCCTGAGATACCGGAATGGAAGTGGGAGCGGATAACTATGGATTTCATAACGAAGTTGCCTAAGACAACGGGTGGACTTGATACCATATGGGTCATCGTCGATAGATTGACCAAGTCTGCACACTTCCTGCCGATCAAAGAAACAGACAAGATGGAGAAACTTACAAGAACTTACATTAGGGAGATTGTACGACTGCATGGTGTTCCCTTATCCATTATCTTGAACAGAGATAGTAGATTCAATTCGAGGTTCTGGAAGTCGTTACAAAACTAGGCTGGACATGAGTACAACCTACCATCCACAGACCGACGGGCAAAGTGAGAGAACTATCCAAACCTTGGAAGATATGTTGCGAGCTTGCGTGATCGACTTTGGGAAAGAATGGGATACTCATTTACCTCTTGTCGAACTTTCCTACAACAACAGTTATCACACGAGCATAAAGGTTGCTCCATTCGAGGCCCTCTCTGGCCGAAAGTGCAGATCCCCTCTGTGTTGGGCTGAGGTGGGTGATACCCAGTTAGCTAAAGGACGAGTTCCTGACAGCACTCTCAGAGGTCCGGAGATCATACGGGAAACAACAAAGAAGATCGTTCAGATCCGTGAACAATTGAACGCCTCCAGAGACCGACAGAAAAGCTACGCTGATAAACGTAGGAAACCGTTGGAATTCCAGGTGGGTGACCGGGTTCTATTGAAGGTCTCACCTTGGAAGGGCTTAATATGATTCGGAAAGTGTGCAAAGCTAAATCCAAGGTACATTGGGCCTTTCGATATTCTCGCAAGAATCGGCCTTGTAGCTTACAAACTTAACTTACCGTGCGAACTCAGTAACGTACATTCTACCTTCCACGTATCGAACTTGAAAAAGTGACTGTCCGACAAGACTCTTGTTATCCCACTCGACGAGATTGAGATCAACGAGAGCCTCAACTTCGTGGAGGAACCAGTAGAGATCATGGACTGAGAGGTCAAGCAAACAAAACAAAGCCATATCCCGATAGTGAAGGTTCGCTGGAACGCCAAGCGAGGACGTAATTCACTTGAGAGCGTGAGGATCAGATGAAACTGAAATATCCTAGTCTTTTTACTTAGTTATTTGTAACTACTTATTTGCTTAAATTCTAATTTCGGGACAAACTTCCTTCTAAGGAGGGGATGATGTGACAACCCGAAATTTTATTCTTTGCAAACATATCAAGTCAATAGAAGTCAGAACAGTTGCTGTTAATTTTCAGACTTTTTAGAATAAGTTTGAGTATGTTAGGATTCACACTTTAAGAGATATTAGGAGAGATAATGCACTAGGGTTATTGTGCAACACTGTTATTCCAAAACTCTAAGAAATTAGAGTCACTGCTTCAATAAAACATTTTCTGCCAAAAACCCTAAATTTGGGAGTATATATATGAGAACTTGTCATTATTGACACTTTTTCCAAAAACTCAAGATCCAAACCCATTTCTCTCTCAAGTATCATCCAATAGATTTTCAATATCTTCAAACTAGTAAGTGATTCTAGCTTTCTTAAGTGATTATATGGCTTAATCCAGTGTTTTAACACTCTTCTAACCGTGAAATCATTCCAAAAGGTTGATTCTTCCATTTTCACCAAGAACACACACTAGTGTTCTTGGACATTTAGCTCATTTCAAGCTTCCATATAGTAAGTACTTCTATGCTAGAGTCTTATAAAGCTTGTTATACATCTTTACATCAAGAAAATGTCCCAAGAACACCAAGAACAAGGTGTTCACGGTTCAAGAAGTTCTTGAACCGTAAACACCAAGTAAAGGTGCTAAAGTGTGCTTAGTCCCTTCCTATGCCTTAGTAACTAACATGGATCCATTCTTTGATGAGCTAAGGACTTGAAAACCCCCCAAAATACCATAAACCTTATGAGTTTACGGTAGTAAACTCAAAGGAAAATGGTTTAGGAACCGTAAACTCCAAATAGGAGTGAAATGGTGCCCTAGTTCGTTCCTTAGACACATACTTCAAGTAGAAGAGCTTCTAGGGACTTTTAAGGCTTCAAGACAACAAATGGTCAAAAGTGTATGAGCTTACGGCCAAAAACTCAAGGGTTTATGACCGTAAACTCTTTTGTTAGTGACCACAAAACCATAAACTCGCTAATGGAGTTTTCTGTGAACCCCAAGCACACTAGCCTTTCCCTACAACACTTACATGCAATCCTTGGGACTTATAACACTTGTATAAGGTGTTTAGCATGTCCTAGGGCGTCTTAACTTTTTTGTTAGTTGTTTAAAGACTAATTGGATACATATATGTGATATTATATGTTAAGTAGGATCATAGAGTGTGTTCAAGACTTCACTTGACACCTAGCAATCCTACATCTTCAGTTCACCCGTATCACTCACTACAGGCGAGTTCATACCCCTTAATCAATGGTTTAAATGTTTTTAAATGCTTTTATGGGGGGGGGGGAGGGGAATACAAATTGAATACTTGTAGTTATCATATCAATCACATGTGATTAATAACTACCAAACCAATAGTTTGCTTACTGTTCAAACTATTTATCAAACTGTTTTGCTTCAAACGGTTTTACAAACTCTTTTACTTATCAAATACTTTTACTTAAACTCTTTTATACTTGTTATCAAATGCATGCCTATGTATGAATAGTTATATAAGTAATGTGTAAAGGGCTTAGGAAGACTAGCTCGCTTTATCTCCTTTTCCTCATTGGGATGTGGCTTTAGGGCATCAGCTATCCGTCCGAAGGTCGTCTATCCATTAGTTATATATTATGTGTGCATATATATATATATATATATATATATATATATATATATATATAGACATAAAAGTTCTTTCAACCAGTTCCATACCTTTGGGTAGCAAGGGTTTACAATCATGATCATACATTACTAGTAAGCTACCATAGGGGTAGCACAGGAAGATACTAATACTATTACTAGAACAATGAAACATACAATGTGTCAGTTCATTCATGAGTCAATACGAGTAGTACACATAGTACATTACTATACATGCTAGATAGAGAGAGAACACACATTACAGCTAGCACACGCAGAACATTACAGTACATACATGCTAGACAGAGAAAGAGTACACTTTATAGTTAGCACATTCATTACATGTACATTCATGTAGTTATGTGAACCATTGAACGGGTCATGGCACTTCCTGCCATGACCGTTTTTGTATCTAGAACCTCCTTCATTGGGGAGCGTATGAGTTTGTGTATAGATCTATACTGGATTGACAATCCTACACCTTGATGCTCGCTACAGTGGGACTTGCAAGTCTACGGGTGCCAAATGTCATTTCTTGCGGCGTCTTACATCGTTGTTTTACTAGAGTCGGTAGCAGGATACATGTCAATCACATGTTACTTTAAACACCTTTTGTTTTTAAGGTAGTTATTACAGCAGTAGTCACTAATTACAAAAACTACGGTACTAAGATATTTTCCGATTACATTCACTTCGTGAATATTCACACGATGCACGGTAATGTAAAAACTATATTTTTGGTTAATGATAGTCAGAATTGGGAAAACACACACACTTACAAGAGACACATACACAGACACTAGATGCCTTGGTAGAAGGCTACAATTAGTAGAAAACATAGGGTTTTCTAGGAGAGTTCAAACATTTTACAAAAAATTGTACAAAAAATCTTACAAATGATTTCATACAAACACAGACATTAATATACTTATGACCTCACTAGCTTTAAGTTGATACTCGCTTTCAAAATAACTTGTATTCTCAGGTCACCAATAGACAGGTACAGGTGCCAAGTTTTGAGAAGATGGAGTTTATTCAAGACACGTCTTTTATTTTGATATGTATATTTTGGTGTCTATATAACTAGACAGAACACACATGTATGAAATTATTTTATTAATGCAGTGGATGATGTTGTTGCTTGTTTACTATTATTCATTGTTGTGATACTGTACATGACGTCCTCCGCCCTAGAACGTTTACGCCGTTCATGGTTTTGGGGTGTGACATAAATGCCTAAGGTTTCAAAGCTACAACAAAGGTAAGTCATCTAAGTAGATTTTTGTAGTGTATACACTCCATAGTATGCTAGTTAGGATGATGCTTTGGAAAATTGAAAGTTTGCATGTATAATAGAGAAAACATAGATCCAAGGCATCTATGGTTACATGTACAACATAGGAGTGTTAGAATGGTCAAAACCCTTCATGGACTCGTCAAGTCCTCTTTTCAGAGCGCAATTTTTCGACTTTTCCAACTTTGAACAATTAGCTATGCATGAATATAATAGAAAACTACCAATGGCTCTAATACCACTGTTGGGTTTTAGGTACTATAACACTCTTATGGTGCACATACAACCCTAATAGCTCTGGATCTTAGTTTTCTCTAGTTATACATGTAACAAAAATTTCCAAAGCTAGAAACCTACAACTAGCATACAATATTGACTTATGAATCATAAAAGTAAGTTAGAAGATTACCGCTTTGTTGTAGCTTGTAGGAATTGGTCTTTCAAGAGCTTAGAACCTCAAGTGTGATGCCTAAAATGTCTTATAACAAACCAAGAACAAGAGGAGGAACTTGAGAGAGAGGTTTAGAGACACAAAATCGTCTAGGCTTCTAGGAACATATTGGTGTACGATTATGGCTTTAGAGGAATACATATATATATATATATATATATATATATATATATATATATATATATATATATATATATATATATATATATATATATATATATATATATATAGTGTAGACTTCCATGAGTCAGAAGTAAACTGTAATTCTTACACTTAGGCTTATGATCCATAATTCATATGGACTAATATTTCATGGACTTTCACATAAGCTTAGTCCATCATGGATCAATAGCCCAAACCATATGTATCACTGATTTACATAATCAGTCCTCGTTAATTTAATTAGTCTAATTTGATCACTAAATTAATTCCAAATTAATTCTTGATTAATACTAATTAAATAATATGATTTCTCAACTAATATATTATGCTTATAATATATTAATAAATCACAAATAACTCTTTCTCAAATATCCATCCTATTAAATTGTCCAGAGTGTTACAACCCAAGTAGACCATGTTGTATCGGGTCAAGTACATACCAATTATAGTTATGGGCTTAGACACATAATCCAACATTAATTTTTGTCCAGTAAGCTCTACCCGAGTTCCCTTGATATTAGTTAATCGTACTCAACGCAAAAGCCACATCAAGGCAAGTACATGTCATAGCGTAAATGATCGAGCCAATGGCAGAAAAATATGGCACTCGACTCATTTTCGTTATCTCGGCATTTGTACTATCACTCTGAGTCTTACTCAGCTATGTATTGCTATGGATTGGCAGCTCTCCTTTCTTGGAATTCTCCATGCTAAAATATTTCAGCACCTTGTCCAAGTAAGTACTTTGACTAAGTCCACTTAGTCTCTGACTCCTATTTCTCAAAATCCTTATCCCTAGAATATAGGCAACCTCTCTTAGATCTTTCATAGCGGAACACTTTCCATGCCAGGACTTGACTTCCTGCAAGGTTGGAACGTCGTTTCCTATGAGCAGTATGTCATCCACATACAATACTAGGAAGCTAACTATACTCCCACTAGCTTTGACATATACACATGACTCAGCCTTGGTTCTCAAAAATCCGAACACTTTGACTTTCTCATCGAAACAAAGATTCCATTTACGAAATGCTTGCATTAATCCATTAATGGATTTCTCAAGCTTGCACACTATAATGGGGTATTTAGCATCCAAAAAACCCTCTGGCTAACACATGTAAACATCTTCAGCCAACTTCCTATTAAAGAAGGCAGTTCTGACATCCATCTACAATATTTCATAATCATAAAACGCAACTATGGCCAGTATAACCTTTATAGACTTGATCTTGGCTACTGGTGAGAAGGTCTCATCATAGTCAACCCCTAGGGTTTGAGTAAATCCCTTTGTAACCAGTCGTGCTTTGACCGTGTGTACATTCCCATCCATGTCGGTCTTCTTCTTACAGATTCACTTGCACCCGACCGTCTTAGGACCTGGTACATTGTCAACCAAGTTCCAAACTTGATTGTCATACATGGACTGAATCTTGTTGTCTATTGCCTCCTTCCACTTTGCAGACTCCGGGCCCACCATGGCTTCCTTGTAGTTGTTATGTTCATCCAAATTTATCAGTGTACTATCACTGATAAAAATATCACCTTCAGCAGTTATAAGGAAACCATACAACACAGGTGGAACACTAATTGTACCAGAATGTCTCAGAGG
Organism: Lactuca sativa; assembly: GCF_002870075.4. Lineage (NCBI taxonomy): Eukaryota > Viridiplantae > Streptophyta > Magnoliopsida > Asterales > Asteraceae > Lactuca > Lactuca sativa. The sequence continues at coordinate 123,076,758 of NC_056627.2, forward strand.
AAAGGACTCATCAACTGGTTCAACAAGAGTGTCCTCCTCAGGTTGAGTGCTAGTGTTGGAGGTTCCTTCACCACTTGACTCTTGAAGCTCTTCAAGTTCAATTTTCATCCCACTTTCCTCTTGGCATATGAGTTCTCTTTTGCGGAAAACCCCTCTCCTTGCTACAAAGACCACATTATCACTAGATCTGTAGAAAAGATATCCAAAAGATTTTTGTAGGTATCCAATGAAAATACACCGCTCACTACGAGGTTCAAGCTTGTCGTGAGTCTCTCATCTTACAAAAGCCTCGCAACCCCAAACCTTGATATGTGCCAATGAGGGAGCCTTCCCTGTCCACATCTCGTGAGGTATTTTGGAAACCTACTTAGTTGGGACTAGATTAAGGATATGGGTGGCAGTCTCTATGGCATACCCCCAAAATGAGATTAGTAGCGAAGCTTGACTCATAATAGAACGAACCATGTCCAACAAGGTTCGATTGCGCCTCTCTGGTACACAATTAAGTTGCGGTGTCCTAGGTGGCATCAATTGTGAAACAATTCCACATTCCATAAGATAGTCGTGGAACTCAATACTAAGATACTCACCACCCCTATCGGATCTGAACATCTTTATCTTCTTGCCCAATTGATTCTCCACTTCTTGCTTAAACTCTTTTAACTTTTCAATGGTTTCCAACTAGTGCTTGATTAAGTAGATATATCCATACCTACTATAATTGTCGGTGAACGTCACATAAAAGCGGTTAGCATCCCTTGTGGTGGATCTGAAGAGCCCACATAGATCTGTGTGTATGAGATCCAACAATGCCTCACCTCTTTCATAAACGCGAGTGAAAGGTGATTTAGTCATCTTTCCAATTAAACAATATTCGCACGTGTCATCTGACTTAAGGTCAAATGACTCCAAGACTCCATCCTCTTGGAGTTTGGCTATGCGCTTCTTGTTGACATGTCCAAGATGACAATGCCACAAGCATGCCTTGTCTAAACCATTAGAAGAATCAATATGGAAAACATTATTTCCTAAGTTATCTACAACCATCATAGTTTCATATACACAATTACAAGGCAATGTTTTAAAATAAAAAGTACCATTATAGAAAGCATTGATAGAACCAACTTCATTATTACATGAAAATCTAAAAACTTGTCTGTACAAACCATGAAAAGAAATAATATCCTTCGTCATCTCTGACGAGTAGCAACAATCATTCAAGTCTAATCCTAACCCACTACTGAGAACTCAAGAGTAAGTCCCGATCTTGGTGACAGGCGACGGTTTCCTATTTCCCATTATCAGGTTCGTCTTCCCATGCTCAACATCCCTACTTCTTTTTAGCCCCTACAAATCAGAACAAATGTGAAAACCACGTCATGTATCAAGGACCCAAGTGTTGGGTTTTAAGCATTCTAACACTCCTAGGTGTACATGCAACCCTAAATACCTTGGATTTATGTTTTCACTCTTATACATGTAAATATGAACTTTCCAAGGTATTCATCCTAACTAGCATAATATCATTGATTCGTATGAATATATCAAGTTAGAATTACATACCTCTTTGATGTAGAATGTCTTCATGAAGCTTGAGTGCCTAGTGCACCGTGTGTGACACCTCAAATGGTTCACACAACACCAAATACACTTGGAATAGATTAGAGAGAAATTCACACTTCATAAAAATCGGCTAGCCCTTTCTCTTACACATAGAGGCCGATTTTGTCAACAATAAGATGCTTATATAGTTAGTGACAATTAGGGTGAACCCTAATTGTCATGGCTTTCCATTTCCTTGGATCCATGGGTTCAAATACACCATGGAGCATCCATGGAGCATCTTATGGGTTTTAGCCCAACTTGACAATCCATGAAGCATTAGCCCACTATACAAGTATGGATGATTTACACAATCAACCCATATATTTAATTACTCTTCTTTTGATCACTTAATTGATCCTAGATTAATTCTTTATCAATAATAATTAAATAATATTATTAATATATTAGAGCTTATAATATATTAACAAACCTTAAGTGTTATTTCTCTCATTATAGTCTATCCAAATGCATGATGCCATGCAACCTAGATGGACCATGCCGGGTCGGGTCAAGTATTACCAATTATAGTTATGGACTTCGACATTAATCCAACACCAAGAACTAGCATGTGATGAGTTATTAGATAAAATAGTATAAATACCTGCGAAGGAAGGCTTTGTCTTCCTATCCTTGATGTCCTGCAAGTATTTTGGGCAGCTTCGTTTCCAATGCCCCTTCTTGTGACAGTAGAAGCATGTTGCTTCTTTAGGATCGGATGAGGGAGTGGCAGAACTGGTTTTACCTTTGGATCCATTTGAAGAAGATCCATCATGGTGTTGGATAAGGTGTCTAAGTCCATAACTATTTCGGGTGTGTACTTGACCCGACCCGACATGGTCCATTTGGGTTGCATGGCACCATGCAATTGGATAGACTAAATGAGAGAAATAACACTTGGAGATTATTAATATATTATAAGTTCTAATATATTAATAATATTATTTTATTAGTTTGATCAAAGAATTAACTTGGAATTAATTATGTGATCAAAGGATAACTAATTAAATATATGGGTTGATTATGTAAATCATTCATATCTTGTATAGTGGGCTAAGAGGCTCCATGGATTATCAAGTTGGGTTCTACCCATAGGATGCTCCATGGATGCTCCATGGGAGTTACAAACCCATGGGTCATGGAAATGAAGAGTCATGACACATTAGGGTTTACATGGTGTAACCCTAGATGTATCAACACTATATAAGGATCCCATTCTCCACCAAAATCGGCTAGAGATAAGAAACTAGAGGGCTTGGCCGATTTTAAGAAGTGTGTATTATCTCAAAGGTCTTTCCAAGAGCATTTGGTGTTGTGTGAAGCATTTGAGGCATCACACTTGGGGTGCTAGGCTCACAAGGTTTCAAGGAACATAAGCAACAACAAGGTAAGTTATTCTATCTTTCATTCAAGTTAAAATTGTTCCCCATGTATGCTAGATAGGAATATAACCTTGGAAATTCAACTTTGCATGATAATTAGACAAACATAGATCCAAGGTTATTAGGGTTGCATGTACACTTAGGAAGTGTTAGAATGCTCAAAAACCATCACATGGGACTTTCCCTTTTGGTTCTTAGAGGGAGCTTTCCTCTTTTACCATTTTTCATGTCCTATGGCGAGGACTGGGGCGGCAGCAGCAAGAGTGGATTCGACACCTTTGCCTTTTAGTCCACCTTCAGTAGTTCTCAACAAACCTTGAAGTTTGCTCAAGGTGACCTTCTCCTTATTCATATGATAAGTCATCTTGAACTGATCATAACAAGGAGGTAAAGAGTGTAGGATTATATCAATGGCCAGATCTTCGTCAAAGTTGACATTCAACTTGAGCAAACGATCCACATACCTTTGCATTCTTTACAAGCGGCTTGTGATGGACTCTCTGTCCTTCATCTTGGTTGTTATCAGCGAGGCGACAATCTCGTAACTTTCTTGACATGCACTTTGATGGAACTTTTCCATCAAGTCTTGGCACGTCTCGTAAGGCTAGTAGTCCTCATAGAACCGTTGCAGCTCAGGAGTCATAGTGGCCACCATAATACATGACACCTTTGTCACATCCTTTTCGTGAGCCCTATACTTAGCTATTCGTTCAGGAGTAGCTTTGGTTTCATCGATCTCATTCAGGTGCTTGTCGAGAACGTATTCGTTTTCTTCATATCGCAAGGCCATTTGAATGTTGCGAATCCAATCATTGAAATTGGATCTATCAAAAGTGATCCTCACACATATGTTCATAAGAGAAAAGGAGCTTGAGGAGTTAGAGTTCGAACCAGAAGCGTTGTTTGATGCCATAATCCAATTGAAAATTATTTGAAGGTAGGTAAATGACGATTTACCAATTCCACCATGAAAAACGAAATGATTAATTAGGTTTTAAATGAAATGAGATTCCTAGATTCTTTTGAGATTCAATGAACTTTTCAATGGAATGTTTAATCTCGATTATGGCATTCAAGTTTATAATTGGGATACCGTGGATCACAAACAAGGTGTGAATAACCATGCAAATTAGCTTGGTACTCTCGATGCTACATATCACCTAATCAAATTAGCTTGGTACTCTTGATGCAAGTTAACTTGGTACTCTCGATGTTACATATCTCGATTCGGATAACGACCCTCCACTAGTCAAGAGTGTGGTGGGTAAGAATGGATACCCGATAGCGGTCATTTTATAGACCGCTTCCTTAAACACCCCTTATAAACCAGCTTCGTGAATGAGGCCTACTAACGGTAAGACTGACTCATCTTATACATATATATATATATATATATATATATATATATATATATATATATATATATATATGCATATTAATATTTTAGTATTATAATAGTATAGGGGTTGTATTTTAAATTTTTAAAACACTAGGGTTTTAGAATTTAATATTTCAAAATTAAAACTTTTAATCAAATTTTAAATTCTAAAATTTGAGGGAAAATTTTGAAACTTTTCAAAACTTCTAGATCAAACTTTAAACAATTAAACTAATCACATAATCTTATAATTATCTTAAAAATTTGATCAAATCTCTTATTTAGACGAGGATATAAATTATCTTTATAGAAAATTCGATTTTAAACAGTTAAAACAATTTATGGTAATTATCCTTATTTAATTAAGGCCTGAAATCCGAAAAATATGCTTACAGACGAGTTAACTTGTCGAGTCAGGGCATGGACTCGTCGAGTTCATCATAGAACTCGTCAAGTTCAGTAGACCGTGAGCAAAAACGATTTTGTTCCAACTTTAGGCAAATCATAATTGCATCAAATATAATAGAAAAACACCCTAATCTCTGATACCACTGATGGGTTTTGAGCATTACAACATTCCTATTTGCACATGCAAACCTATTTGCTTTGGATCTATGTTTTTCTCAAGTTATACATGCAAATTAATTTTCCAAAGCAAAAACCCTAATCTAGCATACATAAACACGAGATCTACATAGCATTAGGGTTAGAAGAATACCTTTCTTGTTAATAGCTTGATCTTGACCTTCAAAATCTTATTGCCCCAAGTGTTGCACCTCTAATGGAGTCACGAACACCACTTAGAAAAGGATGAAAGAGAGAGGTGATGGACGCTCTACAAAATTTGGATAGGATTCTCTTAGAATAGCATAGGGCCAAAACTGTAAGCCAAGGGCCCTTTATATAGCTAAGGTTGCAAGGGTTTCTAAGTGCAACCCTAATCTGATTGTTTAAGCCTTAAGCAGTCCACATAACCCTTCTAGAAAGCCTATGGACGAAATCTCTATGGGCTTACCATAGATTTCGTCCACTCCTTCTTTTAGGAGTCCATCAACCTAACTTGCGACTATCAAAGATTTGCAATATCAGTCCCCGTTCCTTTTAATTAGTTCCTTTAATCCCAAAATTAATTCCAAATTAGTTTTTGATTAATACTAATTAAATAATATGATTTCTCAATTAATATATTATTCTTATAATATATTAATAAATCATTAATTAACCTCTTTCTCCAAAACTCATCCTGTTTAGTTGCTATGGTGAAGTCAACCCAAAAGGACCATGCTACAATCAAATCAAGTGCATACCAATTATATTTATGGGCTTAGACCTAATCCAATAGCTTCTGCCCTGCCGTCACGACCGTCAGTGATCCTCAAGGTAACTGGCGCAAGTGCACTCAATGCTCCCCCCCATCAACCTCGGAGAGTCAACCTTCTTGTGTCCCACCTGGTTGCAGTGAAAACACATCAGAACGGATCCACAAGGGCAATCCCTAGTGTAATGACCCACCTAAGACTTGACTGGTCTTTCCAGAATTGATTTGAGCATTTATTAGTAAGCAGACATTGATCTTTAGCATTCACTCAAGGTTTGAGTTTTTTTAACCTTGTCCCTACGCATCGATCTTGTTCTCACAAAACATGCCCTTCCTATTTCTCGACAACCTCCTTCATGGGTCCTCCCACACTTAGCACAAAAACACCAACCCTGATGGCCTCCCAGACGCGAATTCTGAGTATTGTGCCTCTTCGCCTGGCCCACTACGGTCTGAATCTACTCTGACTTCCACTTACTAAGGTGCTCCAAATCAATTTACCGCTCTCAGGCTCTAGCAATCATATCATTCAGGGTCTTGCACCCTAATATACTCACAAACTCCCTGATGTCATCCATCAACATATCATGATACCCCACCTTCTTCATCTCCTCGTCCACTGCATACAACGGAACCAACAAAGCCTTCTCCCAAAATTTGGTAGTGATCTCTATGACGGTCTCAGCAGTCTAACGAAGGTCCTGAAACTCTCTCACCAGCTGCTGCACCTCAATCTTCGGTGCAAAATCTTCCTTGAGTCATGTGACAAACTCCTCCCAAGACATGGTAACCACGGCCACAGATCCAATGCCTTACCGAGCTTCTCTCACCAATCACGGGCTTGGTCCCTCAAAAGACAAGTTGAAAAACCCACCTTCGCCCCCATCAGGGCGAAAGCTTGCCTACTAAGCATTCTCCTTGTCACTGATCCATCATCAACTAGAAATGGGGTCCTTAGCCCCAAAGAACTCTAGAGTCCCATATGCCTTGAACTCCCAAAATGATGGAGTCCGCACTCCCAACTGTCGTATTGCAATCTTGGCCCACAAAGCCCCAAGTCGCTCATCCAATAACTCCATAACCCTAGTGTGATACACGTCCAGACGCTCCTGCATAATCTCCATGATCTCCTCCTTGATCTTACCAATGAGCATAGGAGTCTGCTCCAAAATATCGCGAGTTATCTCCAACGAGATGAACTCCATCATGCACTCATCAATCAGCTCAGTGCCATCACATGAGCCTGAACCAGATCCACCTCCACTAGTGCTTGTCACCATACTGAAAAGCAACCGCATAATAATAAGAACATAATCAAAGAATCCTCATCCTACAAGCTTCCTAGATTCTCCGTGACTCCCCTTGATTTGAGTATGGATCATGTGCTTTTAGTAGTACAGGCCTAACACTACCTTCCACACCTATCCATACTCTCCTAAAGAGTTATCCCGAATCCTACTAGTCACCTTTTCAAATCGGTACACCTAGTACCTGCAAAACAGCGCACTGAAACCCACTAAAGAAATTTCTAGGCTCTCCTAGGTTTTCGACCTCACTCTGTCATCAACTACTGAAGAACTCCCACTGATGTCAGATAACTACTCCATGAATACAATCACATGCCACAAAGCTTAGATAATTTTTTGAGTAAAGACTCAACCCTACAACGGTTAGACTCAAACGAGAGATTGCATAATATAGTCAAATATGTCACTCTGACATTATTTAACCTTTGCAACATGTGAATTAACATATTCACTTAATAGCTAACTCACATCACTAAGATTTCCACAAAGCACAAAGCAAGAAACATTTGCGCAGTAACACTCCAAGCCACAGAACAAACAAAGGAAATCCCAAACTCACTTACTATAACCCTTTCTAGGAACTCCCAATGTCACTGTCGGTTGCCTTATGCAAGTGTTGGGTTGAAGATTCGTTCAAGGATTGCGTCATTGGGCTCGGCAATTAGTCCATATGTTTTGTACTCCGGTTTTGGGCCTGTCCAACCGGAAGCCCGTTAGGTTTATTATATAAGTATATGCTTGCATGCATATTAGGTTAACGATAGAGATAACGCTTTAGAGAATTACGATTACTTTGCAGATTTCTTATCGTTCTTGTAAACCTACTAATCCTCTACAGTTGATGTTCTTAATCGAGCTCTTCTGAGGGTTTTGTTTTAATCATTCGACACGTTTGATTCATTCTTGACTTGTTCTTATTTTCGTGTTCTTGCTATTTTATATTTACTTACCTGTTTAAGATCTAATCGATCTTCAAGATTAAAGTTTTAATCTCAAGAATTGGTATCAGAGCAGGAGGCTGTGTAATCGATACACATCTTTTCTGTGAAAAGGTTTCAATTAGGGTTTTTCCGCAATTACTGATATTTATTGAGCCGTCATCTCATTATTGACGTATCTTGATATTTATTGTTTTGCCCTAATCTGCTTTATTACAAGTCTGATCTTTGAACAGGTTTTTCGATCATAATGGACGAGTCGCAATCAAATCCCATCAATATTTCCAACAGCATCGGTTCAACCACGAAGATTCCAATCCTATATACCCATGATTATGAAGTCTGGGCGCATCACTTCGAAGACTACGTTATAGGATCTGAGGATAATGGATACCTCATATGGGAAGCAATCATTAATGGACCTTTTTCTCATTCTGCGACGTCAAGGATTATTAAAACTCAAAAGGAGTATAATGATCTGCTGAAGGATGTCAAAGATATTGCACAAGATGAAAAGGATAAATTCCAGTGTAATATCAAGGCGTTAAGATTGATAAGATTCGCCCTTCAGTCTGACACCTTCACGTTGGTCAGCTCATGCACGACGGCAAAGGAAGTTTGGGATAGACTTCGCGAACTGTACTCTACAGACGAGGATCTTGAACATTCTATCGAAACCTTGCTCTTATCTGAGTTTGGAGAATTCAGGCAAGGAGCCGAAGAAACAGTAACCCAGACGTTCGATCGCTTCAATCATCTTCTCAGCAGGATGATCAAACATGACATCGAAAGGAAGCTTATCGAGTATAAGGTTACGTTCTTAAATGGTCTAAGGTCAGAATGGAGAGCAGTGGTGTCAACAGTTAAAGCCCATGAGCAGTTTAAATCATACTCTTTGGCGAAACTGTTGGGTATTCTCAAGTCCCAGGAGAAGATTGTGCTGCAGGAAAAGAACGTTGTTTCAAGCCTAGGTTCACTGGCCCTCCTGTCAAAAAGTAAAGCTGTGATAGAGGATGAAGACCTCAACTTGGAGGAGTATGACCTCACATCTGAGGATTATGCTATGATGGTGTCTAACCCCAAGAGGTTCATTAAGAAGAGATTCCCCAGCAACAAAAACCGAAACTGGCAAGGGAGTTATAGTTCAGAAAAAGTTAACAATGAACCGAAGGTTGAAGAGCCCAAGAAGGAACCGAAGGAAGATGGTGATTCTGGAGTAAGCTGTTACTACTGTGGTGGGAAAAACCACTATGCTAAATATTGTGTCCTCAAAAAGATGGCTGAAAAAGATGAGGAAAAGGATGAGGAAGCTGTGCTGCAGAAAAGGCTTGATGAGATGAGAAAGAAGAAATCTACCGCTAACCCTTCCATGAATGCTCTTATTGTGCAGGGTTCGGTTGCTGATGACGAGTTCGGTAGCGTGGAAGTTTGGTCAACCGACTCAGAAGACGACGAAGTGAGGAAGCCTTCTCATGGAAAGGCTTATGTGGCAAAGGAGGAGAGCAGTGGAGGAAGATGCTTCATGGTGTCCGATGTATCTCAGTTGAGGGGATACAACACTGATGGTGGAAGCAATGAACCGAAGGAGCAGCAGGATATGTGCTTCACGGCCAAACCACTCAGCCAGCAGTTCAATGAGCTTGATGAACTGATCAAGAAGGTACAATCGGTTTTCGTTTCATTTAAAGTACCACAATCCTCATATGAGAAAGAACTAAAAGATGTTAATACAAGAATTTCTCATCTAGATAGTAGTTTAACTCAAACTCGAGTCACCAATTCTAACCTAACTGATCAATTAAGCAGGGTGTCTTCGAAGAGTGAGGAGCGGCGGATGTGGATCGAGTTGAAGGAGTCTGAATTAGTTAAAATAAAAGACGAAAACATTTATTTACAAAGAGGCAATTTAAAGTTGTTAAAACAGCGGAATGTTTTTTGTTTAATTGCAAAACGTCTTTATTCTAATATTACTCAGCTTCACTTGGACTGTGAAATAGGCCAAAAGATCCATCGCATGATTTTGCCCTTCCTTGAGTTTAAGGAGGATGAAATCGATGCTGAAGCTTATAATTGTGAGAGTGTGATATCATCTGATGATGTCAATTCGACCTATATGTATGGACTGGACAAAATTGAGTCCTTCATTAAATCCAAGGACCACAAGGACATGCTTAAAAATCTTTTGGATGAAAATGATAGACTTAAACTGAGAACCGAAACCATACAAAAATTTGACTCTTTAAACGCCAACTTGAGCTCAGAAAACAAAATTGATGTTGAAAATGCATCTAAGCTTAATGAGGATGACAACATGAGTGAAATTTCTGTAGAGGACACGGTTAACTGCTCAGAATTTGTAAAAAACGGACCTGAAAACCACAAGAATCTAATTTCTGAAAATTTAGTGGAGTTCGCTCGATTGTCCCAACAAAAGTCCCCGATCTTAGCAGAGAAAGCGGTTGTATATCAAAAGGTCAGGACCACTCCAAATCAAGTGTACAAGGTCACTGGAGTAACCGAACATCAGACGGCTGAACTCACAGCTATTGTAAACGAAGACAATGCTGATGGCTGTGATGAGTATTTCTGGTCAGCTCCAATAGATAATGCAAATGAAACGGTAGGCTTATCTGAAAGAACCTCATGGATGAGTAAAGGTAGGTACATACCAGAACCCTTGAATAAGCCAGATAATTTCGATGAGCCAAGTACTAGTGGTACGAAATACGTTCCTCAAGAGAATGGAAGTTCGGCAAAAGAAGATATTCCCTCTAGTTCCTCAGTTCAAAGTGAATCTCCTACAGTTCAAAGTGAACCAGCCAAGGAGAAACCGAAAATGAAAGCCAATATTCATCATCAACCGAAGCAGATGAGGAATAAGAAACGTGAAAGGAACCAGAGATACAGGAAGAATCTCTCTGAAAGGAAACAATTCTGGCAATCCCAGAATGCATATTTCTCACATCAAGACAAGAATCTGCAGTTTGAGAACAATCCTGTCGGAAAGCATGAGGGTCACAACAACCGAAAGCCAAGGTTCGGTTCAGAATAGAATACCAACCGAAAGCAAAGGCTCGGTTCTGAGAATGACTCCAACCGAAAGCAAAGGTTCGGTTCACAGAACGACTCCAACTGAAAGCAAAGGTTCGGTTCACAGAACGACTCCAACCGAAAGCAAAGGTTCGGTTCACAGAACGATTCCAACCGAAAGCAAAGGTTCGTTTCTGAAGTCAAAAGAGATCAAAACTCTAAGGTCAGTCCCACCAATGATCGAAAGCAAAAGGGTCACCTAGAGTCTCCAGCCAAGAAGTCATCTCAATCTAAGCCCACTCCCTCTCATTCATCTAATTCTTCTAATTCTTTCAATTCATCTCCATCTTGCTCTAAAGCTCATTCTGTTTGTTGTCAAAAATCTCATTTGTCAGCTGAACAAAAAGGCAAACAGAAAGTTAATGCATCCAAACCAGAGTCTAAACCGAACGCACTCAATCCTAATAAAATCAAAGTTTTTACCATTAAAAAGAAAGATGAAACAACACTTATAAAACGAACATATCTTGTTGACATCTCTCTTACTGTTCCTGTTCCTATGAAAAGCTCATGTGGGCCCAAGAAACTTTGGGTTCCTAAATCTGCTTAATTTTTGCAGGTTATAAGTGACGAGCAGTTCGACGAAGAATGGTACATAGATAGTGTCTGCTCGCGTCACATGACAGGAAGGAAAGAAGAGCTCAGGGAATACAGGTCTCTCTCAAATGGTGGCAACGTCAAGTTTGGAAACAATTCTTTCGGCACCATAAAGGGATACGGAATGATAACTAATGGTGATTTCACTATAAGGAAGGTGGCTTATGTGGAAGGACTCCAACACAACCTCATCAGTGTATCTCAGCTTGTTGGAGGTACAGGTCTCAAAGTCTCATTCGATGATGAAGGTTCTGAAATTATTGAGAAGAAGACAAAGAAAGTAATTCTCAAGTCGGAGCGTAAGGGTGAAATGTTTCCTCTAAACCTTAAACCCATCAAAGGAAACCCAGCTATATGCTTGTTATCAAAAGCTCAATCTGACGAAAGTTGGTTGTGGCACCGAAGACTCTCTCATCTCAACTTTAAAGATATCAACAGACTTGTCACTGGAGGTCATGTTCGAGGCCTTCCATTGCTCAAGTTCGACAGAGATCATTTGTGTGCTGCATGCGAAATGGGGAAGCAGAGTCGTCAAAGTCATCCATCTATAGTTAACACAAAAGTTGTTGAACCACTCGAATTACTTCATATTGATTTGTGTGGTCCATCATCTATCGAAATCATCGGTGGTAGCAAGTATATTCTTGTTATTGTTGATGACTTTTCACGATTTACATGGGTGTTCTTTCTAAAGCTCAAATCTGAAGCGACTCAAAAGCTGAAAGTGTTCATCAAGCAGATTGAAGTACAACTCAAGAAGGTCGTTCGCAACATCAGGAGCGACAATGGTCTGGAATTCAAGAACAGGGAATTTGAAGAATTTCTAGCAGAAAAGGGAATAAGTCACAACTTCTCAGCTCCCTACACACCTCAACAGAACGGAATTGTCGAAAGACGAAACCGATCTTTGTGTGAAGCTGCGCGAACTATGCTAAGTTTCGCTTCCTTACCTCTTTATTTTTGGGCTGATGCTATTTCTGCTGCTTGTTTTACACAGAACAGGTCTTATCTCAACAAACGATTCACGCTCACACCATATGAGATTCTAAACAACAGAAATCCCAATGTGAAATTTTTCCATGTGTTCGGCTCACGGTGTTTCATCTTTAACTCTAAAGAACACTGCAACAAGTTCGATGTCAAAGCTGACGAGGGAATCTTTCTGGGCTACTCTCTCACATCCAAAGCATACAGAGTCCTAAACAAGCGTTCGAGAAAAATCGAAGAGACCTATTACGTGACTTTTGACGATAGCTATGTCAAAAAGCTACAAGCCAACGAAGACACAGCTGGGGAAATCTTTCCTCAAACTGGCCAAGTCACAGTCTCGATCGCTAATCTATACGAGAAATTTCTGGAGCTCTTTGACGAACCAGAGAAAGCTTCTCTCTCAGAAGAAGGTGCAGCAGACAACAAGGTAGACCACATGAAGCAAATTGTCGAAGAAGCTGCCAGGAGAATGAATGAAGGAGGATCGACTTCTGATGAACCTCAATCCAACGATGCTTCAGTCGAGGGGGAGCCAAGCTCACATGTCGAGGGGGAGCCAAGCTCACATGTTGAGGGGGAGCCAAGCTCTACAACTGCAACCGAAAGTGCTTCTCCAACCGAAAGTGCTTCTCCAACCGAAGGTGCATCAACGCCTGAAAGTCCAGCACCACAAGAAACCTCTGAACCTCCAGTTTCTCATAGCTCATCAATCGAGGGGGAGCAAGCTGATATGACGCTCGACTACGAAAGCCAATCCGAGCCAGAAGAAATGATCAATGCTGAACTACACCCAACCTTTGATCCAAATTATCCTCCTCTTACCAAATGGACCAGAGATCATCCTATCTCTCAAGTGGTTGGTGATGTCTCCGAAAAGGTTCTGACCCGATCACAACTGAAGGCAATACAGACATCCTTATTTTCAAAGGTTGAGTTTTGTATGTTTAACTCATTCGTATCAAAAGTTGAACCGAAGATAGTTAACACTGCTCTCGATCACTCCGATTGGGTTCAAGCAATGCAAGATGAACTGAACGAATGTGAAAGGAACAAAGTCTGGCGCCTTATTCCAACTCCTCCAGATGCCTCGGTTGTTGGTCTCAAATGGGTCTTTAGGAATAAAATGTACAAGGAAGGGAATGTTATAAGGAACAAAGCTCGTCTGGTAGTAAAGGGATATTGTCAGGAGGAAGGGATTGATTATGAAGAGACTTTCGCTCCTGTAGCTAGGCTGGAATCTGTAAGAATATTTGACAAAACTACAAATTTGGTCCTTGTGGTTTGCAAAAATCTTTGGATAGAGTCCAAAAAGTTTTTGGCTTGCACCGAAGGTGCAAAATAAAGGTTTTTTTTTTTGTTTTTGGTCCAAAAAAGCTTGAAAAGTCGATTTTACCCTTTTCCATTCCTTTTTCGTTTTTCTTTATTTATTTATGTATTTAAATAATTAAAAATAAAATAAAATAAAATAAAATCTTACCCAACACATTCACTCACTCTCTCTCTCTCTCTCTCTCTCTCTCTCTCTCTCTCTCTCTTTCTCTCTCTCTCTCTCTCTCTCTCTCTCTCTTTCTCTCTCTCTCTCTCTCTCTCTCCTAACCTAACCCAACCCAGGTTTATTCCTATTCATCTTTAAGAATCTTCCACAACTCCATCGACATACTCTCCCTTTGATCATCATCTTGTTAATCGAACCCCACCATTGGTCCCATAAACACACAATGAAACCCCCTTCCCCTTCAGCAACACACTACTTTATCGTTTTACATAAGTCAAAATCCAAAAACCAACAACAAATCGTTTGTCAAAAGAATCTTAGGGCTCCAATCAAAGATAAACCCCAACATAATGATCTGTGAAAGTGAAAGAGTAATAGAGAAACCCCAACGGTGCATCTCAACACTATTCTTTAGCGGGGGTTGCGGGGGTCCGATGAACTGAGAAAAGGTGCATCTCGAAACCTTTTTATGGTGAAATTGGTCGGTTTCAATGAAACTACAATATGTATAGAAAACTAAGATGTTCACATTAGATCAAAAGAAAATGGAAGTCGATGTATGTGTAACAAAGAAACAGAGGTAAGTTTGAGTTTGAAATCAGATTCAATGTATTTAGGTTTTGTGGATTCCAGATTTGGTACTAGATAATAGAATCCATGTGGGGTGATTCAATGATGAGGAGAGAAGGAAGCAAAGATCAAGTCGATGGTGGTGCTTGATTTTTTGATGAGTTACAGGTGGTGGGTTATGTTCTCCGGTGACGAAAATCACCAACCATCGTGATACCTTCTGGTAGAGAGACATTGACTAAGGTTGAGAAGGGAAATGTTAGTCAGAGTTAATTAGAAGGCATCGATAGGTGGCCTAAATGTTGCAGGTTCTTGATTTCTCTTTATGGTGGTAAAATTGGTAAACTGGTGGAACAAAAATCAAGTCTTGGAGGTGAGTTTGTTGGAGTTGGCCCAAATGTTGTAGGTTCTTGATTTCTCTTCAGATTCTTGAGACTCCGGCAGTTCCCATGCTCACCTGGTATTTTTCCAGTGAGTTTGTCGGAGTTTAAAATCAAGCATTTGGAGGTTGCCAATGGAGACGAGATGCGAAGTTCTTCAGTTAAGAGAGAGAGAGAGAGAGAGAGAGAGAGAGAGAGAGAGAGAGAGAGTGTGTGTGTGTGTGTGTTGGGTAATTAAGATTTTATTTTTTAATTTTTTAATTATTTAAATAACAAAATAAATAAAGAAAAAGAAAAAAGAAATGGAAAAGGGTAAAATCGACTTTTCAAGTTTTTTTGGACCAAAAACAATGAAAAACCTTGATTTTGGACATTCGGTGCAAGCTGGAAACTTTTTGGACCTCATCCAAAGATTTATGTAAACCACAAGGACCAAATTTGCAGTTTTGTCAAGAATATTTCTTGCTTATGCTGCCCACAAAAACTTTGAAGTTTTCCAAATGGACGTCAAGTGTGCATTTCTTAATGGAGAACTCGAAGAAACCGTGTATGTGGAGCAACCTCCTGGGTTCGTGAACGAAAAGTATCCAAATCATTGCTATATTCTGGATAAAGCTGTGTATGGCCTCAAACAAGCTCCGAGAGCCTGGTATGAAACGCTAACTAAATTCTTAAAGATGTCTAAATTCAAACAAGGTTCGGTTGACCCAACCTTCTTTCGCAAAACGAAAGGTAACCACCATATGATAGTTCAAATTTATGTCGATGACATCATCTTTGGCTCTACGAATCCCAGCCTAACAGCTGAATTCAGAAAGCTGATGGAGACTAAATTTGAAATGAGCTCAATGGGTCCTATTAACTTTTTCCTTGGTTTAAATATTAGACAGGGACCCGAAGGCATCTTTATCAATCAGGAAGCTTACACGAAGACTCTCCTAGCAAAGTTTGGTATGATGGGAGACTCCAAAGTCAAAGTCCCAATGGCATTCGGCACCAAGCTAACTCCATCTCTAGACAAACCGGCTGTTGATATCACGCTCTATTGTCAAATAATAGGCTCACTAATGTATCTTACTGCTAGCAGGCCTGACATCATGTTTTCTGTGTGTTATTGTGCTCGATTTCAGGCAAACCCACGCGAACCTCACATGCTTGCAGTGAAGAATATTTTACGCTATCTCAAGCGAACCACCTCCTTAGGTCTATGGTATCCTTCCAACTTAGGCTTCTTCGTTCAAGCCTATTCTGATGCTGGCCTTGGAGGATGTGGACTCGACAGAAAAAGCACCACTGGTGGCTGTCAATTCCTTGACGGGAAGTTGGTTAGCTGGCAATCTAAGAAACAAACGTGCGTGTCGTTGTCTACTGCCGAAGCGGAATACATAGTCGCTGCATCCTGCACCTCTCAAGTGATTTGGATCCAGAGTCAACTTCGAGACTATGGACTCAATATGAAGAAGATCCCACTATATTGTGACTCAGAAAGTGCAATTAGGATCTGTCATAACCCAGTTACGGGTGGGGTTTCGGTTACAGGTGGTGTTTCGGTTGCAGTTGTGAAAATGGGTGGTGGTATAGGGAAAGAGGTTGGAGGAATAGTGGTAGTGGGGTTTATGGTGGGAATGGAAGTAGGGATTGTTTGAGTGGGTGAAGGAATGGGTGAGTTATGGATTTCCATGTCTGGGGTAGGAGATCGGGGTGGGGTGTTGCCTCTTGGAGGGGTTTCGCCTCGTTGAGAGCCGTCCGAGTCCGAACTCTCGCCTTCAGAGTCACTTGAAGAAGAAGGGATGACAAGCTTGCGCTTCGGTTGAGTCTTCCTCCTCTTCGGTTGCGGTGACTGGGCAGGTTTTGTTTGTTTCCTCTTCTTGGGAGAAGGACCTTTAGGAGCTTTGGTCACTTGCTTCCCTTTGTCCGCCTTTTTTCCCCTGGGAACCGGTTTGTCAGCATCATGGATGGACTTTAGCATTTCCGGTGTAAGTTCCCTAGGACCAGACGCCTTGAACTCTTTAATCGTCCGGATGATCCTGCTGTCAGATGGGACGTCGCCATACATTGTCTCCGGAATAGAGCCAATGAAAGAAAACTTGGATGCATCAGAAACGATGATCTTCGTGGTATGAAAAGTACCGACCGAAGACATCGATGCACCAGCAGCAGTGGGGATATCCAACTTATCCATCGCCCATTTGGTGATAAGAATCCAGAACCGGGCAAACGACACCTCAGAATGTCGTGATGAAGAAGAAAGGCTCTGGATGAGCTGTTGCCAGAGGACCAACCCAAAGTCTAGGTTGACTCCGTTGTAAATTGCGTACATAATCGACAAGAACAGTCGTCTAGCACCATCGGATCCTGAGCTCCGTTCAGATAAGCCCTTGAAGAGGACTGTGAACATGCCGTTCCACTGCGGCGGCAAGCAGGACTTCTTGAACTTTGCGATGGAGACGAGCGCCTCCGTGTACCCCATGTTATAGAACATGTTGTAAAGATGCCCAATCGGAATCGTCTCCGGATTAATTCTCGATGGGTCAGCAGCCAAACCTAGCAAAGTACCAAAACGTTGTCGTGAAATGGAGGTCTTGTGATCAGCAACCTCGAAGAACACCCGCTCGACTGCTTTGTCGTAATAGGCAGTCGCATACACCTGCGAGAGAACCACCATTGGCACAGACTCAATCCTGGAGAGCAGGAGCGATTTAGTAGTACTTCAGGCACTCGATGATCGGCGACATATAAGAGTCGTACGCCAGAGGGTTTAGATCGATCACCAAGCATTGTTGTGGACGAATAGGGAGGATGTGTGAGGTAGCATGGACTGAGGATGATTCTGCCATTGTTGAAGGTTGAAGAAGATGATGAACAGGAAAGCTTTTGGGAGTTTTTGTTCTCTTGAAATTTCGGAGGCAGTAAAGAGGTAAATGGGAGTAAAGACTGCCTTATATAGTGATTGTAAGGAGAGTGAAAAATCTTTTCAAATCTTCTATGGAAATACGAAAAGGTTTCCTGGAATGACAGATGCGTGACAGTGTAGGCATGCGATGATCACGTAGGAGAGAGAGTGTCAGATTCCTAGGATCACGCCGCCCAACAAGCGTCGTTTCAGAACAAACCGTTTCAAATCCTCACGCGCCTTTAAGTGCCAGAGAGGAATCCCTTGAAATTCGCACACGCGTCCAATTTGTCAGTAAAAGAGTGGACGTTTCAAATTCACACGCGCCCCTTTTTACCGTCATTTGAAATTCAATCCTTTTAACTCCCGCCTGAGTCAGCAACCCTTCGTCTTATCTTTTGAATCGCATCTTTTGAATAAATTGCCCACATGGATGATTGTTGACCACGTCTTAATAATTAACCACCAATGCAATAAATCAGCCTGAAATTAATTAGTAACGGAATTTTGGAAAATCAAAGATTTTCGTGCAAAGAGTGTAAAAAGAAAAGAAATAAAGCAACTCTTTTTAGGAATGACTGTGATGTCAATAATGACACGAAACTAATGATCCCGGGCATGAATCTCTTCCTTCAAGGTCAAGAGAGACCTTAAAGTGTTAATGTGGATTCCCGTTGAATTACGATCAAACACTTGTTAATAAATGTTGAAAGACTTCATTTAATTAGGCAACTTCAGGGTGGCTTTTGCTTTGATGCAACAATTCTAATCTTGAAATAAGAAAGAAAGTGATCAAAGTACTTGTGAGACCGGTGTAGTCTGTTGAACAAGTAGGTAGGAATTAATATTAAATTGGCTTGGAAACTATAAAATCTCAAAAAAAATTAAAAACTGGATCCCAAGGGAAGAAATGTTATGGTGTTTAACAATTTCATAGGAATCACACAAAGTAAAATTTGAGATTTCATGAAGGTACATCCGTCAATTCTTTGGTGAAAACTTGGGCAAATTAATTGATCACCGTCAATTTAGATTTGGTATTGAATTTTGGGTTTCACTTAGCTCGTAGTGGCACGAAACTGAGATCATAAACACAGTTGTTGTGTAACCATAAACCTCAGTGGTAATTTTTGAGAGTCTCAAGGGTGACGTTGATGAAACGAATGTAATGGAGAAATGTAATGGAGATGGTGTAAGAAAATAAAGTACCTCAGCTGCATAAAGAAGGACCAAGCAGAGAACTCTTAACTCATGTGAGAAGAGAGTGAGGTAGCTCACGATTAGAATAAATGTGGTAGCCTTATTGGGAAGATAAGGTTTGTTTATACCAGGTCATGAAGGGTATTATTCAAAATCTTATGAGGCTTGGGACACATACAGCAGCATGCTTCTAGGGACACTTAAGTAATCCAACAATTATATCCCCATAAACGAACGAACACACAAACAAAATTAAAAGAGAAAAATATTTTTGGAGTTTTTGAGATATATTAAAGAAATAAAATAAAAAAATAAAAGAAAAAAAAGAAAAAATAAAAAATAATAAAAAATAAGTAAGAAAAAAATAAGACTTAGAATGAGTAACAAAAAAAACATTGGAAAAATTTGAAAAACCGGACACGAACGTTCGGTTGGTTTCGGTTGGGAAAAATTTGAAAAACCGAACCCCAGCGTTCGGTTGGTTTCGGTTCCTGAAAATTTTGAAAAACCGAACTCGAGCGTTCGGTTGGTTTCGGTTCAAGAAAATTTTGAAAAACCGAACCCGAGCGTTCGGTTGGTTTCGGTTGAAGAAAATTTTGAAAAACCGAACCCGAGCGTTCGGTTGGTTTCGGTTCAAGAAAATTTTGAAAAACCGAACCCGAGCGTTCGGTTGGTTTTGGTTGAAGAAAATTTTGAAAAACCGAACCTACCCACACTCCACCACCACCCGAAACTACCTCAACCCATACTCAACCTGACCCTACAAAACCCACAACACCCCCAGCTTCTCCACCCCCCACCATCTCCAGATCATGCCTCTGATGGAGATAACCCGTTTCTTGGCGGTGAAAACATGACCTTCGATTCGGTCTACTTTAGTCCGTTTCAGGTTCAAAGTGACGAAGAGGATGATACTCCAGTGACAAAGAAACATTTTAAGGAGCTAAACGAGAAGGTTGATTTGCTTCTTGCGTCATCCACAAACACTCAATCCTATTTGTCTGAAGTCGCACTTCAGAAAATTGTTGATGCCTTCTCCAGGGCTCAGCATGATTCGGTAGCTTCAGCCACTGCCACCATAGACGCCTCTACAAAAGCCTGTGAGGCTGCGACCGCAAAAGTCGATAAACTATTCTCAGACGCCTCTTCCCTGTTGAAGTCATTACAGGAGAGCGCTGATGCCACCAAGACAACTTTGGAACCGATTGTTCAGCAATTGGCAAAGTTCGTCTCAACGGAGTTGACATCGTTCGCTACCCTTCGCCAATCCATAAGCGACGACAACTCGGCCCTTCGTGCCTCCATTGATGAGCGCCTCGCTAAGCTTCAGGAGGATCTCGCAGCTGAAAACTCATTGATGGACGTTCTGGCAAGCAAAACTACCGCCTTAAGGTCAAGAGCACTCAGCTTTCAAACTCTCAACAACAGCTTGAAGCTCTTCGATCCGAACGGGAGGTCATCAAGACATGTGTTTCGGATGTACACGCTGCCTTATCAAACATCCTAGAAGCACATGATCCGATTCTCAACCATTCGGTGAGGCGAACCCTTGCTGAAAAACTTTCTCCTGCCATGGACCTTCTCAGCAAAATCGAAGGCTTACCTAGTTTCGTGTCCAATCCGAAACAAGGGGGAGAAGAGAAGAAGACTGGATCGAAACCACCTCCTTCCTCCAAAGCTACTCACACAACCGAACCACCTCCAACTGGTCAAACTTCGGGTTCGGGTGTGAAGGATAAAGGGAAGAATATAGCTAAGGAAGAAGATGAAGATGAAGACAAAGAAACCATTGCGGACATGTTGAAATGTAAGAACAGTCGCAATGTTGATGATGATGTCAATCGTGTGGCGCGAGAGGCTGAAGAAGCCGAACGCAAGAAGAAAGAAGCCCACGATCTCCTTGAGAGCAGGAAGACTCTCTTCCCTGCCTGGACTCGGGAGCGAATGATTAAGGAGGCCATAGATACTCCCAGCATCCTATGGCTCGAGCCGGTGATCTTATTCGACTGCTATAATTCTGTCAATTCGTAGTTCGACATGCCGTTGACTCGAAAGGCATTTATCTTCCATGCCTTCTCCAATATTTTTGAAGTCCCTCATCTGAACCCTGAGGTTGATAGGGAACTGATCGATTTCTATCTGAAGGCGGCTCGTCCTCAGTATCTAACATGGAGCGCCCAGAAGATAGTGAATGTTCGGGTATTGAAGCCTTACACCGAAGGAAGATTCATCAATGTTCGGTTCAAGGTGATTCGAGGATCTGCAAAAACTGAACATCTAATATCCCTGGCAGATCTACCGAACCTAAATCCTCATGATTGGATTGTTTTGCATAACATCCTCTTGACGAATGAAGCTGAATATGGTCCGATTATAGACCATCTCAAGAGGATGATTTTTTGTTACATCATGGAGGTAGCCCTAATGGATCAGGAGGTAGCCACTGTCTTCAAGAAGAAACCGAACATAGCTCCTGTGGGATCGGCCAGTGATCTCAATCAGATGAAAATGGGCAAGATCGACCCGAGACGCAATTCGGTCATGTTCACTAGAGCAGAAGGACAGAAATGTCTCTTTGCTTTAGCTGACAAATATCTTTACACCACTACTTGTCTAGAGCACGTGTTGTCTATTGTCCGAAGGTGTAAAGAGAATGCAGCAGATGATGTTAAATACTTCAACGATATGATCCAATGGTACATCAGGTTTAGACAGACGATACTGGCTCTTATCTCGCGTCTGTTTAATACCATGAAGAAGAAAGTACCTGCCACCGCTGCTGGCCCAAGTAACAAGTGAAGGTCTCGCTCCAATTGATGCAAAGGGGGAGATTGTTGGGTTGAAGATTCGTTCAAGGATTGCGTCATTGGGCTCGGCTATTAGTCCATATGTTTTGTACTCCATTTTTGGGCCTGCCCAACCGGAAGCCCGTTAGGTTTATTATATAAGTATATGCTTGCATGCATATTAGGTTAACGATAGAGATAACGCTTTAGAGAATTACGATTACTTTGCAGATTTCTTATCGTTCTTGTAAACCTACTAATCCTCTACAGTTGATGTTCTTAATCGAGCTCTTCTGAGGGTTTTGTTTTAATCATTCGACACGTTTGATTCATTCTTGACTTGTTCTTATTTTCGTGTTCTTGCTGTTTTATATTTACTTACCTGTTTAAGATCTAATCGATCTTCAAGATTAAAGTTTTAATCTCAACTGCAAGGAAATTATACACAATATAGGATCAAATAGACTATCGAATAAAAGATTCTATCCTAGGACCACAACCAGACACGGAACAAGAAATAAGGCCAAAACAGTTATTCTAGGGCTATATGATCCTAATGTTGGATTAATGTCTAAGTCCACAACTATATTTGGTATGTACTTGACCCGACCCGACATGGTCTATTTGGGTTGCACTTCACTGGCACAATTTATATGGATAGTCTTTTGAGAATAGTATATTTATGATTTATATTAATATATTATAAGTTCTAATATATTAATATGGAATCATATTATTTAATTAGTATTGATCAAGAATTAATTTAGAATTAATTAAGTGATCAAAAGGAACCAATTAAATATGGACTCTTATATATATATATATATATATATATATATATATATATATATATATATATATGGAATGGGCCAAGTTCATTTAGGTTGGGCTAAGCTATCATGGATAGTCCGTAGAGTTTTAACACATGGATCCTATGAACTGAAAGGTCATGGGGGTCTTAGGGTTTACATGAATGTATCATTAATCCTCCATACTATATAAAGAGGTCTTTGGCATAAGAAATGGAACTAGTGTGTGAGGACATAATTGTGGGCCAATTTTAGTGTGCATACATATTCTCTCAAGTTCTTCCAAGGTGTTTTTGTGATTTGTGATTCCACTTAAGGCTTCCACACTATTGGGGCTAAGCTCTTAAAGTTTGAAGACATCAAGCTACATCAAAAGGTATGTCATCTAACTAGAACTTTGTAGTATAGGTGCTTCATAATATTCTAGTTAGGGTGACACCTTGGAATATTTAATATTTGCATGTATAATAGAGAAAACATAGATCCAAGGTTTATAGGGTTGTATGTACGCCATAGGAGCGTTAGAATGCTCAAAACCCAACAGTGGTATCAGAGCCTAGGCTTGTTTTCTTGTTGTACTTGCTTAAATTGCTGAAAAATGAAGATTTGTGCTGTCCGGGCTGGGGACTCGACGATTCCAAGTGCAAACTCATCCAACTCGCCGAGTTGGTTCATCCACTCGACGAGTTGGACCCCTAACAACATATCTTCTTGTTTTAAAGTTGGAATTGGTCTAGAATCATTACCTTAAGCTGTTTTGGACTTATAAAACTTGTTTTTAAAGTGGTAATGATTATAGAAAACCAATTTCAAGGTTAAAATCAAAATTTCAAGTTTTATTTATGTTGATGTAATTCTTGAAATTATTGATGTGGATTGTTCATGCTTATGAGTTTTGGTAGATCACAGGAATAATTTACAAAAGTGTTTGTTAGTTAATTCTTGATCTAAATGTATTTTAATGGAGTCACATTTATGAAACTTAAAACTCATAAAAATGCCTTAGGTTACAAAAAATGAAGAGTCTTTTGTTATAAATAGTTTTTATGGCTCCATAACTTGTCCTCAAGTTATGGATGTCCAAGAGTGTCTTCATTAAAAGTTTTAAAGCTTTAATTAAACTCATAAGTTATGAAAAATCCAAGAGTTTTGAATAGTTTCAAAACTTGCCCTCAAGTTTTGGAATTTGTAAAGTTTTCCCATGAATACTTTAGTTCCAAGTTTAGCCCTTAGAATTTAAAAACAAAATTAAAATTCAACCCTTATACTTTATAATATTATAAGTTAATAATATATATATATATATATAGATATATATATATATATATATATATATATATATATATATATATATATATATATATATATATATATATATATATATATATATATATATATATATAAGAGCAAGTCGTCTTACCGTTAGTAGGCCTCATTCACAAAGTCGGTCTATAAGGGGATATTAGGTTACTGCCTATAAAATGGCAGTTAAATGGGTGTCCACTCTCACCCACCGCTTCCTTGACCGGTGGAGGGTCGTTAGCCGAACGGGTAGGACAAGGACTATAATTCTCCCTTCATTAAAAGTATTAATTATAAATACTAAGTAACTAAACATCAATAAATTCCCAATCTTAGTTACTTAGGAAAATGTGAATAAGGTGCTAATCCATGAAATTACACTTTGCACTTTGTTTAAGCCGTTAGTAGAGCGTGTGTTGTTAACCGAAACACTAACCTGGACTTAACAAGGTAGGCAAAGGTTAACTTATTGTTTATCATAGTATCGATGGAGCGTGTGTGGTTAACCGACACATCGATTGAGGGGTAAATATTAAGGGTACCAAGTATATTTGCATGGTTACTTCACACCTTGTTTTGTGATCCTCGGCATCCCAGTCATAAAACCTGAAGGGCACACTCGAGATTGAAACATGCCATTGAAAAGTTCAATGAATCTCAAAAGAATCTAGGAGTTTCAAAACCAATTAAAACCTAATAATACATTTCGTTTATCTTGGTGGAAATTGGTGAATCGTCATTCACCTACCTTCAAATATTTTATAGCTTGGATTACGACATCCCTCTGCCAAGTTATAAAATAGTTTGTCGGGTGTTGGACTTAATATTTCATATTGGGTGTTATATTAAGGACTTAAATCAACTATACTTGAATTTCTGAATTTCTCCCATTGTTGATGTCTGGTTTAGACATCTATGATCTTCCCAAATCTCTTGGAATTTCACTTCCTCCACCTCCTCCAATTATTCTCCCTAACCTACAAGTTCAAGGTCACTCAAGCCCTAATGGCAAGTAAAGTCTATGTGTGCTCACATCTTGGAGGTTAAGCCACATATTGACAAGTCGGGAGAGTTGGGTGTCAAAGTCTTAAGAAAGTTGGATGTTCAATCACCTTCTAACTCATATAGTGAGTTCCTTTAGGACTACTATGAAACAGACTATGACATGACCCTTAATGATCTTATCTATTTGCTTGGTACTGCTGAATCAGAAATGATTTGAGGACTAGTAAAGCAAATTCGATTAGAAGATCAACTTTCCAAACCTTTAATGGACATTGAAAATGGTTACATTGGATACCCAGTAAAAGCTTTCTCTTCCCAATTGAAAGGGATTGGCCATAGTCAACTCGGTTGACCAAATGATAAAGAGAAAGGCTAAGTCTAAGATTGTCCCATGTACCATTCCCAAAGGGTCCATATGGTTATATTGCCAAAAGGAAAGGGCATTGGTTGCGAAGCTGCCAACTTTACCTGAAAGATCATAAGGCTGGTAAAGTCAATAAGTTTGACTCTACTTCAGGTAAAGTCTACTATCTAACTGCATTAAGTTACTTTTATGAGACTCTTATTACATGATGTGACTGGGTTACATGTTGATGCTTTAAGAATCAAAGGAAAAGTGAAGGAAACTTAAAGAAAGAGTATGTTGAATCTGACCGCGAAGATGGATTTCTATCGCTTGATTGAAGATCGGATTCTTGAGCTACTCTTAGGAGTTACAATAGATTGCTAGGAAACATGTAATAACATAGTTTTCATTTAAAGCTGCATTGTAAAGAAAAGTTTTTTTCCGCATTTTATAAATAAATAAAAGTTTGTTTTACTTTATTTTAGATCTCCTTGCAACGGCATTTATGAAAACTTGATGGTTGTATATATCTAGCAATATTGGAAATATGAATTTGATTCTTTCATTTGTGGTAGTGTCTAAATTTACCAAATAAGTAAAGATTCTCATCACCGAAGTTTCAATTGGACTGAAACTTGGAATCAAACAAGGTGTTTAGTGTGATGTATGGGAATTTTCAACTTTGGAAGATTAAGACTAGTTTTGTGTTCACATGTATATGTGACTCAAGAGAAGGACTAACGGATCAAGTACACTTTCTTGTGCACTTGTCAAAGTCCACCACAAAATGTGGATAAGACTATTCATCATGATTTACTAAGGTTTAGTAAATCTGATCATGCTTACAAGCTTAAGTATAATTCTGAGACAATGGAAAAGTTTCAGTGTATGACATAATGAATAAGAAGAATCAAATTAGACAGAAGGATAAAAGTTTCTCAAATCTGAAAAGAAGGGAGAGTACTTTAGTATCATGTTTTAAGATCATCTTAATGATTTTGAGACCTTATCACAATTCATCCTCTAAGTGCATTCTGATAGTTAAGAAGAGGAGTTATGAATTGTTTACGTGGTTAAATCAAGAAGATGATTCATACTTTGTTCCAAAAACAATTCTCAGAGTTATACTCTAAGATTGTAACTTGAGTGACATATCTTAAAGAAGGTTTAAAAACACTTCTCAAATGTAAGAGTAAAAGTTTTCTACTCTTGTACATTTGAAATTGGTAAGTTGTGATGTTTTGGATAAAACAAAGACCATCTAAGGCCAATTGTGTGAAGTGTTTATCTTGATTAGAATCCACGCTATCTCTTGAATATTTGACAAGAAAGTCTCATTGGTCAAGAAAACAGTGGCAGTCTAAAAGACCCTGAAATTGTTTCAAGAATTAATCAAGAATAAAAATTTACATTTCATCGCTAGCACACAACTAGAGGTTTATAACCTATCGTGTTGACATTTATGTGCCCATTCCAGTTAAGTTGGCTATATATATATATATATATATATATATATATATATATATATATATATATATTTGAGTGCTACATGTTCTCAATTGTTTGCATAACTACCTGGAATCAATGGCAGGCCCTTGTGCTGCCAGGTGGCAACAGGTTAAGATTGCACAAGTTCAATCCGTATGAGTTTGGATTTGTCACTAACGTAGTCTTGTGATTATGGTTTTGACAAATTCACATGGATAAGAACACATACACCATAAAATTTAAGCGTCATAAGGTTTCTCTTCGATTCATGAAAATGATGGTGAGGAAATTCTTTAAATAAGTAGATTTTAAGTAGATAGCAACTGTGATATTTGCAGTTCTCAGAGTCGTTAGTAGAGCGTGTGTGGTTAACCGACACACTAACATTGACTTATGAGAAATGGAAAAAATTCTAAACAATCGAGACTATGATTATGGCATCCCTTTTCACAGTTCTGAAATTGTTTAGACACACGCGTGAGCTATCTAAGATAAGGTGTATGATTTTGATAAAGTCTTATCAAAACAATCTAGTATTAGAAATCTGAACTTTGGTAAGAATGCCAATAAAGTATTGACTTCTAGAGGTCGAGCTGTTTTCTGGATACATGTCAAAGCTAGTGGGAGCATAAGTGTTATGCTAATAGTCATCATGTTAGTGGGAGCATGATAATTATGATAAGTATTGCAAGTTAGCAATGTTAATTATAGAAAACAAAAGTTTCAATTCGTGAGGCTGCATGGGTTGAAAAAGTTGTTTTGATATAATTAAAGGAGAGAAAATTATACTTCATTTTCATTTCTAAAATCTTAGATTGAGTTTATAATCATTCTAAAGAGCTTATATTGAAATTTTAATCACCTTTAGTCAAGAATATATATATTTATATATATATATATATATATATATATATATATATATATATATATAAATTTCATGTTGGATTGGTTCAACTTAAGAAAATTCTATATATTGCTTTCTCAAAATTCGATTATGATTACGACATCCCTTTTCATAGTCAAATTTTAAAAATATGGCAAACAAAAATTATTATGGCAAAAGACTAGTCTAGAACCATGTCTTTATGTGAAACATCATGAATTGTTTCGCATTTACTTTGGGTACAAGATCGATTACATGTGCTATAATATTTATTCTTTCTGAATTTTCCAAATGGCTTGGGGCATTAAGGAGCAAAATGTCTAGAATTGGATATGACTAAAGTGATTAAGCAATTGTCGAGGACAATCTAAGGTTTACCAAAGATTGGTTGCTCATGGACAGTTGGAAGTATATTGTTAATATTGGAAGGACCATATTGATATAGTATGAAAAGAGGCAACTCTTGTTATGAAGTGGTAGTCAAAATGGCAATACAAAGTTGTCTTCATAGGTGGAAGCAATCTGTGTAAGGTTAAAGAAACCTAATGCAAGAAGCATGTTCAAAGCAATGTGCTTTGAATTTAAGAGATCGTTTCCATGGAATTGCTCTACATTGGGATACTCTGTAATGATTGTTGCCAAGCCTTTGTAGCTTTCTGCATAATCATTACTAAAGGAACAGTGCATACAAGTTTAAAATCTAAACAAATTTCGATAAATGATAGGAATTTGGAATTCTTACATTTAAGACAAGGATTTGGGAGTGTGAAAACAGAATCATTGAAATTTTGTTCAATTGATCTAGTTCACAAAGAAAAGGATCAACAGACAAACATAGAGTTCATACTTGGTGTATGGCAAAGCTATTGTTTAGAAAACATAGTGTACATGCTTGGAGCCTAGGACACCTAGTGTTTTAATTCAAGCATAAAGTTGATAAAACCGAAACAATGAATAATGAGTAATCAATATGGTGATAAATAGAAAGTGTTTTATTTATATTCATAGGTTTTGATACCATATTAGATTCATTTATTCTTGTGTTTCACTTTGCATGTTTTGACTTCCATCATAACTAGGTTATTCTTCCGGAATGACTAAGCTATTCAAACCATCCACAGTCGGTCATATGTTGGAAGTAGATACGAATCAAGATTGTCATGGGTTGGCTTGTAGAGTTCCAAGTTGGTGGACAAAGTTGTGCTACAACACTCATGAGTGCTCATTAGTTCTGAGTATTGGATTCAACCCGCGCTCATTTGAATCAGTTCATGGATTTTATCACGAGTGATCATGAGACGATAATATCTTATATTCTCCAAACCTAGAGATATGGGTTGTTACTATGAGTTGGTTGTGCATTGATTGCATGAAAACGCATTCGGTAACTCGATGTTATAAAACATGCCTTTGTGTATAATTCAACAAGTAGTAGAACAAGCCATATGAGTCGAATTTTATCCATTCCTTTTACCTTCGGGATAAAAGCGATATATGTGGGGCCCTCGATGATTTAGCAATAACACATGTGAGTACTTGGCCAAGCCATGACTGATTTGATTTGTTCAATAAGCCAGTCATCAAAAATCGGAAATCGGGAAATAACAAATTGACTAAGAGAATGATTATAATTCATGTCTCAGTCCATATGATATCTAGAATGGAGGAATATATGATCCCTTATCTAATGGATAAGTCATTGACAAGGTTAGAGTTCTACAGCGGCTTTAAGAGCTACGATTGCCAGTTAGGTTTTGAAGTCATACTCAATAATAGTTTTAGACTTATCCAAGTGGGAGACTGTTGGATTAATGTCTAAGTCCATAACTATATTTGGTATGTACTTGACCCGACCCGGCATGGTCCATTTGGGTTGCACTTCACCGGCACAATTATATGGATAGTCTTTTGAGAATAGTATATTTACGATTTATATTAATATATTATAAGTTCTAATATATTAATATGGAATCATACTATTTAATTAGTATTGATCAAGAATTAATTAAGTGATCAAAAGGAACTAATTAAATATGGACTCTTATATATATATATATATATATATATATATATATATATATATATATATATATATATATATATATATATATATATGGAATGGGCCAAGTTCATTTAGGTTGGGCTAAGCTATCATGGATAGTCCATGGAGTTTTAACACAAGGATCCTATGAACTGAAAGGTCATGGGGGTATTAGGGTTTACATGAATGTAACCCTAATCCTCCATACTATATAAAGAGGTCTTTGGCACAAGAAATGGCACTAGTGTGTTGGTGATTTGTGATTCCACTTGAGGCTTCCACACTATTGGGGCTAAGCTCTTAAAGTTTGAAGACATCAAGCTACATCAAAAGGTATGTCATCTAACGAGAAGTTTGTAGTATAGGTGCTTCATAATATGCTAGTTAGGATGAAACCTTGGAATATTTAATATTTACATGTATAATAGAGAAAACATAGATCCAAGGTTTATAGGGTTGCATATGCACCATAGGAGTGTTAGAATGCTCAAAACCCAACACCTAACCGTATAAAGTTTTTAAAGCATACACTTAGCAATTATTGCTACCAATACATATTCGCAATCTAGCATAGAATCCAATGCTTCTTATGCTATAAGGCATCACACATCATACCAATCTATCAAGCAATTCCTAAAAGTATCCCTAGCCTTATCCTAGCATGCAACATTCGTAACATATAACATATCAACATGTATAGGTATTCTGGGAATCACTTACTTGAGCTCAGTCGATTGAACGCATCACACCCCTTTTTCTTTAAAAGAGTCATTTTAGAAATTCATTTTCTTTTGAAAGATTACCATCTCCTCCATTTGAGTTCAGTCACACCCGAGAGTGTGCCAAAATCCCTCAGACAAAGGATCTGATACCAACTTGTAACGTCCCAAAAATTATTAGGTAAAATTTCATTTTTAATTCTACCATAAGCACCATTTATCCTTTTCAATCATTCAAAAGTATATCACAGTAAAAATTGTTATCATAGTACAACCCCAAAGTCATAAAGTTGTAGAAATATGGGTGGATGCGCTACGATTAAGTCGGGCCCTTCCCTTTCGAACCGGAAGTACCTGAAACCGTAACCATAAAAATGTAAGCACAAAGCTTAATCAGTTTCCCTAAAATACCACATACCATACATATCCTTGGGCCTAGCCCTCACATTAGGCACAACCCTTCCTAACCAATGGGCCTAGCCCAATATACAATGCAAAAGTCACAAAGACAACTAGCATCCTACATAACATACATTAGGCCTAGCCCTTCCTAATCCATGGGCCTAACCCAGCATACAAATGGGCCAAACCCATTATATAATGGACCAATACCATCATGCAACGGGCCTAGCCCAACATACCATGCAAGATTTAGCACGACAGCTAGCATATAACAGATCCTAGTGGGCCGACATTGGTACCTTCGACCCACGAGTATAATAACGACACTCACTTGAATCACAAAACCGACCATAGCTAACTGCTCTCCTGCCAAAAGATGGGTGCTCGACACCTCTTATCAATCTACACAAGGTAAACCCTAATTCTACCTTCTAAAAAGTAAAGTTGACCAAAATTCAACCCAAGCCAAAATTGTCACACCCCAAAACCGAGAACGGCGGAAACGTTCTGGGGCGGAGGACGTCATGTATGTATCACAACAATGTGAAGTAGTAAACAAGCAACAACATCGTCCATTGCATTAATAGTAATAGTTTAATACATGTGTGTTCTTTCATAGAAATAAGACATTACAACAAGTAATCAAAATAAAAGACGAGTCTTGACTGCTCCCTCTTCGCAAACCCTGGTCATTGTACTTTTCTACTGGTGACCTGAGAATACAAGTTATTTTGAAAGTGTAGGTCAGCATTTAAGCTGGTGAGTTCATAAGTATTTAATGTAATTGTTCGTATAAGTTTGATGATAACATTTGAAATCGTTCAATGTAATTGTTTGTATATGTTTTGAAAACTCCTAGAAAATCCCATATTTTCTACTAGTATAAAAAGTACTCTTCTACCAAGACCTGAATGTTTTGAAAGTAGTCTTCTACCAAGACTTGTATGTTTTGCTGTAACAAAGATGGTTTTCCCCTTTATGACTACTATCTACAATATAAATAGTCTACTTCATCGTTTACGTGAATGTATTACAAAATAAAAGTAATAGGGAAAATATAGCCATATAAGTATTATCCTTTGGTATTAGGATAAACACGACATCGTGACTGCCGAAACGTTCTCACCTTGAATATCCGTAGATGTTCATTTTCCTCTGTAGCTAACAACAGGTTGAAGGAATGGTTAGTCCCATAAATGTCTTCCTAGTATAAGTATTAACCGTAGACATCAGTAGATGTTCATTACCTCTGTTGCTAACAGGTGGGTTCCAGAATGATTAGTCTCGTAAGTATACCTATAATGGTATCAACCGTAGACATCTGTAAGTATACCAGTCTAGGCTCTGATACCACTGATGGATTTTGGTCATAAGACATCCTATGTGCTCATACAAACCCTAATGCTTGGATCTAGGTTTCTCTATTGTACATGCTTTGAATCCAAGACTATAAACCCTAATTCTAGCATATGGAAATCAATATTAACATATAATTAGGTTTAAGATATTACCTTGATTGTTATGTAGCAATAACAATCTCAATTCCTCCTTGAATTGACTTTGGGAGGCTTAGAGTCACAAGTGTCACTCCTCTAATGGCTCACAAACACCATAAGCAAGAGGATGAAGAGGAGAGAGGATGGAGGCTGCCCAAAACATGTTCTAACCCTAGAAAAGAGGTTCCCCACGTTTTTGAGATAGCTAACAACAGGTTGAAGGAATGGTTAGTCCCGTAAATGTCTTCCTAGTATAAGTATTAACCGTAGACATCAATAGATGTTCATTACCTCTGTTGCTAACAGGTGGGTTCCGGAATGATTAGTCTCGTAAGTATACCTATAATGGTATCAACCGTAGACATCTGTAGATTTCCATTTACCTCTATTGCTAACAGCCGGGTTTAGGAACGGTTAGTCCCTTATGGTTTCTTACCACATAGTATCTATGTAAAAGTATCCCTATAAGTGTTTCCATGTAAGAGAAATCTCTGTAAGAGGATCCAAATAAGTGTATCCATGTAAGAGGAATCTCTGTAAGAGTATCCATATAAGTGTATCCATGTAAGAGGAATCTCTGTAAGAGTATCCCTTCATATAGCATGTAGTCTAGACTCATGAATGAACTGACTCTGGTGTAATTTCTTGTAATAGGGATAATGTTTTGTATCCCCTAAACTATTCCTATAATAGTTTACTAGAATGTAATTGATGAGTGTCCAAGTAGGTTTATACACCCTTGCTACCCAAGAGTGTCGAAACTGAATTAACTGATGGAACATTTATGACTATATATGTACATATGATATCTAACTAATATTTAAACGACCTTCGGACGAGTACCCAATATCCCATCAGACCACATCCAAATCAAGGAAAAGGAAACAGGGTGGATAGCCTTCCTAAGTCTTTTAAACATTTCTTATATAATTATACATGTAGAGGCATGCAATTTATAATATAAAATCATAAAAGAAGTTTTGTAAAACCTTTGAAAAGTTTAATAGATAAGAATTTATGACTTGATGTCAGTTTATAAATCAAATCGAAAACCGTTTGACAAAATAGTTTAAGTGTGAGAAAACCTTTGTTTGAAGCACAACTATAATAGATTCAAAAAGGAAACCTACAGTTGGTATGGCAGTTTCTAAAAGTGTTTTAACATGTAAAAGCGTTTGTGAAAATTACTTGAAGTACATATGAAAATATTCGTTTGTTCTTGTATATGAATGTATCTCCTTGAAATAGTATTTCTAGTAAGAAAAAGTGCGTGATGTTCTCGTAAAACTATACCTATTATAGTTTTCTTTAAGTGTCTCTCGTTTGTATAGTAATCCCTAGTAAAATGCTCACTTGTTATGAAAAGTATAATTTTTATAATGTCTGAGATGGACACATATACATACAGTATAAGCCGAGTGTTTGATTTATACATATATAACAACATTTTTCATTTCAAAAGATATGATGTTATCGTGATACATTTTGCATATGAAAGTTTCCTTATAATAGTTATAAATCACATATGATTCTGTTGATAAAAAGTGTATAATGAAACTTTATATAGCACACGCTAATAATCATGTGTTTTACTTGTATTCCCCCCCCCCCCCCCCCCTTAAAAGCATATAATAACATTTATAAAACATTTAAAAGTGTGGATTATAGGGGTATGAACTCACTTGATAGTTTGAAGAAAGCGAGACGAAAACCGAGCAGAACATCTACTCGAGAAAGCGGATCTCTTGAGATTCCCGGGAATCTCGGGAGCGTAAAACTTCCTTCCCAACTTGGATATGAAAACCGGGACTTTGGGATGACTCCGAGGGTTGAAACGCAGAGCTTTGGCGCAAGAAAGGGAAGAATTGAGCAAAAATGGCCGGCATCCTCGCATCCCTTTTATAGGGGCTGAAAGCCTCACGTACGTTGGGCGTACTAACGAGGGTACGCTGGGCGTACGCAACGTCATGGCTTACCGCATCCTCGGAAAAAGCATCGAACCGACGTAGACGGATTGAGGCCGAGCATCCGGGTACGTTGGGCGTACGAGGGTACGCTGGGCGTAACCTGGATTGGTCTGATGACTCCTCCTTCGGATAATACCGGATTTTTGAATTTAATTTATATTTTAATTATTTAGTAAACTTCAAAAATTCATATCTTTCTTATACGAACTCCGTTTTCGACGTTCTTTATATCCACGCGAAGGTGAGACTACGATATACAACTTTCGTTTAGACTCCGTCGGCAAATCCTGAATTTATTTTTAATATTATATTTAATAGGTCGGGACAGGAAAAGTCCGTTAAAGTTCCATAACTTCTTCATCCGACGTCCGTTTCTGTCAGACTTTTTACCGTTGCGCTTCTATTGTTGAGACCTTCGATTCTCATTTAGTTTGTGTCGGCTAAAAGTCTCTCGATCTCTATTTCGAGTTTTTAGTTGTCTACTGCTATATCCGTAACTTAGAAAAATCATAACTTCCTCGTTCGAAGTCAGATTTGGACGTTCTTTTCATCTACGTTTACGGTTTAATGATATCTAAAACTTTCATTTAGATACCTAAGGCTAAAAATTATTGTATTGAAACTTCGCATTTTACGTCTATCAGTGTTGCCGGTTTTGCTGAGAATCTTCGGTTGGTCATAACTTCTTCGTTATAACTCGGATTCTAGGGTTCTTTATATGTACGAAAACCTTGATACGATTCCTACTACTTTATTTACCCAAATAAGATTCTAGGAAAGTTAAATTTTGACCTAAATTTGACTTGTGATCCATCATATTGTCTCGAAATATCGGGTTGTCACAAAAATTCAATGGTCAAAGTCAAAGTCAAATGCCTATAATGCCAACTATTCAGCCACACGTCGTGACCAGCCCTTGGTCACGTCGTGAGGTATCACTCGGTCAGATTCCAACTCATCTCGACTCAACTCAGCCAACCCAGACATGAAAACTCATACGAGTTGACCTCACAATGTGATCATCCTTCTCTTACGTCGTGAGCCCCAATGAGCTTAATAGAAACGGGTTCATTCAATCCTAAAGTCATGAGACCTTATTTCTCACATCGTAAGCACAGTCTGAAGCCAAAAATCCAACATTTAAGTTCTTAATCCATTAATCCTTTCACTATAACATTATAGAAGGTCTTATAACTCCATAATACACTTAAATGTCGATGCTTTTAAAACGTATATGTCCAATACATGTCTAGATCTCATTTGGGTTACTAATTAAAGAAAAGGTCTTCCAACTTTCATGCAAGGTGCTAAAACCCAACCATTCACTAGATCTGAAGTTCACGAAATTCTTAAGGCCCTTATAACCTATAAAGTTGCGAACTATATGGTTTCCATTCATTCAAACATTCTCAACCAAGGAGGAAAGTGGGACAAAGCCAAGATCTAGTCATAAATAACAATAAAGGAGGAATCTTTGACACTTACAAAGGTCCAAAACAATGTAAGGTGATGATGATGATGATTTAATGCAAGTCTCTTCAAAAAAGTCACATTCTTCTTCTTCTTCTCTTCTTCTTGAACCCAATAATTACTCCAAAATGGCCAAGAATCAAACAAAGGATGATGACTAGGGTTTTATGAGGTGAAAGAGGGTTTGGAGGCTGATAATAAATCCTAAAATGGGTTTAGAGGTGCTTAAATATGAAGGAAACCCTAAAAGATCATGGGATTGAGATGCATCAATTTTCACATCGTGAGCCTCTATGTCTCACGTCGTGAGACCAGTCCCGAATAAAAGTTTTCATATTAGCCCATCTGACATCGTAAGCCTCTACGTCTCACGTCATGATCCTCCTTTCCTTCCAAAATCCAACCTTTTGACTCCTTGAAACCCTAATTCGATTCATCCAATAAAACAAGTGTTACATGTATATTCCTTTTTAACTATGCATCGGTTGACCACCTCTTACGCTATTATCTTCTTACCATTTTTCTTATGTACCATACTAAATGAATTGATGGTGAATTCTAAATTCTAGAATGAAGCTTCACTTCATGATACAGAAGATAAACCACTTCTCGTTGATAAGTTTACACTATTTATGATTCACGCGGATTCCACCTCAGCGTGATTGAAACATTCCGTTCTCTCCACAAATTCTTCTTGATAAAACTAAAAGATTCACTATGATATACCACCCACTTATAAAATTTTGAAACTCTATGCCGATGGTTAGTCTATGTACCATAGGTTATCACATGCATAAATTCCTTCTTATCCTTAAACTTTTCTTAAAAGCTTTATGATTCAGCGTAACATACCATACCCTCATGAGAGATTTAAAATTTGTGCAGATGGTTAGGCTATGAACCATAGTTTATTACACACACCAATCTATTCTTGCCATACATTTTTCTTTAGATTGTATGATTCATCATATGAAACCAGAAGCTAATAAAAATTCAAAAAACTTTGTGTCGATGGTTATATCACGAACCATGATGTATTACACGCACCTACCCATTCTCTCCCAACAAATCTTCTATTAAAGAAGTTAATGATTCATTGTATTTTCCATACACTGATAAAACTTCGACACTCTTTTCTGATGGGTACATTTCATACATGAATGTATTACACGCATCATCCATTCTCGCCTCTTATTCTTCTAATAAAAGAAGTCGATGATTCATCATAGAAAACCATACACTAGATGAGACCTTCCAATTGTAACAACCCGAAATTTCATGTCACTTCTTGTACCACAACTTGTAATCCAATCCGATCAACCAGACGTCATTTTCAATTTCGTTTCAAATTTTGCCATTTTATTAATTCATTAGTTTATATTGACCTAAAATGACTTAATGGGTGTCTTAATACGTTTAGAAATCACTTTAACACCCCACTTTAGTGATCGGGATAATTATAGAATCAGCCATATCGAGTCACGACAATTTGGTCGGGTATGACCAAAAGCCTCACTTAACGTCAGTATTGGGTAGAATTTCGTCGTGTCCAACTCCCGAACACTATATAAAGTGTTTTAAGACTTCATTTGAAGCCTTTGTCCAATTTCTCACTAAACTTTCACAACCTCTCTCCTCAACCCAAAATCAAGGTCCAAAACAAAGAATTAAGGCTTGAAATCAAAGAGGTAACACCCCTAACTTGTTATTCAACCTCTTTAGCCTTCAATTTTGTGTTTAATTTGTGATTTGGGACCAAGAACATGAGTTTATGTCCAAGGAACTAGCTTGGGCCGTAAACTCCTATCAATGGGGTTTTTAAGCCCTAAAACCCTCTCCTAAGCAATGTTAGACATTAGTAATGGCTTAATGACTTAATGGAAGGGACTTACAACAATTAAAACATTGATTTTAAGTGACAAAAGTGAGTTTACGGCCAAGACACATTCTTGGGCCGTAAACTCATATTCAAAGGGTTTTTGAGCCAAATAACCCTTCCAAATCATAGTTGGGACTTAGATATGACCTTAAGGCTTGCTAAACTAGACTTGGAACACCTTAAACATGATTTATGGGGGACAAAAGTGAGTTTACGGCCAAGTCATATTCTTGGGCCGTAAACTCCACTTAAAAGGGGATTTAGTGCCTTTAAACATGTCCAAATGCCTTGAAACTCAACCAATGGCCTTGTGGTAAAATCTAGATGCATCTAAAAATAGTTGAAGGGTTTGAAACATATCAAAAGTGTCATTTATAGGAGTTTACGGCCTAGGAGCATACCCTTGGCCGTAAACTCATAAAACCATGTTAATGATGCATCAAATACACTCAAATGGCTTGTATAAATTTCTAGAATCACATGTGCTTGTTTTAAGCATCAAAAACTATCTTTTTCATGGGTAAAGGAGAGTTTACGGCCTTAGAACATACCTCTAGGCCGTAAACTCCAATAAATGTGTTAAATGATGTTCTAAATTCATAACAAGGCTTGGAAAATTAGTTAGAATCACATGTGATTGTCCTATGAAGCTCAAATCAATTTTCCTAGGCCATAGGTGAGTTTACGACCGTAAACTCTTATGGGGTGGCCATAAACTCCCTCTTGAATGTTGTAAATTCTTTCCAAGTGTTCCAAGGCATTTTAGATAATCCATTCTAGCAATCCCCATGTCCATTTAAGCCCTTAGATCATCAAAACCACACCAACA
This sequence comes from Lactuca sativa, assembly GCF_002870075.4. Lineage (NCBI taxonomy): Eukaryota > Viridiplantae > Streptophyta > Magnoliopsida > Asterales > Asteraceae > Lactuca > Lactuca sativa. The sequence continues at coordinate 123,115,320 of NC_056627.2, forward strand.
TGAGTTTACGGCCGTAAATGTCACACCCCAAAACCGGAACGGCGGAAACGTTCTGGGGTGGGTGACGTCATGTCAAGTATCACAACACATGCATATAGTAATCAAAGTACAACAAGACATTGCATTAATAGTAATAATTTTACATGGTTACATTACATAGTATCAAAGTAATACAAACATAAAATATAAAGTGCAGCAAGGTATTTAGGCCATCTTCATCAGCAGCTCCCGGGATGTACCTGTCTAATTGCTTACCTGAGATTACAAGTTATTTGAAAAGCGAGTATCAGCATTTTTACAAATGCTGGTGAGTTCATAAGCATTTAGTGTCATTTAGTCAAATAACTTTAATAAGTAGTAGTTTAAGTGCTTTCAGTGCTTCAGTGTCCTTTCCAGAAAATCCTATATTTTCTTTAAATAAAGCAGCCTTCTACTAAGACTGTTTCGGTGCATTGTGGTAAGAGGTAGTTTTCCCTTAATTGACATTGCTATCAAAATACTGAATTTGATTATTTAAGAAAGCAGGAGGCATCAGTGCAATTGATGATTCAGGCTTTGTTGGATCGTCAGATGGATGCTGTCAATTCGTGTGGAAGAGCCTGATTTAAATGAAGGGCACTCGGAAGGTGGAAACTTCAGTGGGTCTGTTGGTCTAGCCAACCCACCGATAGTTAGGCAAGATAACCGTGATGGGAGGAATGATGGAATGGGATGCAAGTACAAGGACTTTCTAACTTGCAAGCCATCGACCTTCAATGGAAAGGAGGATCCGATTGGGGTTATGGATTGGATCTCCGAAATGCAATTGGCCTTTATGACTTGTGGCTGCAGAGGCAAGTTGCAGACTATCTATGCCGTGCGAAAGTTCCGAGGTGGAGTCGTTCGTTGGTGGAACACTCTAGGGAAGACGTTAAGCCCTAATGAGCCACTACAATTGTCATGGGCAGAGTTCTTGGCGCAGTTCAAGCGCAAGTTCTGCTCGGCTCAAAATCTATGGGAACTAGAGAACAAGTTTCTGACATTGACGAAAGGCAGCATGTTAGTTGATGAATACACCAATAACTTCACCGACAAGATGGAGTTTGCTTTGCGCATCGTTCCAGATGAGCTGACAAAGGTGGATCGGTATGCGAAGGGACTCCCATGGGAGTATGAGGTTCCAGTACGTCAGACACTTACTCTAGAGGCAGCTATCTGGGCTGCCAAGTCTGTTGAGAACATGATCAAGGGAAGAACCACCGAGAAGGTTGAGGTTGGTGAGAAAAGGAAGTTTGAGGGAACATCTGGTTCCGGTAAGAAAAGAAAATTTTCGAAATCTGATTCGAAAAAGTTTGGAGGAAAGGGAGGCGAAGCGAAGTGGTGTGATAAGTGTAAGAAAAAGCACTTTGTGAAATGTAGCGAGGATGTGACCTGCTACAAGTGTGGAAAGGTTGGACATTTTGCCAATGAATGTTCGAACAACAAAAGGATGTGTTTTGGTTGCAATGAAGAGGGGCATATTTTGAAAGACTGTCTGAAGAAGAAGGAGATAGCTAAGCCCAACATTCCACCAAATCCAAAAGCGAGAGCCTTCCAGATGACACTTGAGGCTGCGAAAGATGAAGCTGATGTTGCTTCAGGTACCTTTCTCGTTAACGAATTACCTGCTCAAATATTGTTTGATTCTGGAGCCAACTACTCCTTTATTTCGCATGAGTTTGGTAGAAAGCTAGCTTTGCTTGTTGATAGACTAGATAATGCTTTATTAGTTGAAGTTGCTAGTGGCAAGTTTGTACCTGTTAGCCATCGTATGAAAAACATCTTAATTGATCTTAATGGGAATAAGTTCCACGAGGAATTATTGCCTATCGAGCTAAATGGTTTCGACATCGTGTTGGGAATGGATTGGCTTAGCGCCAATGATGCCGAAATTTTATGCAAAAAAGAAGATAGTTAAAGTAAACCCGCCTGGGAAAGATTCGTTTATGGTGTATGGGGACAAACGGCGAGTGAATTCTGGAATTATTTCTCTAATGAAAACCAGAAAGTGTTTGACCAAGGGATGTACATCATATTTAGCATTCGTGATTGATGCTAAGAAAGAAAAGAAGGTGATGCAGAGTATTCCAGTGGTGTGTGATTATCCGGAAGTATTTCCCGAAGATCTTCCTGGATTACCGCCTGATCGACAAGTGGAATTTCATATTGACTTGTTACCAGGAACCACGCCGATAGCAAAAGCACCTTATCGATTAGCACCAACAGTGATGAAGGAGCTGATGATGCAACTTCAGGAGTTATTGGACAAAGGTTTCATTAGACCTAGTTCATCGCCCTGGGGAGCTCCAGTGTTATTTGTGAAGAAGAAAGATGGAAGTATGAGAATGTGCATCGATTACAGAGAGCTGAACAAGGCAACAATAAAGAATAGATACCTGTTGCCGAGGATTGATGACCTGTTTGATCAATTGCAAGGTTCGAGCTATTTCTCGAAGATTGATCTTAGATCAGGATATCATCAGCTAAAAGTAAGAGAGCAAGATATCGAGAAGACTGCATTCAGAACTAGATATGGACACTACGAGTTCTTGGTTATGTCGTTTGGACTAACCAATGCTTCGGCAACGTTCATGGATTTGATGAATAGGGTTTGTAATCCATTCCTTGATAAATCCGTGATAGTGTTCATAGATGACATTCTGATTTACTCGAAAATCCAGGAGGAACATGGCAGACACTTGCGAGAAGTGTTAGAAGTTTTGAAGAAGGAGAAGCTGTATGCGAAGTTCTCCAAATGTGATTTTTGGATTCGTGAATTCCAATTCTTGGATCACGTGGTCAACCAAGAAGGGATAATGGTTGATCCAGCAAAGATTGAAGCTGTGATGAAGTGGGAACAACCGAAAAGTCCCATGGAGATTCGAAGCTTTTTAGGATTAGCCGGATATTACCGCAGGTTTATCCAAGGCTTTTCTTCGATTGCTACTCCATTGACAGCTTTGACCACAAAGGAGCTACTTATTCTTGGAGTGATAAGCATAAAGAAGCATTCGAGAAGTTAAAGAAGAAGCTATGCGAGGCAACGATACTTTCTCTACCCGATGGAGTTGAAGACTTCGCTGTTTATAGCGATGCGTCTGGTGTTGGATTGGGTTGTGTTTTGACCCATAGAGAAAAGGTGATAGCATATGCGTCACGACAGCTGAAGGAGCATGAAAAGAAGTACCCGTCTCATGATTTGGAGTTGGCAGCGGTAGTTTTCGCTCTGAAAATATGGAGGCATTACCTCTATGGCACGAAGTGCAAACTTTTTACTGATCATAAGAGTCTCCAATATCTCTTTAATCAGAAAGAATTGAATATGAGGCAACGACGCTGGCTAGAATTACTTAAAGACTACGACTGCGAGATACTTTACCACCCCGGTAAAGCTAATGTTGTTGTTGATGCTCTCAGTCGGAAAGTCAATCTTGAAAGGAAAAGGCCAAGAGCGTTGAGAATTGAAGTTGTCTCGACCATTGTGGAAAGTATATAGAAAGCTCAAGAGGAAGCTTTTGAGAAAAATGACCGAAAGGAGGAACGTTTAGGTAAAACGTTGGTGTTTGGTACAAACGGTCATGGACTGAAGGTATTCCAATATCGTATTTGGGTACCTAAGTAAGGAGGAATTCGGGATCTCCTGATGGAAGAAGCTCACAAAACCATGTACTCAATTCATCCGGGTAGCACTAAAATGTATAGGGACCTAAAACCCTACTACTGGTGGCCGACGATGAAGCTTGATGTTGCAAAGTATGTGGCTGAGTGTGTGACTTGTGCGAGAGTCAAGACACAACATCAGAAATCGTACGGGAGTTTAGAACCATTGCCTGTGCCTATGGGTAAGTAGGAAGACATTGCTATGGACTTTGTCACTAAACTGCCCAGAACAAAGAATGGTCACGACATGATTTGAGTGGTCGTTGATCGATTCACTAAGAGTGCGCATTTCATAGCGGCCAAGGAGAAATGGTTTATGGAAAAGCTTGCGAATTCTTATGTAAAGGAAATTGTGAGGCTTCACGGTGTTCCGTTAACGATTGTATCGGATCGTGATAACCGTTTCACCCCAAGGTTTTGGAAAAGTCTACAAGAGGAAATGGGTACCAAGTTATGTTTAAGCACAGCTTACCATCCGCAGACCGATGGTCAGAGTGAAAGAACAATACAAACACTTGAAGATATGCTGAGAGCATGTACCTTGGAATTCCTAGGTAATTGGGATGAACATTTACCTTTGGTAGATATTTCCTATAATAATAGTTTTCACTCGAGCATTAAGATGGCACCTTATCAAGCTTTGTATGGACAAAAGTATCGTATGCCGTCTTGTTGGCTTGAGTGTAACGACCCAAATTTCACGTCCAAAAATTTCGTTTTAAAAACATTACTTTAGAAAATATTGATAGTTAAAAACATTGTTTGATCAACCATATCAAAATGTAAACCATGTCTAAAAGTCAAATCATATAACCATCAAAATATCAGAGTATAAATCCCAGAGAATCTCGTAAGTGCGGAAACAGTGTGTGTGCATGATGTGCCGCTACCGCGTCGGCTCTTTCCCCTTCGACGAAGAGGTACCTGAAACCAAAACTGCAAACTGTAAGCACAAAGCTTAGTGAGTTCCCCCACTGTACCACATACCATATAATCACATAACATACACATATTGTCAGGCATATCTGGGTGCCCGACCTACCCCTTCGGCCCTCTCGACCGGACATTGCCTAGCATATCTGGGTGCTGGCCTCCCTTTTGGTCCTCTCGACCGGATTCTGCCTAGGATATCTGGGTGCTGGCCTCCCCTTCGGTCCTCTTGACCGGATACTGGAGAACTACTTCTCCCCTCTACTACCACCACATAACATGTATCGCAATATCAGTATCTATCTAACATGGCTGGGTATGACTACCCCTTCGGCCCTACCGACCGGATATCTCGGGGACAATCTCCCCCTACTGTCACATAGGATCATATCATACTAGCATATAAATGCAACACAGGTAGTAGTAATCCCTAGATGAATATCACAGAGACAATCATCTACATACAACTCCTATTGGTGGGCCGACATTGTGGTCGTAGACCCACCGCTACTGGAAGGTAACTCACCTCGAATAGGCTGCTGGTCTGTGTGGGAATTGACTGTCTACTGCTGCTGCTGCTAACGTCCCCCGACTGTAATTCCCACAAAATGATCAGTAAAACACCGCTAGATGTTCTTAGGGTAAAATGACCCTTTTACGCCTTACCAAGTCAAAACCAGGTCAAAGTCAACTTCCAGTTGACTGGACTCGCCGAGTCCTGCGAGCAACTCGCCGAGTCCATCCCTCACTGATCCGGTCCCACTCACCAGGTCCCTCTTTTCACTCACTGAGTCACCCTTGACTCGCTACCCGGGACTTTGGGGCCGACTCGAGTCCCAACTCGTCGAGTCCTGCAAGCAACTCGCCGAGTTCCTCGAGCAGATCCCCTGCTCGCTTCCAATCCGCACCAAAACTCCCCATTCGAGGGTTTGGGGTTTCGGGACTACGTTATACAGTTAATTATGTGCACAGGTACGAAGGTTTAAGCCTTCGATGCTTAAACCCCTCGTGTTCTGTGGATGTTCATATTACTCGCCGAGTTTGAAGAACTACTCGGCGAGTTCCAGGCAATCTTCATAGGTCTCTCCGAGTTTGTTCATCCAACTCGCCGAGTCGACGACCATCTTCATAGAACTCGCCGAGTTCCACTTTAGGACTCGCCGAGTCCTTCGACCCATTTCCTGAGTAGGCCAGGTCTGGGACATGCAACACTTCCAGACCACAGATCCATGGTCCTAGGGCTCATTTACCACGTAAAGTTGTAAACTTTACGTGCATGCATGGCCCTATGAGCTCAAACATGCACTTCCAAGCTATACAAGAGGTCCTATACTCAATGGGGACTTCCACTACCTCAACCACAGAGACTTTATGCTACTATGAAGTCCAAAAGGTCCACATCCGAAGTCCTTGCAGAACATTAGCCATAAACACATAGAGATTTAGGTTCTTAGGGCTTAAAACCTCTTTTCTTAGGGACAAAAAGGGGACTAACGAGCTAAAGATCAAGTTAGGGTCTTTTCTAAATGAATAGAAGCCCTTCACAGAGTAGATTCCGGATCTTCTTCCCTTCTTGCACTCTTCAATCTTCTCCTTCTTCTCCCAAGCCCCAAACCACCTTCAAAATGCTAACAATCACCCACAAGGACACAAAGGAGGCTAGGGTTTCGTTCTACAGGTCTCTGGGAGTGCTAAGGGAAGTGGAGGCTGGGTTAGATCGATTAAATAGGGTGCAAACACCCGGGTTAGGGTTTTAAGTCCAGACAGGGTCTACTCGCCGAGTCCATCGGACCTACTCGTCGAGTAGACCGAGTAGATCCCGCGTCTAGTCCTGCTTCTACTTGGCGAGTCAGTCCTTCAACTTGCCGAGTCCAAGGCTAATTATGCAAAATACAGAGATTTAATAACCAAGAATACATACCAGGAATCAGGTGCTACAAATCTCGCCCACTTATTTTAGACTTCGTCCTTGAAGTCTGCTGCTCGATCCTGAAATAGCTCGGGATAGTGCTCCATCATCTCGTCCACCGGCTCCCAAGTCCATTCCGAACCCTTGCGGTGCTACCATTGCAGCTTCACTAGCTCCACCCTCTTGTTCCTCAAATCCTTCGACTTCCTGTCGAGGATTGCGACTGGGCGCTCAAGGTAATTCAGGCTGTCATCAACCTGAATGTCCTCTAACGGTACAACTGCTGAATCGTCCACTAGGCACTTTCGCAGCTGAGAAACATGGAAAGTGCTGTGAATCTGGCTGAGCTCGGCTGGCAGATCCAACCTATACGCCACCTTGCCCACCCGGGCTACGACCCTGAACGGTCCGATGAATCTCGGGCCCAACTTGCCCCGCTTCATGAATCGAATGACGCCTTTACAAGGCGACACCTTCAGGAGAACCATATCCCCGACTTGGAATTCCAAGTCGGATCGACGATGGTCGGCATAACTTTTCTGCCGACTCTGAGCAGTCTGAAGCCTGCTCCGGACCTGCTGAATCCTCTCGGTCGTCTTGAGCACCACTTCGGTGCTCCCCAAGACTCTCTGTCCAACTTCACCCCAGCATATCGGGGTCCTGCACCTTCGTCCGTACAACATCTCAAATGGAGGACGATCAATACTCGCGTGGTAGCTGTTGTTGTAATAGAACTCGGCCAAGGGAAGATAGGTATCCCAGCTACCACCGAAGTCTAGCACGCACGCCCGCAGCATATCCTCCAGGGTCTGAATGGTCCGCTCGCTCTGACCATCCGTCTGCGGGTGAAAGGCGGTGCTAAAATGCAGACGAGTGCCCAACTCGTCATGAAATCTCTTCCAAAATCTGGAAGTAAAACGCACATCCCTGTCCGAGATCACTGATACCGGCACCCCGTTCCGCGCCACGATCTCCCTGATATAGATGTCGGCCAATTTCTCGGCCGATATGCTCTCCTGAATCGGAATAAAATGAGCACTCTTGGTCAATCTATCCACGATGACCCAAATCGAGTCCACTCCACGCGCGGTCCTGTGAAGCTTTGTGATAAAATCCATCGTGATATCTTCCCATTTCCACAGTGGGATATCCAACGGCTGCACCTTGCCATGCGGTCTCTGATGTTCGGCCTTGACCTTCCTGCAGGTCAAACACCGCTCGACGTACCATGCTACATCCCGCTTCATGCAGGGCCACCAATAATCTAGATGAAGATCCCTATACATCTTCGTCGCCCCGGGATGAATAGAGAAGCGGGACTTGTGCGCCTCCTCCATCAAGATCTGGCGCACGCCTCCGTGATACGGCACCCACACCCTACGGTGTAGTGTCAAAAGTCCTCGGCTATCATAATCGAAGGAGGAAACTTAACCCACTACATGCTCGCTCTTCCGATGTTCCTCGTTGATAGCCTCCTGCTGAGCCTCCCGAATTTGCTCCAACAGGGGAGTCACCACGGTCATCCTCAAGCAGACGTCCCTGATCGGCGCCGTCTTGCGGCTGAGCGCATCGGCCACCACATTGGCCTTCCCCGGGTGGTAAAGGATCTCGCAATCATAGTCCTTCACCACATCCAACCACCGACACTACCTCATGTTCAGATTCGGCTGATCCATGAGGTACCTCAAACTCTTGTGGTCCATGTAGATGGTACATCGAACCCCATTGAGGTAATGTCGCCAAATCTTGAGGGCAAAAACCACCGCCCCCAACTCCAAATCATGCGTCGGGTAGTTCGCCTCGTGAGGCTTGAGTTGCCTCGAAGCGTAGGCAATGACATGCCCCCTCTGCATCAGTACCGCGCCCAACCCAGAAATGGACGCATCACAATAAACCACAAAATCCTCTACGCCCTCTGGCAGGGCTAAGATCGGCGCCTCGCACAACCTCTATCTCAACGTCTTAAATGCAGCCTGCTGCTCGGGCCCCCACCGAAAGACCACGGCTTTCTTCGTCAGCCGCGTCAGGGGCACGACTATCTTGGAGAAATCCTGAATAAATCTCCGATAGTAGCCTGCCAATCCTAGGAAACTCCGAATCTCAGATGGAGACTTCGGAACCTCCCATCTCATCACGGCCTCGACCTTGGCCGGATTGACCAGAATCCCGTTCTGGTTGACGAGGTGCCCAAGAAATTGCACCTCGCGCAACCAGAACTCACACTTGGAGAACTTGGCATACAAGCTCTCCCTCCTCAGGGTCTCCAACACCTCCCTCAGATGCTCCTCATGCTCCTCCTGAGTCTTGGAATAAACCAAGATGTCATCGATAAAGACTATCACAGAACGATCCAGCATCGGTCTGCACACGCGGTTCATTAGGTCCATGAACGCGGCAGGAGCATTGGTGAGCCCAAACGGCATCACCACAAACTCATAGTGGCCATAGCGCGTCCGAAACGCGGTCTTCTGCGTATCCTCCTCCCTGACCCTCATCTGATGATAACCCGAACGCAAGTCAATCTTGGAGAACCAAGATGCTCCCTGAAGCTGGTCAAAGAGGTCATCAATCCTCGGGAGTGGGTAACGGTTTTCACCGTTACCTTGTTCAGCTCCCGGTAATCTATACACATCCGATGCGACCCATCCTTCTTTTTCACAAATAGGATCGGGGCTCCCCAAGGCGAACTACTCGGACGAATAAATCCCTTGTCTAACAGCTCCTGTAGCTGCGTAGACAACTCCTGCATCTCGGGAGGAGCCAACCGATACGGTGCTTTGGCTATTGGAGCCGCACCAGGAACAAGATCAATCCTGAACTCTACATGTCGCTCCGAAGGTATCCCAGGTAGCTCCTCCGGGAAAACATCTGCAAAATCTCGAACCACCGGAACCTCGCTCACTGTCGCCTTACCCGCCTCCCGGGTATCCATCACATACGCGACATATCCTGTGCATCCCTGCTGAAGATAGCGCCTAGCCCTCGCTGCCGAACATATAGTGGGTCCACCCTGCGGCCTCTCGCCATGAATCACTAACTCCCCCCCGCTTGGGGTCCTGACCCGCACTAACTGCTGCGCGCAATCTATCACCGCCTCATTAGGGCTCAACCAATCCATGCCAATAATCACCTTTTTCCCGCGCAACGGAATGGGAACCAAGTCTACCAAGTAACGCTCCTCAAACAAACGCAGAATGCAATCTCGAAACACCATCGATGCTCGCACCGATCGATCATCAGCAATCTCTACCTCTAAAGGGCAATCTAACTCGCCCGAAGTCTCATGAAACTTCTTGCTAAGCGCAAGGGAAACAAACGATCGGGATGCACTCGAGTGGAACAATACCTGAACTGGGATGCCGTTCACATGGAATGATCCTAATGCATACATATACATACGGAGCACATATCAATATCATAACATCATAAAAATAAGATAGAGGGGAAAGAATCATACCCGTCACCACATCGGGTGCGGCGCGTGCCTCCTCGGTAGTCAACTGGAATGCTCGGCTCCTCACCACCGGAGCCTCTGCCTTGCCCTGCTGGCCATCCGTGATCCGCAGGGTCGCTGGAGATGGCGCCTTCACCGGCGCTGAAACTGACAACTGGGGGCAATTGGCCTTCTTGTGGCCCCTCTGGTTGCAGTGGAAACACAACAACTCCGATGTCTGAATAACTGCTGCCGGAGCAGTGCAATCCCTGCTAAAGTGCCCAGACTTGCCGCACTTGTAGCAGCCTGATGATCCCAACCGGCACGCTCCCTCGTGCGTCTTGCCGCATTTCCTGCAGCGTCCCCATCCCTGTTGGCCTTTCAGCCCCGCATCCGATCCCTTGGGCTTCTTCCCCGAAGCCCCTCCTGACTGACCCTCTTCTGCCTTCCGTTTCCGGATATGCTCCAAATCTATCTCCCTCTCCCTCGCCCTGGCAATCATAGAGTCCAAGGTAGGGCAAGCAGAAAAGCTAACATGCTCCCAGATGTCAGCTCGTAGCATATCGTGATAACAAGTCCTCCTCATTTCCTCGTCACCAGCATACTGGGGCACCAACAAAGCCCTCTCCCGGAACTTGGTGGTGATCTCCGCCACAGTCTCCATCGTCTGTCTCATGTCCAGAAACTCCCTGGCCAGCTGCTGAAGCTCGACAGCCGGCGCAAACTCTGCCCTGAACCTAGTCACAAAGTCCGACCAGGTCACCCACCAACCCCGGGCTCGATCCCATAAACACCCGGCTGCATACCTCACCTTCGACCCCTCGGGGCAGAAGCTAGTCAACTGGGCAGACTCGATGTCTGCAATCCATCGCCTGGCAGCGATGGGGTCTTTCACCCCATGGAAATCCGGCGCACCACTGCCCCTGAAGTCCTTAAAGGACAGTGTGCGAGATCCCGACTGGCTAGATGCCAAATCACTCCTGAATGCCCGCAGGCGATCCTCCATCAACTCCATGATACCTTCCTTGATCGACCCAAAGAGGATGGGGGTCGACTCAAGGATGCCTCTAGTGATCTCTGACGCGATGAACTCGCGTAGTCCCTCATCTACCGGCTCGGAACCTGATCCCGAACCTGACCCCTCTCCTGAACCGCCATCTACCGGCCTCGAACGAAGTACCACCATTCTTCAATACATCACAACAATAATTAGAGATACTGATACTTCTTGAGGGATCGCAACTACTTACAAGTTCCCTGGTCTTGTCTTGGCCTTCTTTGGTTCGGGTACGGATCCTCTGCTTTTAGTAGTACGGGCCCATACTACCTTCCACATCTATCCATACCTTCTTCAAGGACTGCCTCAACTCCACCAGATCCCTTTCCCTATTGTTGATCACTATTATACTCATCCCAGGCTCGCCCTAGGAAATCTCCGACTCTACTCGATCTAGTCCTCAGCTGCTGCAGACCTCTTTGTAATGTCAATTAGCCATCACCCGAATATCATCACATGCGACGAGACTCAGATAATCCTTCGAGTACCCGACTCGTCCCTACAACGGTTGGACTCAAACAAGAGTTGCGCAGTAGGATCAAATCCGGCACTCTAAGATTATTCAACTCTGATCACATGTGACGTGACGTATTCGTCGGCTAATTCCCATTATTCGGAGTCCCACATAGCACGAAGCAAGCATCATTCAGACAAGGGAAACAACCTCAAGCAACTCCACTCTCACGGAGGGAAACTGAATTAGCACACAGTGCTAACTCACACTATCGGGCACAACCCTAACATGCTACCCTACTGCTGTCTACTCGATACTAGCATGCAATTCTCCTACAGCTGGAACACATAAAGCTGGCACATAAGGCATCACTCCTAGATCCTTAGTCCTATTCTAGCATGTTGTTCTACAAAAGCTGATAAACATAACATAAACTTGTATGGGTACTTTGGGGAATACTTACTTGAGCTTGGCCGGTCGCGCACATCACACACTTCGTTCTTTCTTAAACCCTTTTCTCAAAATTAGAAAACATTTTCTTTTAGAAATTCTTTTAATCCCTCGATTTGAGTTCAGACACCCCCGAAGGTGAGTTCGAATCCCCCAAACCAGGGCTCTGATACCAACTTGTAACGACCCAAATTTCACGTCCAAAAATTTCGGTTTAAAAACATTACTTTAGAAAATATTGATATTTAAAAACATTGTTTGATCAACCATATCAAAATGTAAACCATGTCTAAAAGTCAAATCATACAACCATCAAAATATCAAAGGTATAAATCCCAGAGAATCTCGTAAGTGCGGAAACAGTGTGTGTGCATGATGTGCCGCTACCGCGTCGGCTCTTTCCCCTTCGACGAAGAGGTACCTGAAACCAAAACTGCAAACTGTAAGCACAAATCTTAGTGAGTTCCCCCACTGTACCACATACCATATAATCACATAACATACACATATTGTCAGGCATATCTGGGTGCCCGACCTACCCCTTCGGCCCTCTCGACCGGACATTGCCTAGCATATCTGGGTGCTGGCCTCCCCTTCAGTCCTCTCGACCGGATTCTGCCTAGCATATCTGGGTGCTGGCCTCCCCTTCGGTCCTCTCGACCGGATACTGGAGAACTACTTCTCCCCTCTACTACCACAACATAACATGTATCGCAATATCAGTATCTATCTAACATGGCTGGGTATGACTACCCCTTCGGCCCTACCGACCGGATATCTCAGGGACTATCTCCCCCTACTGTCACATAGCATCATATCATACTAGCATATAAACGCAACACAGGTAGTAGTAATCCCTAGATGAATATCACAGAGACAATCATCTACATACAACTCCTATTGGTGGGCCGGCATTGTGGCCGTAGACCCACCGCTACTGGAAGGTAACTCACCTCGAATGGGTTGCTTGTCTGTGTGGGAATTGACTGTCTACTGCCGCTGCTGCTAACGTCCCCCGACTGTAATTCCCACAAAACGATCAGTCAAACACCGCTAGATGTTCTTAGGGTAAAATGACCCTTTTACCCCTTACCAAGTCAAAACCAGGTCAAATTCAACTTCCAGTTGACTGGACTCGCCGAGTCTTGCGAGCAACTCGCCGAGTCCATCCCTCACTGATCCGGTCCCACTCACCAGGTCCCTCTTTTCACTCACTGAGTCACCCTTGACTCGCTACCCGGGACTTTGGGGCCGACTCGAGTCCCAACTCGCCGAGTCCTGCGAGCAACTCGCCGAGTTCCTCGAGCAGATCCCCTGCTCGCTTCTAATCCGCACCAAAACGCCCCATTCGAGGGTTTAGGGTTTCGGGACTACGTTATACAGTTAATTATGTGCACAGGTACGAAGGGTTGAGCCTTCGATGCTTAAACCCCTCGTGTTCTGTGGATGTTCATATTACTCGCCGAGTTTGAAGAACTACTCGGCGAGTTCCAGGCAATCTTCATAGGTCTCGTCGAGTTTGTTCATCCAACTCGCCGAGTCGACGACCATCTTCATAGAACTCGTCGAGTTCCACTTTTGGACTCGCCGAGTCCTTCGACCCATTTCCCGAGTAGGCCAGATCTGGGACATGCAACACTTCCAGACCACAGATCCATGGTCCTAGGGCTCATTTACCACGTAAAGTTGTAAACTTTACGTGCATGCATGGCCCTATGAGCTCAAACATGCACTTCCAAGCTATACAAGAGGTCCTATACTCAATGGGGACTTCCACTACCTCAACCACAGAGACTTTATGCTACTATGAAGTCCAAAAGGTCCATATCCGAAGTCCTTGCAGAACATTAGCCATAAACACATAGAGATTTAGGTTCTTAGGGCTTAAAACCTCTTTTCTTAGGGACAAAAAGGGGACTAACGAGCTAAAGATCAAGTTAGGGTCTTTTCTACCTGAATAGAAGCCCTTCACAGAGTAGATTCCGGATCTTCTTCCCTTCTTGCACTCTTCAATCTTCTCCTTCTCCCAAGCCCCAAACCACCTTCAAAATGCTAACAATCACCCACAAGGACACAAAGGAGGCTAGGGTTTCGTTCTACAGGTCTCTGGGAGTGCTAAGGGAAGTGGAGGCTGGGTTAGATCGATTAAATAGGGTGCAAACACCCGGGTTAGGGTTTTAAGTCCAAACAGGGTCTACTCGCCGAGTCCATCGGACCTACTCGTCGAGTAGACCGAGTAGATCCCGCGTCTAGTCCCGCTTCTACTCGGCGAGTCAGTCCTTCAACTCGCCGAGTCCAAGGCTAATTATGCAAAATACAGAGATTTAATAACCAAGAATACATACCAGGAATCAGGTGCTACATTGAGGCTGGGGAAAAACAGTTTATGGGACCAGAGATGGTTCATCAAACTGCTGAAAAGTTGAAAATAATTAGGGAAAGAATGTTAGCGGCTCAAGATCGTCAAAAGAGCTATGCTGACAAGAAGCGAAGACCGATGACTTTTGAGGTTGGAGATTCGGTTTTGCTTAAAGTCTCGCCGTGGAAGGGACTTATAAGATTTGGTAAATGGGGAAAGTTGAGTCCAAGGTTTATTGGACCGTTTAAAGTTCTTCAGAGGGTTGGGAACCAAGCTTACAAGCTCGAATTACCCGAAGAACTGAATGGAATTCACAACACTTTTCATGTGTGTTATTTGAGGAAGTTCACGGGAGAAGTTCCCGATATAATTCCAATTTCTGAATTGAGAATTGATGAGAACAAAAGGTTGATTGAAGAACCAGAGGCAATTGTTGACCGAAAGACTAAGAAGTTGCGACGCAAAATGGTTGGGTTAGTGCTTGTCCGATGGAAACACATGAATGGGCCGAATCTCACCTGGGAGACGGAGAGTGACATGTTGAGTCGCTATCCGCATTTGTTTGTTGATGTGTGATTCCGGGGACGGAATCATTCTAAGGTGGAGAGAATTGTAACGCCTGTGTTTCCGGGCTTGCCACTTTTAGCAATGTAATAGTCTAGGTTAACCTTTGTAACCCATTTTGAAATAATGAGATTGTATTATTTGAGTACTATGTGTTTTGTGCTTAATTGCTTAATTATGTGGTTTGATTAATTAAGAATAAAAATAAGTGTCAAAATTTAAGTGTAAAATAAACTTAATATCTTTGAATAATGTTGTAGTAGTTGAAACGAGGTTTCCGAATATATATAGAACGCCCAAATCTGACTTCATATGAGGAAGTTATGATTTATCGAAGTTTCTGCTTAGCGGTGTGCAGCCCGAAATACTCGATTTGAGATCGAATGGTTTTTAGCCGAAGCGATCTAAACGAGGATCGAAGGTCTCGTTGTTGGTATCGATGCGATATAAAGTTAGGCGAGAACGGACGTCAAACGAAGAAGGTATGAATTTATAACGAAGTTTTTTCTGTCGCGGCCTATTAAAAATAAATTCGAAATTAGCCGATGGAGTATAAACGAAAGTTGTAGAGCGTAGTCTCACCTTTTCGTGGATATAAAGAACGTCGAAAACGGAGTTCGTATGAAGAAGATATGAATTTCCGAAGTTTATTAAATAAATTGTATTTATTTTTAATCTTTAAATCCGGCATTATCCGAAGGCGAGTCAGCAGTCCGATCCGACGTACGCCCCGCGTACTCCAAAGAGTGTCGACACTTCGGATGACGCATGCAGTGACGATTTCGGAAGCAGTATGCGCCACGTACTGCAGTACGCCCCACGTACTCCGAGGCTCCAGCCTCCTATAAATAGGATCCAAAGGCAGCCGAGTCTTTTGTTCATTTTCTCTCTTCTCTCTCCCGTTTTGCATCGTTTTGCGTGCCAGAAATATCCCAAAGCCCCGGTATTGTTCCCGAGCCCCGAGGCAAGTCCCGAGATCCCGAGAAGTACGGTTCCCGAGCCGAAGCTCTGCCCGCGAGAAGTTCGATTTTTGAAGAGGTCTTCCAGATCTGCTGAGGATTACTACTTTTGCAAGTCGTAGTGCTGTCTGATCATCTTCTAATCAAGTGACTATGTGGTTACTTTCTTCTAACGCATAATTATGAAGTATTTTATACGGAATACGTATTATGTGTATAATTTTGTGGTTATGTGTGTGAATGTGTATTCACTTTCTTCTAACTCATAGATATGATTTATTCTCTATGAGATATGTGTTATGTGTGTGTGCCTCATCTGTTATGTGAAATATGTGTTGATTAAGGCATGCTATACAGGGTTTTAAACTATGTATACAAATTGTATAATCTTTATCTACTAATATGTTGGGTAGAACATGGGTAGATAGTTGGTGTGTAATAAACAGATGAGAGGCCTCGTTGTTGTTTGATTTAGTCATCTAGCGGAGTTTAGATGACGACCACATACTTTTCTAGATACTCTTGCGGAAACATTAGCAGGTTCGCCACCTGTAGGTGTTAATGAACTTGGGTGTTCATTCGCTATACTCCATCCCCCTCATGGTTGCCTTATTTGACTTATATTGCTGAGGTACCCCCGAAGCATGTGTTGTCGCCCCGATGAAATATTCTTAGACTAGGTCCCTTATGTTAGTTGTCTTAGGGACATAAAGTGAGAAACGGGAATGGGTAATTGGGTTATTGTTGGTTGGTGAAAATTAAATATGATTATTTATTGTGGGTTGAAAACCCTATATGCTCACCAGGCTCCCAAGCCTGACCCACTCAGTTTTATTTGTATTACAGGACGTGGCGCAAGGGCATGAGATGGATGAACCATCAGTTGTTTTGATTACAAGTCTGTATATGTATATATTTGTTGAATGACTTGTAATGTTATCGTTTATGCTTATTGGTCTGTATCGGAACATGACACCCCGAGTTTTGATTATAATGAAAATACATTTCTTTTATGAAATGCTTTGGTAAACATTGTTTTATCATGTTTTGTTTTTGGGAACAAATTCCGCAACTCTTTCAAATCAAAAGGATTTACTCTGAAAATATTTTAAAAGCATAAATGAAAATCGGTCTTTTCTGGCCGAGATTTTGGGGATGTCACAATACAGAAACATGATTGAAACAACATCAATTTATGTCTTTTTCATCTCTAGCTAGAAAAAAATTGCTAACCGGAAACATAGACACTACCGAAGTGCTCACCTCTATCGGACTTCACATTAGAAAACCTAGCTAACTTATGAGTCTTCGGCCAGTGAAAGAGGGACATCTGTTAATTTCAGTCTGTTGTCTGTAGAATGCACTTCAAACCAACACCTTTGTTGATGCGACTCTCCAATCCCTCCTATTTGTCGGACTTGTAAGCTTGTTATAACTTTCTTTTTCGCTATATGTCTTTTTATATCTACTTCATAGTGGTTTGTAACTTTCTTGTAAGTTTCTCACTATTCTTATTCCCAAAATATAGGTAGCCGCTCCGAGGTCCTTCATTGCGTAACACTTCCCAAACTAGGACTTGACTACCTACAGTGTCGGTATGTCGTTTCCTATGAGTAGTATGTCATCGACATACTGTATGAGAAAGCTAATTATAATCCTACTGGCTTTGACATATACACATGATTCATCCTCGATTCGCAGAAAACCAAACTCTTTGACTTTCTCATCGAAACAAGGATTCCATCTACGAGATGCTTGTTTCAATCCATAAATGGACTTCTCAAGCTTACACGCTCTATTAGGGTGCTTCGCATCAACAAAACCCTCTAGCTGACTCATGTAAACATCCTCAACCAACTTCCCGTTAAGGAAAGCGGTTTTGACATCCATCTGCCATATCTCATAATCATGAAATGCAGCAATGGCTAGCATCACCCTAATAAACTTTATCTTCGCAACCGGTGATAAAGTCTCATCATAGTCAACTCCGGGAGTTTCAGTGAAACCCTTCACAACCAATCACGCCGTGTAGGTGTGTACCTTCCCATCCATGTCGGTCTTGTTCTTGAAGATTCACTTGCACCCGATCGTCTTACGAACTGGCACATTGTCAACCAAATTCCAAACTTGGTTGTCATACACGGACTGAATCTCACTGTCCATAGCCTCTTTCCATTTTGTAGACTTCGGGCCAACCATGGCTTCCTTGTAGTTATTAAGTTCATCCAAATTTATTATTGTACTATCACTAATAAACGTATCACCCTCACTCGTTATATGAAAACCATATAACATAGGTGAAACACTAACTCTATTGGAACGTCTAAGAGGTAAGGATTCATCAATTGGTTCAACCGGAGTTTCCTCCTTCGGTTGAGCCCCAGCGTTAGAGGTTCCTTAATCGCATGAATCTTGAAGCTCTTCAAAATAGATTTACCTCCTACTGTCTCCTTAGCTTATGAGTTCTCTTTCTCAGAAAACCCCTCTCCTCGCAATGAAGACAACATTGTCACTCGATCTATAAAAGAGATATCCAAAGGACTTCTGTGGGTAGCCAATGAAAATACACCGTTCACCACGAGGCTCTCATCTTACGAAAGCCTCGCAACCCCAAACCTTGATATCTGCCAATGAGGGAGCTTTCCCTGTCCAGATCTCGTGAGGTGTTTTGGCAACCTTCTTTGTAGGGACTAAGTTAAGGATATGGGCGGCAGTCTCTAAGGCATACCCCCAGAATGAGATAGTTAGTGAAGCACGACTCATCATGGAACTAACCATGTCTAGCAGGGTTCGATAACGCCTCTCAGCCACACCATTTAACTGTAGTGTCCTCTGTGGCATCAATTGCGAAACTTTCTGCATTCCTTGAGGTAGTCGTGGAATTCAAGACTTAGGTACTCTCCTCCTCGATCGGATCAAAGCATCTTGATTTTACTGCCCAACTAATTCTCCACTTCTTGTTTAAACTCTTTGAACTTTTCAAAGGTTTCTAACTTGTGCTTGATTAAGTAGATATACCCATATCTGCTATAATCATCGGTGAAAGTCATATAGAAGCGGCTCGCATCCTTTGTGGTGGATCTAAAGGGACCACACACATCGGTGTGTATGAGATCTGTGACATCCCCATTTTCACGGCCCGAAAAGACCGATTTTGTTTATGCTTTATAAAAATCAGAGTTCCTCTTTCAATAAAAATGTTGTGGAATTTGTTCCCAGTAAAACATGATAAATACGTTATCAATGCATTTCCGAAGAAAAGTATTCTTATTCATTTTAAAACATTTGGGATGTCATCCTCAATACAGAAACATAAGCATAAACAGAACTTACATTCATTATCACTAGTGATTTATATCTCCTTAATCTCTCAGTGTAATGTGACTTTATATAAACGCCTATGATATAAATAAACTGAGTGGGTCATGTTGGGAAACCTGGTGAGTACATAGGTTTTTTAACCCACAATAAATGAGTTTATTAACTTTATCAAACCAAACAATGCCGATTACCCATTCCCTTTATCCTCACTTTACGTCCCTAAAACATCTAACACAAGGGACCTAGTCTAAGGACTATCATCAGGATGGACACTACTGCTAAGGGGATTCCTCAGTAATAAATGTCCTTAAGGCAATCATGTGGGGGATGGAGTACACCTGGTGAGCACACAGTTCAAATAAACACCTACAGGTTGCGAACCTGCTAGTGTTCCACTGGACTGTCTAGAATATCCATGGTCGTCATCTATACTCCGCTAGATGACTAGATCATCAATAACATATATAACGAGGCCTCTCATTATTTCATTTTATCACACAGCAACTAACACATCTACCCATGTTTTACCCCAACATTTTCGTAAATATAAAATACATATATAATTTAAATCATTGAAAACATTTATAAAAATGTTCATCCAGCATAGATAGCAAGTATTCAGATAATATGCACACATAGCACATAATTTATATAAAATACTTCATATCTATGTGTAAGATGAAAGTAACTATGCACTCACTTGATTAGGTGGTGACTCGGCACTCGGATAGCACTTCGTTACTCTTAAAACAATTTCCTCGATAAAACCTAGTATCAATATGACTAGAGTTTAGTCTGACGTTAACGGCAACTAATTAATAGTTTAGTTATTATTATTATTATATAAGCGTTAAATAAAACTCAATATAACTCATAATAATAGCCTAATTACTTATTATAAGGTCCTAATAACATTACTATATTAAAACATAAGCTATACTAAAGATCGGTTAGGCGTAGCTCACTTACAGCGGGCTTTCTCGAAAACTGGGCTTCGCTGGAGCAGCGTTCCCGAGCCGAAATGCTCTTGTCTTGGGACTCCAGGAGCCTCGGGGCTTCCTTCGGGTGCTAGGGGTTTACCTACACTTTTAGGGGGTTAGGATAGGCTAGAGAGAGAAAGAAGTACGGAAAGGTGTGAGAAATGAGAGAACATGACACTTCTATTTACTGGGTGAAATCCTGACGGACTCGTCGAGTCGGTTCACTGACTCGCCGAGGCAGTGCCACGTGTCATCACCTGATGGCTTTCCTTGGGGAGAATGCCTGGGCCCATATTCAGCCACATCACCCTTTTTGCAGCAGCACCCTGCTGACTTCTAAACTCCGTAACTTTCGCATACGAGATCCATTTTTGAAGTTCTTTTTTTCCACGCGTAGTTAAAAAGAAGATCTACAACTTTCATTTAGACTCCGTCGGCTAATTCTCGACCGATCTCTAATTTATTAGTAGGAGGCGTTTAGACTGTTAAATGACCGCGAAGAATTCGTAACTCCTTCATACGGAATCCATTTTCGTCTATCTTTTTACTGTTGAGTTCCTATTAATAAGATCTTCAACTCTCATTTAGGTCGCGTACGCCAAAAACCGCTCGAACTAAAATTCGAGTTTCGGGCCGTGTACTACTAAGCCGAATCTTAGAAAAATCATAACTTCTACATACGAAGTCAAATTTGGGCGTTCTTTTTATGGATTTTCTCGGTTTAACATATTCTACGACTTTCGTTTAGATCACTAAGGCTAAAAAATCCTCCATCATAAATTCACTATTTGCGTCTCCCGGTGTCGTGCCGGTTTTGCCGTAAAACTTCGGTGGGTCATAACTTCTTTGTTATAACTCGGATTTCGGCGTTCTTTATATGTATGGAAACCTTGAGAAATATTCTAAAACTTGGTTAAGACTATTTATTATAAATAATATTTTTCCGAAAAGTCGTTTTCGACACTTATCGCCTCTAAATTGACTATCCCGGATCTGCATGCGTTACAATTGTCTCCCCCTTAGGATGATTACGTCCCGGAATCATCAACGAAACAGGGCTCGTATAATGACTCCATACGTAATCTCTTCATCCTAGGTAATAATTATAACTTCTATATTCCTTCAAGTCTCTCTTAGACTCATTGACTGTAAGCAGTACTCGATCGTGCACCTGCTCTCTACCTCAGGTTAGACTCCAAATTATGAACTATCATCATGTGATGCTCGTTTAGACTCAGGTCTCTAGAGTTAAATTGTAAAACAGACTATGCCTTCCTTCATGTTCTATTGTGATATAATCACACTTTAACATGTAGCATTTCTAGCTACCAACTTCTTTAACAACGAGCGTGATACTTCTATTGATCGCTTTGATTTAAATTTTTTGGTTTAAGTCAGACGCTACATCAAACTTGGTTCTCTGAACCACGTAACCTAATCATCGTAGTCGGACTTAATGTGATATGACCACTAGGGTCGGGATAACAACAATTTTTCTTAGTCATTACCGAAACAATGGTAACGCCATACTTGAATAAAACGAAATTAATTACTAGCTTCTTGGTAACCTTCTGACTTTCCCTGATCCAAGCGTGAGTCATGTGCTTCCGGTAGTATAGGCCTCTACTACCTTTCACACCTACACATACTCGTACCAAGTATTGTCTCGCAGTTCACCCAAGTCACCATACAAGAAAATTACATAACAACTTGACACATTAGATAACAAAACGAAGGTTTTATATTATTCCTTGAAACGATTACATAGGTGTTCAAGTTCAACCTATACTATGAATCTAATAGGCTACACCACACGATTACTTCATAGATCCTCATTCCTGATCCATTTCGTTTCCATCTTCTTCGTCAAGGATCATATGGAACGCTCTTGCCTTCGGTTTCGATGGAATGTTTGGTCTTGCTGCCCCTTTCTTCTTCAGGTAATCCTTAGCAATGTGCCCTTCGTCACGACATTCATAACACACCCTTTTGCTGGTGGTGCACTTGTTGGCGTAATGTCCGATCTTCCCACACTTGTAGCAAGTCACTTCATCGCTACATTTCCTGAAGTGCTTCTTCTTGCACTTCTCGCACCATTTCACTTTGTTTCGTCCTCCGCTAAACTCCTCTGAACCAGACTTGATCTTCTTATTGGGCCCCGTAGACCCCTCAAACTTCCTCTTTTCGCCAGCCTCAATCTTGTTGGCAGCTCTTCCCTTAATCATATCCTCCACAGACTTGGCAGCCC
This sequence comes from Lactuca sativa, assembly GCF_002870075.4. Classification (NCBI taxonomy): domain Eukaryota; kingdom Viridiplantae; phylum Streptophyta; class Magnoliopsida; order Asterales; family Asteraceae; genus Lactuca; species Lactuca sativa. The sequence goes on from NC_056627.2 coordinate 123,137,662, forward strand.
AGATAGCTGCCTCCAGAGTATGTGCCTGACGTACAGGCACCGCGTACTCCCATGGAAGTCCCTTTGCGTACTTATCGATTTTTATCAGCTCATCCGGAACAAGACGCAAGGAAAACTCCATCTTTTCTGTGAAGTTGTTCATGTATTCATTGATAGACATGCTTCCCTTCTTCAGGGTTAGGAACTGGTTCTCTAGCTCGAGCAGGTTTTGAGCTGAGCAGTACTTTCGTTTGAATTGCACCAGAAATTTTTCCCATGTTAGTTGCAGGGGCTTGTTGGGGCTTAAAGTCTTCCCCAAGGTATTCCACCAACTTATAGCGCCTCCTCGAAACTGACGCACTGCAAACGTAGTTTGTAGTTTTCCTCTACAACCGCACGTCATGAAAGCTAACTCCATCTCCGAGATCCAATCCATGACCCCGATCGGATCTTCCTTTCCAGTGAAAGTCGATGGCTTGCAAGTCAGAAAATCCTTGTACTTGCATCCATTCCTCTCGACTCCGTCATCTTGGTTGTTTTGTCGAACTATTGGTGGGTTGACTTGACCAACAGTTCCACTGTAGTTCCCCTCCTCAGTCTGCCCTTCGTTCAACTCGGTCTGTTCGATCTGTATTGTTGCTTCCTCTCGATTTTGTTGGAGCAAACATCTGGTTTCCTCCATTTGACGATCCAACATCACCTGGATCATCGCTTGCACTCCGGCCATCGTTATTGGCTCAGTAGCTGCCACCACAACTGGTATTTGCTCAATCATTGGGGGCTGATCTTGGTTCCCATTTGCATTCACGTTTCTGCTACGGGTCCTTGCCATCCTAATCTATACACCGAATAAGGTGAATCTAGATCTTTATTGACGTTTAAATCATCCTTATCACCCCGAAACGTTTATATGCTAGTTCTAATATCATAGTTAAACGCCTAGAATCCTAAACACATAAGGTTTCCAGATCCGGTCGGCAATAGACCATAGATCCGAACAATTAACAGCATATCACGCACAAACATTTAGCACATAAAAGCATTTTAGGCACAATTACTAAAATAATCTAATGCTCACACTTCACAATCATCGCTTAGCATTATAAGTTTAAGTCTAGAAATAAATCCATATTCCTAGTTCGCTTCAACTAATGCTCTGATACCAACTGTGACATCCCTATTTTCACGGCCAGAAAATACCGATTTTGTTTATGTTTTATAAAAATCAGAGTTCCTCTTTCAATAAAAATGATGCGGAATTTGTTCCCAGTAAAACATGATAAATACGTTATCAAAGCATTTCCAAACAAAAGTATTTTTATTCATTTTAAAACATTTGGGACGTCATCGTCGATACAGAAACATAAGCATAAACAGAACTTACATTCATTATCACTAGTGATTTATATCTCCTTAATCTCTCAGTGTAATGTGACTTCATATAAACACCTGTGATATAAATAAACTGAGTGGGTCAGGTTGGGAAACCTGGTGAGTACATAGGGTTTTCAACCCACAATAAATGAGTTTATTAACTTTATCAAACCAATCAAACCCGATTACGCGTTCCCGTTATCCTCACTTTACGTCCCTAAAACATTTAACATAAGGGACCTAGTTTAAGGACTATCATCGGGATGAACACTGCTGCTAAGGGGATTCCTCAGTAATAACTGTCCTCTAGGCAATCATGTGGGGGATGGAGTACACCTGGTGAGCACACAGTTCAAATAAACACCTACAGGTTGCGAGCTTGCTAGTGTTCTACTGGACTGTCTAGAATAGTCCGTGGTCGTCATCTATACTCCGCTAGATGACTAGATCATCAATAACATCTATAACGAGGCCTCTCATTATTTCATTTTATCACACAACAACTAACACATCTACCCATGTTTTACCCCAACATTTTCGTAGATATAAAATACATATACAGTTTAAATCATTGAAAACATGTATAAGAATGTTCATCTAGTATAGATAGCAAGTATTCAGATAATATGCACACATAACACGTAATTTATATAAAATACATCATAGCTATGTGTAAGCTGAAAGTAACTATGCACACACTTGATTAGGTGGTGACTCGACACTCGGACATCACTTCGTTACTCTTAAAACAATTTCCTCGACAAAACCTAGTATCAATATGACTAGGGTTTAGTCTGACGTTAACCGCGACTAATTAATAGTTTAGCTATTATTATTATTATATAAGCGTTAAATAACACTCAATATAACTCATAATAATAGCCCAACTACTTATTATAAGGTCCTAACAACATTACTATATTAAAACATAAGCTATACTAAAGATCGGTTAGGCATAGCTCACTTACAGTGGGTTTTCTCGAAAACGGGCTTCGCTGGAGCAGCGTTCCTGAGCAGAAATGCTCTTTTCTTGGGACTCCAGGAGCCTCTGGGCTTCCTTCGCGTGCTAGGGGGTTTACCTAGACTTTTAGCAGGGGTTAGGATAGGCTAGAGAGAGAGTGTAGAGAGAGAAAGAAGTAGGGAAAGGTGTGAGAAATGAGAGAACCTGACACTTCTATTTATAGGGTGAAATCCTGACGGACTCGTTGAGTCGGTTCACTGACTCGCCGAGTTAGTGCCACGTGTCATCACCTGATGGCTTTCCTTGGGGAGAAAGCCTTGGCCCATATTCAGCCATATCACCCATTTTGCAGCAGCACCCTGCTGACTTCTAAACCCCGTAACTTTCGCATATGAGCTCCGTTTTTGACGTTCTTCTTTTCCATGCGTAGTTAAAAACAATAGCTACAACTTTTATTTAGACTCCGTCGGCTAATTCTCGACCGATCTCAAATTTGACAGTTGGAGGCGTTTAGACTGTTAAATGACCGCGAAGAAGTCGTAACTCCTTCATACGGAATCCATTTTCGTCTATCTTTTTACCGTTGAGTTCCTATTAATGAGATCTTCAACTCTCATTTAGGTCGCGTACGCCAAAAACCGCTCGAACTAAAATTCGACTTTCGGGCCGTGTACTACTAAGCCGAATCTTAGAAAAATCATAACATCTTCATACGAAGTCAAATTTGGGCGTTCTTTTTATGGATTTTCTCGGTTTAACATATTCTACGACTTTCGTTTAGATCACTAAGGCTAAAAAGTCCTCCATCATAAATTCACTATTTGCGTCTCCTGGTGTCGTGCCGGTTTTGTCGTAAAGCTTCGGCGGGTCATAACTTCTTCGTTATAACTCGGATTTCGGTGTTCTTTATATGTACGGAAACCTTGAGACATATTATACAACTTGGTTAAGACTATTTATTATAAATAATCTTTTGCTGAAAAGTAATTTTCGACGCTTATTGCGTCTAAATTGACTAGCCCGGGTCTGTGGGCGTTACAAGATCCAATAGATCCTCACCCGTTTCACAAGTACCAGTAAACGGTGACTTGGTCATCTTTCCAGGTAAACAAGACTCGCACACGTCATCATCCCTAAGGTTGAATGACTCCAATACTCCATCCTTTTGGAGTTAGGCTATTTGTTTCTTGTTGACATGTCCAAGACGACAATGCCACAAGTGTGCTTTATCCAAACCATTGGAAGAATCAATACACAACACATCATTTCCTAAATTGTCTACAACCAGCACGGTTTCATATATTCCATTACAAGGCAATGCTTCAAAATAGAAAACACCATTAAGAAAAACATTAATAGAACCCTTTTGATTATCAAATGAATATCTAAAACCTTGTCTATACAAACCATGAAAAGAAATGATGTTTCTTTCCATATCTAGTGAATAGCAACAATTATTTAAATCTAGTCCTAATCCATTACTAAGCACTAAAGAGTAAACTCCAATCTTGGTGACAGGCGACGACCTTCTGTTCCCCATGCTCAAGTTTATCATCCCATGCTCCACATCCTTATTTCTTCTTAGGCCCTGCAAGTCAAAACAAATGTGAAAACCACATCCTGTATCAAGAACCCAAGAAATAGATTGTGATGAATCGTTAGATTTAATAGTGTAAATACTTGCATAAGATGGCTTGATCTTTCCATCCTTGATGTTTTACAGATGTTTCAGGCCGCTTCATTTCCTATGCCCTATTTCGTGGCAGTGATGACACTCTGCATCCTTGGGGTTGGAGTTGGGTTTAGCAGAACCAGCCTTGGTTCCACTAGAAGAGGTGCCATCATGGGACTTTCCCTTATGGTGGCTCTTTGAGGGAGCCTTTCTCTTCTTACCCTTCCCTTGCCCAATAGCCAAGAATGGGATAGTAGCAGGAGTAGTAGTTTGTGTAACGGACTTGTCCTTGAGGTTACTCTTGGCAGTCCTCAATAGACCTTGCAGCTTGCTCAACGTGACCTCCTCTTTGTTCATGTGGTAGGTCATGTGAAACTGATTGAAGCAGGGTGGCGGTGAATGAAGAATGATGTCAATCGCCAGCTCTTCATCGAAGTTAACATTTAACTTTAACAGGCAGTCAACATACCTATGCATCTTCTATAGATGAGTAGTGACAGACTCTCCGTCTCTGATCTTAGTTGTGATCATCGACGTAATGATCTCATACCTTTCCTGCCTCGCACTTTGGTGATACCTTTCCACCAAATCCTGATGCATTTTGTAGGGATAGAAGTCCTTGTAGGACATTTGGAGTTCAGCAGTCATTGTCTCTAGCATGATGCAATGGACTTTCGTGGCATCATGCTCATGAGCCTCGGAGGCAGCGATCTCTTCGGGAGCGGCAGTGTTCACGTCCACCTCTTTCAGCCCCTTGTCGAGGACATATTATTTGTCCTCGTAGCGGGTGATCATCCTTATGTTGTGGATCTAATCGTTGAAATTGTTTCCGTCAAAGATCACCCTCCCACACAAGTTCATGAGTAAGAACGAGCTGGAGGAGTTTGAGCCGGAAGCGTTATTCAGGTTCGACATCTGAAAAGGAATAGAAACAGAATCTGATTAGATAAGAATCCCCAATTAAACACCCAAATGAAAAATTAGGGTTAGGATCCGACAACATTATTTGCAATTTAGAAGAAGGATGCCGCAATCTAAACAACAAATAATTTGAAGGTAAGTGAATGACGATTCACTAATTTCTGCCATGAAAAACAAATTAAAATTAAGTTTAAAATGTATTGAAAACTCCTAGATCTTTTGAGATTCATTGAACTTTTCAATGGCATGTTTAAATCTTGATATGCCCCTCAAGTTTCTGACAGGGATGTCGAGGATCACAAAGTGGGTGTGAATAACCATGCAAATGTACATGGTGCCCCCAATGTTACAATCACCTAATCGACGTGCCGGTTAACCACACATGCTTCATTGATCTATGACAAACATCGAGTCACCCTTAGCCACCTTTTCTTAGAGCCCAATTGGTGTCCCGGTTAACCACACACGCTCCACTAACGTCTTAGCAAGGGTACAAAGTGTAATTTCATGGAATTGCATCAAATTCACTTTTACCTAAACTAACTAAGACTGAGAATTTTATAAAAAAACATTTAGTTACTTTATAAATTCATTGTAGTTTTAATGAGGAAAGTGTTGCCCTATCATACCCGTTCAACTAAAGACCCCCCACCAATCAAGGAAGCTGTGGGTGAGAGTGGACACCCATTAAACAGCCATTTTATAGGCCATAACCTTATACCCCCCCTCCCCCCCCCCCCCCCCCCCCCCGGTTATAGATCGACTTCGTGAATGAGGCCTACTAACGGTAAGACTAGCATTTAAGTTATACATTTATAATAATTATTCTTATAATATTATAATAGTATATGGTGAACTCTAAACTTGTAAGATTCTAGGGTTTGGAATTTAACAATTTCAAACTTAAAGTTTTAATCTAAAAATTAAATTCCAAAACTTGAGGGCAAGTTTTGAAACTTTTCAAAACATTACTAGATTAAATTCGAAAATTATTAGATAATCACATTATTAATATTTATCACATAATTTAATCTTTTCCATACAAGATAATTCAATTCAATTTACAAATGATTAATCTTTATCTTATAAACCTAGTAATTATCTTAAATTGACAATTATCCATTAATTTGATTTGGATACGATCACCAAAATTAAAAAAAAAATCTGATTTTTAATTTGAAAAATTAATTTATGGTAATTATCCAAACCAAATCAAGGCAGAAAATTTGTAATCCAACAAATTGTTGTACTCACGTTGTGAGCCTCTATGGTCACGTTGTGAGTTCAGTCAAAACAGAAAAATGAATTTTTCATATTTGAACAATAAACATTGCATCAAATACATTGGAATCAACAATCTAAGCTCTGATACCATTGTTGGGTTATGAGCGAAACAACATTCCTATGGTGTTCATGCAAACCCTAATGCTTGGATCTAGTTTTTCTAATGATTCATGCATATTGTCCAATACTTGAAAAACCCTATTCTAGCATACAAAAAAATCTAATTGAATATCAAATAAACAAGTTAGATGAATAACTTGATTGTTGATTTTAGATCTTGAAGCTTTGAGAACTTTAGCACCTCAAATGTTGTGCCTCTAATGAATTACAATCACTAAAAGCAATTGGATGAAGCAACAGAGAGAGGGGAGAGGGAAAATTCGGCATCAAGACTTCTAGGGTTAGGTGTAGCCCAATTCTCATGCCCAAGGGTTCCTTATATAGGTGTGGGAATTAGGGTTTCAGTCATTATCCTTATCTGGTTACTTAGCCACCAAGTAGCCCATAAGATAACTCTAGAATCCCTCACTTGGACGAAATCTTCAGGCCTTATCCTTAGATTTCGTCCACCCTGCCCTTTAGGGTTTCCTTGCCCAACATTGCCAGTATCACATAATTACAATTCAGTCCCCTTAGTTCAATTAACTTCTTTTGACCACAAAATTAATCCTTAATTAATTCTTGACCAATGTTAATTAAAAAAATATGATTTCTCTTTTAATATATTATTCTTATAATATATTAATAAACCATAATAACCTCTATCTCTATTATTCATCCAGTCGAGTTGCTTTGGTGAAGACAACCCAAAAGGACCATGCACAACTGGGTCAAGTACATACCAAATATAGTTATGGACTTAGACACTAATCCAACAGTGCCAGCATGCCCTGAGTAGCTTGATGAGAACATGTTGCATGAAGAGATTCATCTCATCCTTTTTCTTAATCTCCTTCTCCATCCTCTAAATTTTTTTCTCATGACGAACATGAGTTTGCTTAATTAGTCCATTGGTGGCCCCAATCATGTCGTCATGGACCTTGAGCATTGTAGTGATGGTGTCAAGGTAGTGATCCAAGCTATCTTCAGTCGAAAAGAGATAAGCTGATCAAGTTGAGCTTCATATTCAGCAATCATTGGTTCGGACTTGTTGGTCTCGTACAGAGATTAGAGGATTGCATCAAGCTTGGAATCCAGCCCGGAAACCTTTGCATCGAGTTTGGTATTGAGTCCGGTCACGGAAGATTCAATGGCATTGACTTTCTTCATAGTGTCAGAGACATTGTCTCGGAGTTCTAGAATGGAAAATGGATCAATGTAATTTCCTAAAGAATATCCGGTGTCCGAAGTGGAAGTTCGGGACTTGTTCTTGTCAACTTCTTGGTTGACTGGCGGTTCGGATGTGCCAGGATGGGTTATATCGGTGTTAACATTCTTGGGAGTGGATTCAGTTTCACCTTCAAGATTGACCTAGACTTCATCGTCTATGTGAATTTCTTCGTCAACCGGTTCCGAAGAGGATGATGAGAGTCCAAAGTCGAAATTCGGCCTTGATGAGGATGGCGTTTTATGAAAGGGAAATTAGGAGAACAACTTTGGAGTAGCAATTGAATAACCTTCATCATCGAACATGACTTCATCGAAAAGTTCTTCATTTGGATCCGAGTGTATAGCATCATGGAGATGAGTCTTTGGCGTTTCTCCGGAAGTGAACTCCAAATCTATGATTTCATCAGTAGGGACAACGAAGAGCAGGTTGCTCTGAATAGCCCTATTTCTCATCGAGATGAGAGTTGCTTCAACCTGAGACCTGGTGAGTTCCAGATGTCTTGTACAAGCCCTATAAACAAAATCTTCCCACAAAGGATCGTTAACACCTGGTCATCTTGTACCCTTACCAGGTATCAGACCAGTCGAGGCGCCTAAGGTTAGATGGACTACTCTATCCTCAGAATGCTTGGGGTCCAGAACAGGGGTTTCAAACCATGCTTGTGTAGAAAGAAATGGGTTTTCAAATGAGACTCGTGGGTTTGTTCCACGGGCAAGGAACTTTGTTCAACACCAATAGCACCTTGTTGGAAAGATGAGGGTGGATTGTGTGGAGACTCCTCGTGTGTATGTGTGCTTGTGATTTTTAAACTCCGAAGGGTACTTCGGAAGAGAGGGTAGGTGGGGTAGGAGGATGGCCAGAGTCAATCAGAATGTCATTGGCTCCATCCGGTTGAGAGGAGGAACCGACATTGGTTCTCTTTTTAGCTCTTGGCTATGAGGGACATGATTTCCTCTTGGCAGATTTCTTCTTCTTGCCACCTAAAGGAACAGTCTTGGCTGCTTCCAGAGTGGGCTCAACGGGGACTGGGTCAGATTGTGTAGGGTGATGATACACAATCGAAGTCTCCATATGATGTTTCAAATGAATGGATCCGGAAGGAAGGACGGCCGACATATGTTCCGATAAACGTCTAATTGGTTCGAAGGAAGTTTGGTCCGGAATATGATAATGTCTAACAGTTTTGAAAGAAGAAATACCTCTCACGAAATAGTATCGATCAGAATTGGTTCGGACATCTCACGGTATAGTTGTTGGAGTGTCAGGGCCCAAAATCTAGGGCTTGAAATCTCGTTTGGCTTTCGTTTGATGCCAAACTTCTGAAGTCTTGTCACAAGACTTCAGGAAGATCGACGTCGTTGCTCTTGGCGGAGAAGATATTGTATACCACGTATAACCAGTCTTTGCTAAGAGTATTCGTACCTCCGTGTTTGCCGGATAAAACCCTAACAATAATGTAACAATCCAAAATTTAAGACCAAAAATTTTATTTATGATTAAGTTATTATAAAACCAACAGTATAAAAAATCCATAATAACATCCCATGTCAAAACCCAAAGTGTCAATAACCAAAACATGTTATCATAAAACAATATCAGAGTGTAATCCCAAAGATCTCATGTGCGGAAAACATAGTGTGATGCGCTGCGATCGCCGGCTCCTTTCCTTTGAAAATGAAGTACCTGAAACCAAAACTGAAAACTGTAAGCACGAAGCTTAGTGAGTTCCCCAAAGAACACATACCATACATATCAACATACTGCCTAGCATATCTGGGTGTTGGCCTACCCCTTCGGTCTCTTTCAACCGGATACTGTCAAGCATATAAGCACATAAATCACATACTGTCATACATAACCATAAGCCATACATATATAATAATCAATAAAGATGTTATGTGCCCAACATAGTCTTTCCATTATGCCACAGGCCGCCATGTGGTCTTTCTTGCCAAGCCAGGAGCCACCCCCTCGGTCTTACAGACAAGTGCCAAGAGCCACCTCCTGGTCTTCCATACAAGCAACACAAAGACAACTAGCATATATATACTACTCTACTTAGCCAATTAGCATACATTGTGCCAAGAGCCACCTTCTGGTCTTTCATACATAATGCCTAGGGCTAATCCCCGGGTCTTCCTACCATATATAATAGCATATAGTGTGTGCCAGGAGCCGCCTCCTGGTCTTTCATACATAATGCCAAGGGCTAACCTTCGGGTCTTCCTACCATGCATCAACTAAATGGGCTGTCATTAGTGCCTTCAACCCATACAAACAGTGAAGAGACTCACCTCGCACTGCTGAAGTCCCGCGAATAAATCTTTGGCCGCTGGCTGACAGATCCCCAAACTTTCAATCATCAAAACAACACCCAATTAACCATTTGGGTTTCAATGCATAACCATAAATACACACTTGGAGTAAAAGGACCATTTTAGCCCAAACCCAACTTGGTCTAAGACGATGGCCCAAACATACACTCTAAAGGCCCAAAAGCCAAACAATGATCCAAGGCCCAACATATGACCCATTTTTCCAAATTGGGACCAAACCTCTACATGGTATTACCTTAAGGCCCAACCATTTATTCCAGTCCAAACAATTGGCATTCTAATGGTCCAATATATCATAATCATTAAGGCCCAATTATGGCCCATGTATGACCCAATTTTCTAAATTGGGCCCAATCCTTTCCAATGGGCCTTATCGTATAGCCCATCCAAATATTCTAGTCCATATACTTGCTCTTGGATGGCCCATCAATAGCCCAATAGAAAGGCCCAACTCAAGGCCCAAACAAAATTAGGGTTTTCACATAAAATGACGATAAGGGTTAAGTGTTCCTACTTAACCCATTACAGAGTTAATCCATTAAGTCCATCACTCCACTAGGCCAATGTGACAACCGTCAATTTTTGGTCAAGTCAAAGTCAACTAAAGTCAACAAGTCAAACCGGTCAACTCAATTTGCCCGTAGGTACTAGAGTTTACGTTATGTAATTTCTAAACAACTCTTTATTCTAATGAGAGATCATAAATCGAAAAGTGCGTACATCTAGATCTCCTTAACCTAAAACGGTGGTACGTGGAGAGCCAAACCGATAAAACAATGTTACATACTCATCGGGAGTATGCAAGATCCTTAAACAAGGCTTAACGGGGTTTACGGACCTTGCAGTGCGTAGCCGGACACTCAAAAAGGTCACCAATGAAACCTCTCTCAATCGTTTTCACTCCATCTCTTCGTATGAGAAATCTCTCCAAGAATGTCAAATCTCTCCCAAATCTCTCTAAGTATGTGAAATCTCTTCCAAATCTCTCTTTGTATGAGAAATCTCTCCAAGAATGTCAAATCTCTCCCAAATCTCTCTAAGTATGTGAAATCTCTCCCAAATCTCTCTTTGTATGAGAAATCTCTCCAAGAATGTCAAATCTCTCCCAAATCTCTCTAAGTATGTGAAATCTCTCCCAAATCTCTCTTTGTATGAGAAATCTCTCCAAGAATGTCAAATCTCTCCCAAATCTCTCTAAGTATGTGAAATCTCTCCCAAATCTCTCTTTGTATGAGAAATCTCTCCAAGAATGTCAAATCTCTCCCAAATCTCTCTAAGTATGTGAAATCTCTCCCAAATCTCTCTGTGAATGAGAAATCTCTCCAAGAATGTCAAATCTCTCCCAAAACTCTCTAAGAATGTGAAATCTCTTCCAAATATCTCTTTGTATGTGAAATCTCCCCAAGTATGTCAAATCTCTCCCAAATCTCTCTGAGTATGTGGAATCTCTCTCAAATCTCTCTCGAAATCTCTCCCAACTTTCTATAATCACTCGGGGCATCCCGACCCTCGAAGTTGGCGAAATCAGCCCAAAAACGGAAGTCTACGCGAAAAACGGACCTTAGGAACCGAAACCCCTCTTAGGAACCGAACCCTCCTGATGAAGAAGGCTGCTGATCCGAACCGAAGGTACTGTTCACTAACCGAACCGAAGGTACTGTTCACTACTGTTCACTACAGTTCATTCGGTTCTGACTTCTCGCCTTTTATCTCCTAACCGAACCCTCCCTTCTGATGGCTTGCCGAACCTTCTCTTCTGAGGACCGAGGACCGAACCTTCTGAGCCTCGCTTCTGAGCTCGGACCGAACCCTCGGCCAAAGGACCCTTCGCATCCCCCTCTGGTTCGCAACCCACTTCGCGGCTCAGCACCAGCAAGGACCGAGCCTCGGCCTAGGGACCGAACCTCGGCCTAGGACCGAGAGGTCTCGCTGGGAAGCACTTTTCTCCCGGTTTTCAACCAAATTTGCGTTTTAGGCCCATTTTTAATTGTTTTAGCACGGGATTTTCACCCAAAACTTTATTTTAACATATAAGTCCCCTAAACTATTAATTAATCACGTTTTCAAGGATAAAACCTTATCCAAAAGGGAGTAGGTGAAGTACAAAGATGGACTGTTGACTTTCCTTTATTTTATGACACAAGCAACCTCCATCACCCACTCCATGTCACTATTCCCCATCAACCCTTACCTAGTCATTTCATTGTACTTTTCCCACCTTTTTCCAACCCCACAATTGGTCAAAGGCTAGAAAAGCCTCCTCTCTCCTCATTTCTCTCATTTTCTCTCTTTTCACCAAAAAGAGCAAACACTTTTCTCTCTCATTTTCCCTCTCTAGAACTCGAGATTTGAGGGCTGATCTTGGGATTTTCCTACACATTTGGTAAGAATAATCCCTTCTCTTTATGATTATTTCAGTTCTTTCTACTCGAATCATGGATATCTTACACAAACTCTCTCATAATTGTGTTAGATCTTCGAATCTTCAAGTGATTCTTCAAGTGTTCTTGGGTTGAACACTTCTCTTCTTCAACACTTACCTACTGAAATCACTCAAGGTGAGTTCATACCCCCATATTTTCATGTTTTCTCAAGTTTTTAGGGGGGGGAATACAAGTTAAAACACCAAGAACATAACTACACTTTTCTAACAGCCTTCATCAGAAAAGTTCAACTCCATTCACAGACTGTTTTGGACCACTTAAACATTTTAGTTTTCAAAACTGTTTTAGATGTAAGTAGCTCCAGTTCTTATCTTTAAAATGAGTACTTGCACATCTCCATACGATTATTCTACATATTATGGTGATTTTTACAAAACTGCCTATCATTTCAAACACCAATCCGGACCAGTCTGTGATTATGGACTTTTTCACCGAAGTTGGAGGTCATTAAAAATCATGATAAAAATTATGAGTAAACTAGACACATTTTGGGAACTCTCAGAATTTACGGATTTAGTTTTCGACTTCGTATGATTTTTCTATGGCTTTTCTAAAACAGTGTATAATGGTTGAAAATTTGTTAACAACTTATAACTTTCACAACACTTTGTATTATGTTGAGCAAAGTGTATAACGATAAGTTCCAAATGTTGAATGTGTTTCCATGTTAGTTCATCATCATAAAATGAAATATAGTCATTCATGATAAGATTATTCATTCATTTAGAACACGTATATTAAGCTATAATGAGCATAGTTTATGGATTCATAGTATTAAAGCATTCATAAAAGAATTCTTATACATTACAAAACGTTTTGGATAGACTATAATAGGTATAGTTTATGATACATCACATAACACACACGTACAAAAAGGGTACATTCAAACAGAAAGGTTTTACACTCCCGCACACAACTTGTAAACTTGTTAACCTAAATTGTGAGACAATCTCTTTCCGTACGTCCGAGTGCGGGATATAAATTCCTGTTAGTTATAATCAGAGTCTCCTGGAGGGAGAACGTGATAATTGTGTATAGATCTATATTGGGTTTGACACCCCACACCTTGCTGCTAGCTACAGTGGGACCTGCAGGTCTACGGGTGACAAATGTCATTTCAGTTTTACGACGCCTGAGAAACGTCGTGGCAGGTTCATTTAGTCATAGTATGATTATAGCGACTCACATAGGGATATAACAATACATAAAGTTTACGGGATTTTTATAAAACTTAAATGGGTTTTATGTCGATTTTAAAATCACTTTTTATCTCAATAAGTACAGATATTACTGTACACTTTCGGTTTTGGTATTTATGACTACACATCATTTGAAACCACATTTATGACTTTAAGTATGAACAATACTTGTTATTTTCTCGGTCCTGAGATTTAGGACTACGTATACATAAAGTATTAACAAACATAAGAATTTACGGGAAGTTCATTTAATTCAAGCACGTTTATGTCAATTCAAACACATATCATTTTCTATTAGTAAGAGAGGTTACTTATACATTTTGGTCTTCGGTTATAAGACTGCATTACATAACTTTTATAAAGAAAATATCGGATTTTCTGGATACATATTCTATCGCTTTTACAAGGAAAACGGTTTACTTCTCCAACAAAATCTCTTATGAACTCACCAACCTTTGTGTTGACACTTTTCAAAACTACTTGTATTCTCAGGAATTCAGTGGAAACAGGAAATCAACCACGTTTTGAGGATGGGACGATAAATCGTCGAACAGTTCACTTTGTATCATAATGTAATTGATTTGAATCATGTAAACATATACTTTGGTGTAACTTTTTCAATTATATTTATGATGGTTGTATTTACTTTGAGCACTATTATACTCGTTGTTGTGATACTCTACATGAAGTCCTCCACCCCCGGACGTTTCCGCCATCCTTGGTTTGGGGGTGTGACAGCCAAGCATACAATGTAATCAGGTATAAGTCATAACATTAATCCCATGGTCCAAAACGTGCGTCCCGACAATCCAAAACCCGTATGTACAAAATTAGGGTTTTCTAAACACTAATTAGGGTTTCAAATCCAATCGTGTGCCAATTAATCCATTGGTTAAGTTTTTGATAAATTAGGGTTTCCTTATGTCAACTAGGGTTTCATTAGGTCGGGCACCACCCACTACCACCTCAGGTAGTGGTGGTCAATGGTGGCGGCCACCACCTCGTGGTGGTAGTTACGATTCTAGTCCAAATCATGCCCAAGCATTCCAAAAACAGTCCAATCACATGCAATGCACACCGCCTCCCAACAAGGCGGCAGGTGGCGGCAGAAGGCTGCAACCACCACCTCACGGTGGTGGTGGTGATGGTGGTTTCTTCGAATCTTCCGGTCATATATTGTTCATACAACATAACACCACAATCTCACACAAGTTAAAATAAATACACACACACAACTACCCATACACGGTGGCTAAGGGTGGCAGAAATGAAAATAGTGGCGGCAGCCACCATGGTTAGCTGCCATGGTGGCTTGCCACACCTATGACCTACGTGCTTCATGTGTTTCTAGCAGCAACATATGAACAAATGTAACACGAGGCCACAACTCCCATCCGCCGACCAGGTAGCTGATAGTGTTGGAACAAGCAAAACGGTGACCAAGGGCCACCGGTGATAGTAACGATGTTCCTGACATCGTATTCACAGAAAAGAACAAAAGAGAGAGGAGGTGGCTGGTGGTTAGACTTACCGGTAGCTTCCCTTTCACTCACGCCCAACACAACGACAAACACAGCTCCAATAGTCGGTCTCGGTGGTTCATCCGGTTGCCCATGACGTCTCCGACAACAGGGGTTGTAGTTGAAAGTCCATAGTTTTGTGGTTTGAGCTAGTCATAATTTTTGTATAGATCTTTTCATAATGTCAGAGTGTGTATTGCAGTATTGCTTGAATTGGGCTTGTAATATGTGCAGCCACACATGTGTGTGCGGCCACACACCGTGTGTGCAGCCGCACACGTGTGTACGGCTGCACATCTCTTGTGTTGGTAGGAGGGGTACTATTTATAGCAACTGAGTTGTGTCAGATTGTACTTTTTACTTTGAGTCAGAACTCTACAGTGGTTGTACTTTTCTCAAGTTGTATTTGACATTTACTCATAATAGATGTGTGCATGCTTGAATTTACTTCTTCTTCTACATTTCACCTTAATTGCAATCAACTTAATTGAGTACTGAACTGGATCCTAAGTTTTGGGACTTACAATTGGTATCAGAGCCATTTCAGTATCAATTGAAGTTTTTTTTTTGAGTGTGAGGGTGCAAAAATTTCACTGTTTTTGAAGTATTTTTGATCGAAGAACTGTTGTTTGATTCTTGTTTTTAATAGTTTGCAAAACCTCGAAATCAAGTTTCATCAAAAATCTAAGAAAATAGGGTTGGCTGTCAACTGTTGAAGGTTTATTGCCAACTGTTGAAGGTTTGCTGCCATAGTGTGTGCGGTGGAGCATATTCTTGAAGTGTGTGCGGTGGAGCGTATGCTTAAAGTGTGTGCGGTTGGTTTTTACTGATTGAGAAGTGTAAGGCTGAGTGTGCGGTTACAGTGTAAAGCTGAGTGTGCGGTTACATTGTGTACGATTGGATTTGTTATTAGTGGGTGTGCGGTTGAGATTTAGTGTGTGCGGTTGAGACTTGTTTGCTGTCAGTGTGTGCGGTTGAGACTTGTTTGCTGTTAGTGTGTGCAGTTTAGACTTGTTTGTTGTTATTGTGTGCGGTTGAGTGTGCGGTTAAGTACTATTTTGTTGTTGGGTGTACGGTTGAAGTCAAGTGTGTGATTAACCTGTGTGTGTCAAAATGGAATCTCAAAGTATGACTGCTCATCAAGATTTGGATGCAATTATGGGAACCACTACTCGTATTCCCAGATTGCTATCTGCTGAAAGATTTCCTGAATGGAAATATCGAATTGAAAAATACATCAAAATGAAAGATTTCAAAATTTGGAGAAGTATTTTAAGAGGACCAATTCGGATTGCATCCACTCTAGACGATGGCATAGTAATTGACAAACAAATTGAAAACTACATTGATGATGACTTTGAAAGAGTTGAAGAACAAGAAAAGGCACTCGCCACACTTACCATGGGATTGTCTCCTGAGATAGCACAAGGATTTCGTGAATACACGTCAGCAAAAGCATTGTGGGAAGCACTCATAGAAGTTTATGAAGGAAATGAAGACATGAATCAAAGCCGAAAGACATGCTTCGACAAAAATTCAACATGTTCAATTATGTAGTGGGAGAAACACTGGAAAATCAACTGCAAAGATTCATCACACTAACCACTGAAATGAGCTATGCAGGCGTGATGGTAACTAGGTCCGAAATTAACAAGAAGCTGCTAAATTCTTTTCCAAAATCATGGGACATGAATGTCTCAGTGATTAAAAAGACAAAAGACCTGAACCGTTTGAGTTTATCTGAAACAATGGCAATCATCAAAGCTTGCGATCTTGATGATAAACAAAGAGAAATCAACCATGTTAACTCGTACTCTACAGCTAATCTTTGAATTCAAAACAACAACACCGCTTTCTCAAGCTTTACCACTCATTCAAATTCTCAAGTTCATATTCCCCAAGTTCAACCTTATGCAGTTCATCAAACCACACCATTCAACATATCTCAAATGCAACAAACTCAAGTCCCTAAATCTCAAAACATGTCTCAAGTTGGTTCGAGTGTTGTTTCTTCCACAGGTGTCTCAGTTCAATCTCAAGGAATTGGTTCCCAAAGTTCATCTGCAAGTGAAAAAGAGGAAAATTTGGCTCTAGCTACTGGATTAGTAAATTATTGCAATGCCTTCGTTGCCGGAGAGCTCTCTCCACAACTTTCATTCGCTGATCTCGACCAAATTCACCCTGAAGATGTGGAAGAGATGGATATTACTTGGCAAATGGCAATGGCAGTGTTCAGGGCTAAACAATTCTCAAAGAAGACTGGAAAGAATAATTGGAGTGTAAATTCTGACAAGAAGATGAGATTTAGTAAAGGAAAGTTATGGTGTTACAACTGTCATGAACTAGGTCACTTTGCAAGGGAATGCCCAAAACCCGATCGACGAGAGAACCCTGAAAGAATCATGGTGCCAGTAACTTATGTTCACAACAACAACAAAGGATCATCTTCAAAAAATCAGTCCGCAAACATGGCAATGGTGGCCCAATTGTTTAGCTGGGACGATCAAGTTCAGGCCCTAAACATTTCAGGACCTGAAAAGGCAAATCTTGCTCAAGTCAAGGAAGAAGATGAAGAAATGGAAGCAGATCCAGAAGAGGAAATGATGAATCTGCAATTTTCATTCATGGTACAGACTACTCCTGAACCGGTCAAATCTGAGGTTAGTGAATTCGGTTGCTCTTTATCCTGTATCAAAACTGTTAAGTTTTTAAGAGATCAAAATGAGATAATCAAATGAGAGAACGAGGACTTGAAATATGAGGGATATACTCTTAGAAAAAATCAAAAGCCCTTAAAAACTGAATTAGAAAATAAAACAAAATATTTTAAAAAGTTGCAAGAAGATTACAGCAACAAATGTGAGAATTATGATCATCTCAAAAGAAAAATTGATGCTGTAACTGCGGAACTTGACACATTAAAAAACTGTTTTGAAAAAGTCGAATTTAATTTCAAGAAATACGATGGCTCAAGTGAAAAGATTGCAAAATTAATTGAAGGACAATCACATTGGAGAGATATCACTCATGGAAATATAATAAAAGTTGGATTAGGATTTGAGAGTATCCCTCCTCCTTTTAATCACAATTATACTGTTATTCCTCAGTCTCAAGAAGAAATTAACAGAGAACCTAGTATGGTATACGGAAAGTCAGTTTCTGAGCAGGCAATACAGTCTAATAATGAGAGTTTGCATACTAACGTTTCTACTTTAAGTGCAGATATATCAATAGTTCAGGGGGAGCATGAAGCTGAAACTTTTGAGTCAAATAATCATGTGTCTAAGTCTGGTGTTATTTCTTGTGATGAGTCTGTGTCAAAAACAAATGCTAATGTTTTTATGTCTGGAGGTGTTTTATTTCAGTCTGATAATTCTGTGAATGATGATGTTCTTTCAAATCAAACTGATAAATCTGATTTGAATGTTTCTACACCCTCCACAGTTGCATCAAAATCCTGTGATGGAACTTGCAAATGTGGAAGTGTTAATAATGAAAATAATAAGAATAAATCTGTCAACAGCAGTGCCAAAACCATTGATAATAAACAAATTTGTTTTAACTGTGGCACTGCTAAACACATTGCAAGAAATTGTATGAACCAGATGTTTGTTTCTCATACAACAAAAAGAGGAGAGAAACGAATTTCGGGGACGATCTTTAACTAGAAAAACCCCCAGAACTCGTTCTCGGAATGGTGACTTGAAAATAAAAAGTCTCAAAAGAATAAACAGGTTTTTCGTAAAAACAACTGGAGTTTGCCAAAATCAACTTAGGATAAGCCTAAGCTGAATTTGCCAAAGAGCAAGATTGGATCTTCAAACTCGTCAAGAAGAAAATCCACTGGCTCAAAACAATCCAGAAAAATTTCAAAACCTAATTTTCAGTGGATACCTAAATCTCTTTTAAAAACAACTTCAGATAAGTCACCATTCACCTCAAAATCAAAACAAAAGAAAGAATCAAATGAAAAATCTGCGAAAGGAAAGGGTCAACCCAGGATTATGATGACCTGGGTTCCCAAAACTAAATGATTCCGCTCATCGTGCAGGGACAGTTGCGGAGGAATGTCACCAGACCTAGGTATGTCGACAGCAGCTGCTCCCGGCACATGACTGGAGACATATCCCAACTGCATGATATTCAAACTTTTAATGGAGGATATGTTTCTTTTGCGGGCGGAGAGGGTTGAAAAATTACTCAAAGAGGAACTGTTTCAAATGGAGTACTGAATTTTGAGAATGTTAACTTTGCTCCGGAATCGCAGCACAGCTTGCTGAGTGTATCACATATATGCGACAAGGGCTACTCTATTCATTTCACAGATAAGGAATGTCTGATCTTAAAGCCTGGCATTGTCATCCCTGAAGATTGGATTCTTGTAAAATCTAAGCGAGATGGAAATCCCTACATTATAGACATGAACAGCAATTTCCATGACGATGTGACCTGTCTATTCTCCAAAGCTTCTGAACAAAATGCGATGTTGTGGCATCGTCGTCTCGGTCATGCGAATACAAAGAACTTGAATCGGCTTGCGAAAAACGAACTGGTCCGAGGGTTACCTGTCAAAGATTTCATTACTTTTGAAAAATGTGTTTCCTGCGCTCAGGGAAAACATCATCAAAAACCACACTTTCCAAAGCAGATAAACTCCATAAGTCAAGTGCTCGAGTTGTTACATATGGATCTATTTGGTCCGGTTAATGTTCTCAGCATAAATCATAACTCATATTGCCTTGTTGTGATAGATGATTACTCTCGATTCACTTGGGTTTTCTTTTTGTCCAACAAAGTTGGGATCTCTGACCTCATCAAAAGATTCATTGTGATGATCAAAAATCAAACCAACAATCGAGTAAAAGCGATGCGTACTCATAATGGAACAGAGTTCAAGAATGTTGTTCTTGATCATTTTTTCACTGAGAAAGGGATTGTGCGTCAGTTCAGTTCTATTCGAACACCTCAACAAAACGGGGTTGCTGAACGTCGAAATCGAACTCTAAAAGACACCGCAAGGACGATGCTCTGTGATTCTAAGCTTCCTATGTTCTTTTGGGTAGAGGCAATTAACACTGTGTGTTATGTTCAAAATCGTGTGCTAATCAACAAAGCCAGAATGAAGACACCGTACAAAATTCTATTTGGACACAAGCCATCCGCCAGACATTTCCGAGTATTTGGTTGTGCTTGTACCCTTCTTCACTTGGAATCCAACCCCAAATTCAATGCAAAAGCCGATGACTGTTACTTTGTGGGATATGCTGCTCGAACTGCTTACAGGGTTTACAACAAGAAGACAAAATAAATTGTAGAATCTTTTGATGTTCGTTGGCTCGAAGAAAATGAGACAGATGCAAGAGTAGGTCCTGATTGGCTATTTGACTACATATCTCTTTTCAAATCATTCAATGTGTCCTCAGATAATCAAGAAGAATCTACATCAAATTCGAAGAACATTATTGAAGATGAAGAAGACGAAGTTGTCTACTGACCACCACTGATTTCTTCTGATCCTCAATTGGGGCCCTCTGTTCACACTGAATCTTCTGAGTCTTCTCCTCAACAACCTTCTCCTCATGCTGTCGCTACTCCTCTAACACTGGTGGAAAGAGAGTTCATAAACCACGAGACTTCTACTGTAACTTCAAATCCGATGGAACTTCTCTTTCCAGAAAGTATTGCTGAAGAGTTTGTAGTAGATCCTCCAAACGAACTTTGTTCATCTTCCGTGAATCACTTAGCAAATGACGGAGTGGTTAACATTCATACTCTTCCAGTCTCTGTCAAGGATATCAGCTACGAGATCCCTGCACGCATTCAACGCGATCATCCAATTGAAAACGTCATTGGCCACCTGGGCAACGGCGTTCAAACGAGAAGTCAAAGTAGGGATGTTAACACATGTCTCTACTCTTGCTTCATTTCTCAGATAGAGCCTAAATCTGTCGAAATGGCTCTAAATGAGCCTAGCTGGGTTGAAGCCATGCATGATGAACTGAATCAATTCGAAAAACTCGGGGTCTGGAAGTTGGTGGAGCTGCCAAAAGGAAAGAAATCTCTTGACACCCGATGGGTCTTTCAGAATAAACAAGATGACTCCGGTGTAATTGTGCGCAACAAGGCGAGATTAGTGGTTCGAGGGTTTCGGCAAGTTGAGGGTCTTGATTATACGGAATTTTATGCTCCGGTTGCTCGTTTGGAGGCTACTCGTATCTTCCTTGCTTATGCTTCCTATATGAACTTCACAGTATACCAAATGGATGTCAAGACGGATTTCTTGTACGACAAGGTCAAGGAGGAGATCTACGTTGACCAACCACCCGGTTTTGTTTACTCCAGACTTCCCAACCATGTTTACAAGTTAGACAAAGCTTTGTATGGCCTGTATCAAGCTCCTGGAGCTTGGTATGCTACCCTGACTCAGCATTTGCTCAATCACGGCTATTCCTAAGGCACCATTGATCAAACGTTATTCCTCAAACATGTCGGTCCAGATCAAATTCTTGTTCAAATTTATGTAGACGACATTATTTTCGGATCGACATGCCAACAACTTTGCGAAGAGTTCGAAGCAGTGATGAAGAAGCGGTTTGAGATGAGTTCGCTTGGGGACATGACCATGTTTTTGGGGCTTCAGGTCCAACAATCTTCAACCGGAATCCTTATTCACCAAGAAAAGTATGTGGATGATGTACTGGAGAAGTTCGGGTTCCGAGACGTGAAACCTGCTCTTACGCCCATGGAGGAAAGACCTCTTTTGACCCCTGATCTTGAGGGTGAATTCGTAGATCAGACGCATTATCGATCAATGATCGGATCACTCATGTATCTAACTGCCAATCGCCCAGACATAATGTTTGCGGTCTGTCAATGTGCTCGCTACCAGGCTAATCCTAAACTCTCTCATTTACTTGCTGTTAAACGGATTTTTCGGTATCTCAAAGGGTGCCCAAAACTAGGTCTTTGGTATCCGAAAAATCCAGAATCTGATCTTTACGCTTTTGCAGACAGCAACTATGGCGGGTGTGAACTTGATAGAAAATCGACTTCAGGCGGATGCTAATTTTTGGGCGATAGATTGGTTTCATGGCAGTGTAAGAAGTAGCATACCGTTTCCACCTCAACAGCAGAAGCGGAGTATGTCATTGTGTCTGCTTGTTGTTCACAAGTCATCTGGATCCAACATCAGCTGTTGGACTACGGTTTGAATTTTCAAGAAACCACTCTTTTCTGTGATAAGGAGGCTGCGATCCAAATTGCCAAAACCCCGTCCAGCACTCAAAAACCAAGCACATCGACATCAAGATTCATTTTATCAGAGAATGTTATGAGCGTTCTCTCATTCGGCTAGAACAGATCCGCTCTGATAATAATGTAGCAGATCTGTTCACCAAGCTGTTTAACAAAGCTCGATTCGATGTGCTGGCCAATTTTCTAAAAATGATTCGTTTTGAGGATTAATTTTTGTATGTACTTCTTAGGATAAATTTGCGCATTTTTATTTTTTTATATGCACAAATTTAGGGGGAGAAAATCAGAAAATCCAAAATCATAAAAATTAGAAAATCCAAAAACATTAGAAAATCAGAAAATCCAAAAACATAAAAATTAGAAAATCCAAAAACATTAGAGAATCATAAAATAAAAAAATATATGTTGGTTATGGAATGTGCTTGAAGGAGATGTTTTGGGAAGTGATATGATTATGTGATAACAGGCAACCTGAGTCTGCGTAATGTACCCAAAGTTGAAGGGTCTATGCTCTGGTTTGATGCGTTGGTAGGCACGAAAGTTTCTAAGTGGACATGACTAGGCAGATTTGAACTTAAGAAATCAAATGACTTGACAAATCTTGACCTAGTTAGATCCGTTTAGCCTGACAATACGACTCTTGGATAGGTTGAGCAGGGAGATATATATGGGAATCTACTCGTCACATTAATTGAACCCGTACTTGGAACCGTGGTTTAACTTTTCCTCGATGTGCGGATTCTGTCCTTAATTCCGGTTGGATGGGGCGACTGGTAAATTCCGATAAATTAGGTCTGTAGAATATCATTTTCTTTCTTTCCGTCTGTTAGTCATATGTTGTCTCCTTTGCGTGACTTCCAATCCGACCTGGTACGCAACATATGCAACTCTATTTCTCTGCATGTTATATATGTGAAAACTTCTTATCTGTTAGCCATATGTTGTCTCATTTGCGTGACTTCTAATCCGACCTGGTACACAACATATGCAACCTTCTACTTCTCAACCCCTTTGAAGTAATAAGTAATAGAATTCTAAATTTATCCTCTCTCTGAATGGTTGTCTGCTCACCCGGTGTAAGGAGTACTCTGGAAGTTCTTGATGGCTGGGGCATATCAGGAAGCGGGAAACACATTATAGTACACTTAAAATTGAACACATACAGATTGTCTTTAGATCTCGCTGCTCAATTTAGGTGGACAACAATATCCCTGGTCGTCGTCAGCTGAATGGTCCTTAAGATATAGTACCTAGAAACTTAGGATCAGATAAAATATCTACGAACTTAGGATCACATTGTCTTGTCACTTATAGTTTGTCCAGACAAAGACGTGAAGATAGAAGGTACCGACAAGCGGATAAAGGTTGTCTAAAAACTTTGATCCCAAAATTTCAATAGGTTAAAACAATTTATATAGGTTTAAATTGATTTTTTTATTATTCCTCGTTGTTAATAGTATTTCCAATTTCATTTTATTCTATTCTATTCTATATTTTTATTTTTATTTTATTTTGTTTTAGTTTTTATTAGGAATTTCTCTCTTATTAATCCTCAAAATAATTCATTTTTGAAAAAATGGTGAGTGGAAGGGGCACCGGCTTTAATGTTAAAATGTAAGGGGGAGAAATTGTAAATTCTGTGTATATATATAGCGTGTGTACGGTGAGTTTTTTTTTACCATCATTTTTCTTTTACCTCAACCGCACACGCACACCGTATTTTTCAACCACACATAATTTTTCGTGAAATCAAAGTTCTTACTCGGTAATTCTTATGAACACGGCTTATTTTTCAATTATTTTCATAAAAAGTTTCCATTGTTTGCTGTTAAATCTTTATCAAAACGGTTTGTCTTCGAATATAACCGCACACGGTGTGTGCGGCCGCACATGGGCATGTGCGGCTGACCGTGTGTGGCTGTATAATTTTATGTGTTATTTGGATGTGCGATTGCGGCCGCACACTTGCACGTGTGCGGCTGTGTGTAATCACGTGTGTGGCTGTGTGTAATCCCGTGTGCGGCTGCATTTTTTTTAATTGTTTTGCTCTAATAACTTTGTGTGTTGACTTTCAGATTAAGATGGGAGACATGGAGTTCGCTAAACTCCACAACTCTGCAATTTTTCTCGAAGACCCTCCTGCAGCTCACAATGACTTGAAATTCATTGTGGATGGTTTGAAGAAATCCTGCTTGGTTCATGCCCTAACTACAAGTCCTGCTATCTACCAAAGTTTGATTAAGGAATTCTGGAGGAATGCTATTGTAAAGAAGAATGATCAGGGTGAAAAATTTGTTGAAGCAACAATCAAAGACAAGAAAATTCAAGTAACAGAAAGCATCATTAGAGAATCTCTGCAAATTGAGGACGTACCTGAGTACCCCATGGAGATTGATGATCATCAAACTCAGGAAGTATTAGAGCATATGGGATACGACGGAACTTTTCCTCCTACAATTAAGAAGCTGCTTCCTCTTTGCTGGAAGTACTTGGCTCATGTGTTCGTGAGTTGCATTTCCGGCAGAAGATCAGGAGCAAACGAGATCTCTATGGACAACACTGGTGCCATTGCAGCATTGGCTGCAGGTTTTGAGTTCAATTTCTCAAAATTTATAATGAATGAAATGATACTAAACCTTGAAGGGAGCAAAAGGGACAAATTCTGGATGTATCCAAGATTTTTACAAATCATCCTTAACGTGACTCACCCCGAGCTGCAGAGAGGAAATGATACTTTGGACTTCAAATCCATTGGTCCAAGTGCTTTTGGATTAATGAAACAAAAGAGAGGCGGGAAGTTTGTATTTGAAGGAAAATTTCCTTTAATAAAATTTGGAATTCTTAAAGAGAATGATAGAGAAGAATCAGTAGAACAATCCATGCCGATGGAAAATGAAGATGTTTTTCACTCTCCCTCCGAGCCTGAAGTGGAGGAGATTCATGACTCTCCCACAGCTTGTGTAGCTGATGAGCATGATCTTCAGAAAGAAAATGAATCAAAATCTTCTCGAGAGGATGATGACGATGATCTTTATGATGATGTGGAGTTTTTAAAAGAAATTGACTTTACGGGAATCAATGACGACATTCTAACAAACATAGAGTTTGATCTTGGTGATGAAGACTTTGATCCTTTTCTTGATATTCTCAGTAGCTGTGTTAATAAAGTTGATGAAGTTGCTTCTTTAGCAACCAAGACTAGAGATGAAGGAAATGCTCTCAAGATTCTACTCTTTACTTCGAAGCCCTTGGAGGTCGCAGCAAGCCAAGGAGATGTGACATCAGAGATTCCTCCTCTGTGCCACTTATCTCAACTACTGCTCCAGTCAATTCTGATTCAACTGAACCTCAGACTTCTCAGACTTCCGTAAAAACAAGCCAATCTCTTGCAAGTCTAGAGGTACCTGCTGTAAGATGTGCACCTTACGTCCTTTCAACAATCACTACTACCTCTGCTCACTCTCCTCCAAAGCAAACAGATGAAGGTCCGAGTACCATATTTGAGACTGGTGGATCCTCATCCATTCCAGAATATTCTCCAACTCGACCTTCACTCGATGAAGCTTCTATTAGATTAGTAAAACATCTGGCTCTATCTAGTCCAACTTCCTCACGCGGAAAAGGAATATCATTTAAGGAGGGTCGGATAGGTGATGACAAATCTTCTTCGCCTGATCTTCGAGAAGAGATTGGTATTCTCCGTCAAGAGCTCATCAAAAAATCAATTCAGATGGATCAGCTTTCTGCATACATCTTTGAGCTCAGGGAGAAGGATGAAGAAAAGACCAAACAAATTAATGATCTACAAACGAGTCTTGGATCTGTATTAGCTAATTATTTCAATCTCAAGAACGTGTTGTACGATGCATTTGGTGAAAAAGTCAAAGCCCTCTTCCAACAGCCTCATGGAATAGCTGATCCTCCCACTGTTCAATCACATTCTGCAACTGATGATCTTCCTGTCAACTCACCTGCTCCAAGATCAACTACAATTGTCAACAGGTTTGAAAAAGAACCAGAAGGAAGCAAAGCCAGAATCACAATCAAACAGGGTAAAAGAATCGTAACTGCAAATCAAAGCGAAGGCCTTTTATTCATGAAAAATTCTAATGAAAATCGGAAGGCAAAAGACCATGTTTTGACTGTAACAGATTTGAAGAAAAGAAAGTTTGGTGATGAGTATGGAGACAGGTCCGGTATTCGAATGTGGGCCTTTGATACAGAGACGAATTTGTGGGTTGTAAAGCGAAACTCAGGAGCTTCTGAATGTTACAAAAGCACCCACAATTTCAACTCTTGGACCAAAACTGATCTAGCCGAATTATCCAGGGCCCCATTCCATAATCACACTTATAATACCAGTGCCTCTAATTTCAAAAGGTTTCTCGACAGATAGGTCAGAGAAAACTTTCCATCAATGAAGACTACAAGAGCTCTGTATAGGAAAGACAAAGATGTTCTTGATCCGAAATCAGGCAAACCCATGAAGATCATACTCTAGCCTGCAACTAAGAAACAAAAGGAAATTCCTATTCCTCAACATTTTCATGAGGGATATCTAGATAATATGGAATTTTGGCCCTATGATGACGAAACTGCAACTGCAACTATCAAATTCAAGGATCGAGAACACGTTCTGAGATTGATTAGTTCCAAAGATCTTCTTCGTTTCAGAGAAAGAGATATACGAACTCTAGCTCGTCATCAAATCATTTGCAGAAAAGATGTCATGGAAGTTGCTGCTAAAGAATTCACTGCAATGGTAGCTACGATTATCAATGGAAGAATGTGGATGGGATCAATGGGGAGATTGGATCTAAGGCTGTTTGAGAAGTCTGCTGAAAAGCCAAACGAATGAAGTTCAAGACCATGCTAGTCTCAAACCAAGGGGGAGATTGAAAGTCCATAATTTTGTGGTTTGAGCTAGTCATAATTTTTGTATAGATCTTTTCATAATGTCAGAGTGTGTATTGCAGTATTGCTTGAATTGGGCTTGTAATGTGTGCAGCCACACATGTGTGTGCGGCCACACACAGTGTGTGTGGCCGCACACGTGTGTACGGCTGCACATCTCTTGTGTTGGTAGGAGGGGTATTATTTATAGCAACCGAGTTGTATCAGATTGTACTTTTTACTTTGAGTCAGAACTCTGCAGTGGTTGTACTTTTCTCAAGATGTACTTGACATTTACTCGTAATAGATGTGTGCATGCTTGAATTTACTCTTCTTCTACATTTCACCTCAATTGCAATCAACTTCATTGATTACTGAATTGGATCCTAAGTTTTGGGCCTTACAGTAGTGGTGGTGATCAACGATGAGGTAGCAGGCAGAAAGGTGGCGGTCGGGCTTGGTGATGCGAGTGGCGGCTGAGGAGTCTCACCTTGGTGGCGGCTGATGAAAGAGATACACTAGCGTTAGGGTTACCCGTGGATGTATCTTGAAACGGGAAGGGAAGGGTGCATTAGGTTTCGACCCGTGTTCCTTTCAAACATTATTCAATATTTTCAAGTTTAGCCCTCCTCCACCATATTCTTTTCACCTTTAATTCAATATTAACCATTCAAACCCTTACTTCTGAAATCCTTTTAAATTAAATCCATAAATTACCAAACAGCCCTCAAGCTTCAAAATTCTTTACAAACTAGTCCAAAAATTACACTCTTAACCCCCAAAGTCCAAATTATATCATTTAAAACCCCAAAAGAAATCCCTTGCTAAATCATTCCGCATTTAGGGCTACAATTAATTTTATCTATTTAGTTATTTAATAAATGGAATGTTACAAATGAAGTGCATCAGGATGGTCCAAAGGCCTGAGACGGCTAATTTCTTGAACTTCTTGGCTTTGTATTCTTAACCATAGCCAATGTGAGTGAGAAATTGTTGAAATTCTTGTGCAGTGTGTTCCTGTACCTTGAAGTCTGAAAGGTTTTCTTCAATTCCAATCGCCTTGAGAAACGAGGACTTGCAAACAGGAACTATGAGATCACCAGTTATATTCGTCTCAAGAACATCGTTCTCGATCTTGATCCGTTCAAATGTTGTGTGAAGAAGATGAAGTGGTATTGGTGGGTCTGGTATCTTGGTAAGTGGAATGCTGATGGGATGATGAGAAATGAACTCAATCATAACTCAAATTGGCTCGTCGTAATCCATGGGGTCAAGAGAGAACAGTTGCGTCGTGTCTCTGAGAAAAGGTTCATTTGACTGTGAAGACGATGATCCCTTTGAAAATTTCTTTTTCGTAGCAGTTTTGGGGACTTTGGGAACAGTTTGAGGGATTTTAGGAGCGGTTTGAGTGACTTCAGGAGTAGTTTGAGTGACTTAAGGAGCGGTTTGAGTGATTTTGGAAGGAGATGATGACGCCATTATTGCGGAAGTTTGAATGGTTGAAGAAAATAGTTGAGAGAGAAAGAAGAAGAAGAAGAAGAATTGTTGCATTTTGTGCACGTAAAGGGTTAATGAGGGTCTAAGGAGGGTTTTTATAGGTTAAGAAAACGGGTTGGGTTGGAGGGGTAATGATGAAACCTGAAAATGGAAACAGATCGCATTAAATATGTTATCATATTTGGGTGAGTTGACCTGTTGTGTCTAAAGATTCCAATCGTTTGAAATGCAAATAGAAACTGTCACTTGTGAGATGTGATGTTTGCTTTACGGAGACATGCAACATGGACCGAGTTTCGAGGGTAAAAAGATAATCATCATTAAGAAGTAACTGTTTAAAAACGTTTCACCAAAATCCTTTTTGACTTCATCATGTGACTTGATTTCGGAACCATAGGGTTCCAGAATGTTTTTGAAAACAGTTTTATATCATGAAGAGTCTGGGAAGAAAATGAGTGATCTTCGAACAGAAAAAGGTCTGAGATAGGTTCCAGAATGAAGCAATTGAGTCATAAGGTCCGAATTGAAAATTTTAAGGATTCCGGAGCCAAAGGTCTAGAGAAAAAAATTTGCTGAAATTCCGGAGTAAAAAAAATTATAAAATTTTGGAGCGAGTTTAGAAAAGATTCTGGAGCAAAGAGTCTGATTCCGGACTTGAATTTCGTTCAATACCTTTTCGGACATGAATTCCGATATGATCTTATGAATTAAGTTCCGAGGTGAGATTAATACCAATGTGACTATATTGGTCATGGACTTCATATGATGAGATGAGTTGTATAACTTAAAATTGCAACAGGTGGTTAGATAAAAATACACATAAAATGACCCTATTTATTCCAAGAGGCAATAGTTCCGATATGTGAGAAAAAAATTAAACTATGGACCTAATCTTCTTTCTGATGTTGCCATCATAGAGTACAAACCTCTTGAAAGAACTAAGGATCTGGCATCATCATACCCATTTTGTTCAGAAAACCATTGAATTTGGTTTCGTTAATGCCTTAGTAAAGACATTAGCAATTTCATCGTCAGATGGAACAAAAATAAGTTTGATGTTAACATTTAAAACATGATCTTTAATGAAATGGTACCATATGTAGAGGTGCTTCATCATAGAGTGCTGAAGTGGATTGTGAGAGATTGCAATGGCACTTTAAGAATCACAATAGATTGGGATTTGTTGAAACCGGTAACCATAATCCAAGAGCTGCGATTTCATCTAAAGAACTTGAGATGTGCAGCTAGCAACATCAATGTATTCTGCTTCAGTTGTTGAGAGTGCAATGTAGTTCTGTTTCTTATATGACTAGCTGACCAATCGACCACCTAAAAATTGACAGCCACCAAATGTCCTTTTTCTGTCCAATTGAAGACCACTATAGTTTGAATCGGAATATGCTTGAAGGAGGAAACTCTTATTTGTTGGATACCAGATTCTGAGATTATTTATACCTTTGAGGTATCATAATATTTGCTTAACGGCCAAGATATGAGACATCTTTGGATTGACTTGAAATATGGCAGACAAACATGTTGAAAACAGGATGTACGGACGACTTGTTGTAAGGTAGAGTAATGATCCAATCATTCACATGTACTTCTTTTCATCAACTGCAACACCGGATGGGTCCGAAAAAATTGTGTCTGAAACCTATAGGTACCTTGGCAGAGGCACATGTGTCCATCAAGTACTTTTTTGAGAAGTTTTGAGATGTACTTCTCTTGGTGAATGAAAATTACTCTTTTGGTCTATTTAACCAGAGCTTTGGTTGACAAGATTGCAATGGCACTTTGAGAATCACAATAGATTGGGATTTATTGAAACCGGTAACCATAATCCAAGAGCTGTGATTTCATCCAAAGAACTTGAGATGTGCAGCTAGCAACATCAAGGTATTCTGCTTCAGCTATTGAGAGTGCAATGTAGTTCTGTTTCTTAGATGACCAGCTGACCAATCGACGACCTAAAAATTGACAGCCACCAAATGTCCTTTTTCTGTCCAATTGAAGACCGCTATAGTTTGAATCGGAATATGCTTAAAGGAGGAAACTCTTATTTGTTGGGTACCAGATTCTTAGATTCTTTATACCTTTGAGGTATCATAATATTTGCTTAACGGCCAAGATATGAGACATCTTTGGATTGACTTGAAATATGGCAGACAAACATGTTGAAAACAGGATGTATGGACGACTTGCTGTAAGGTAGAGTAATGATCCAATCATTACCATGTACTTCTTTTCATCAACTGCAACACCGGATGGGTCCGAAAAAATTGTGTCTGAAACCCATAGGTACCTTGGCAGAGGCACATGTGTCCATCAAGTACTTTTTTAGAAGTTTCAAGATGTACTTCTCTTGGTGAATGAAAATTACTCTGTTGGTCTATTTAACCAGAGCTTTGGTTGACAATATTTGTCTTGTTCGATATTCCGAATCAAGAGCTGTTTTTGAGGGTCCGAACAAGGTTTCAAAGTCAACTCCATAGATTGTTTACTGGTTCGGACATCCTGGCGTTGGAGCATCAGACTCCATGATATGAGTAGTAACATGGTTTGGGCCAGAATTCCGAACGAAATTGTCATCAAAGGTAACATCAAAGCTTTCTTCTAGAACACGAGTTTGCCGATTAAGAACTCGGTAATCCTTTGATTTGGCAAAGTATCCAAGAAAGATAGATTCATCAGCTTTGGGTTAGAACTTTGTAAGTTGATCGCGATTGTTCTTGATGAAGCATCTACTTCCAAAAACGCGAAGAAAAGAGATATATGGCTTCCGACCGTTCATGGCTTCATACAATGTCTGAGTAAAGCAGACAGTTGAAACAGCTTCAGCCCAAAGATAGAGTGGAAGATTTGCAAAGTTAAGCATGGATTGAGCAGCTTCAACAAGGGTTTTGTTGCGTCGTTCAACTACACCGTTCTTTTGTGGAGTGTATAGAGCAGAAAAATTATGGCCAATACCCTTCTCGGTGAGAAAGTTC
Organism: Lactuca sativa; assembly: GCF_002870075.4. NCBI lineage: Eukaryota > Viridiplantae > Streptophyta > Magnoliopsida > Asterales > Asteraceae > Lactuca > Lactuca sativa. The sequence goes on from NC_056627.2 coordinate 123,169,313, forward strand.
TCAATGGTGGAATTTGTGAATTCCGAACCATTGTCACTTCGGATTCGCCTTACTGGAAGTATGATGAGAACTTCAATTCCTTTGATAAAGTTGATGAGTTCGGAGGCTGTTTCTGACTTCAGCCTTAGGAAGAAGACCCAGGTGAACCTAGTAAAGTCATCCATAATCACAAGAATGTATTTTTTGTGATGCAAACTCTCTACTGTTGAGGGCCCACACAGATCAATGTGCAAAAGTTCTAACGGCTCCGAGATAGATTTTTCAATGACGATGGGATGACCCTTCTTTCATTGCTTTCCACACTCTCATGCAACGCATAAATGATCATTTTAGAACTTGAGGAGTGGCAAGCCTCTTACCATCTCATCAGAAACAAGATCATTCATATATCTAAAGTTTAGATGAGCAAGCCTCTTATGCTACAACCAACTAACGTAATGAACAGCTTTTGAGAGTAAGCAGAGTCGCGTCTTGCCAATGATCAGGTTAATGTCAAGAGGATACATGTTCTTGTTGCTATTTGACTTGATTAAACATTCCTTCCGGTATTCTGACATGACATAGCTGTGTTTCTTGCAGAATTCAACTCGTTGATTCGCATTAGTGAGTTGAGCCACACTTATCAAATTATGCTTCAAGTCAGCTACATATGCCATGTTTGAAACGGAAAAGTTGCCATTTTTAAGGATGCCAAAACCTCGGATTTGAGAGTTGTAATTGTTGCCATACATCACATAGCCAGCATTTGGTAAAAGTTTGAGATCTTGCAAAAATTCCTTTTTCCCCGTCATGTGCATGGAGCAAGCACTATCAATATACCAAATTGTTTCTTGCTCTGAAGCATAGAGTGCCTGCAAAATTAGTGAGTTTTGGAGTTTTTAGGCTCTGAGTTAGGTTTTGGGAGAAAGGCACGAGTCTTAGGCGTTGATTGTGACTTGTGAGCAACAAATGTTTTGGAAGGTTTGTTCAGAGATTCCTTAGGAAACAAACAAAAGGCCATGGTTCTTTCATCTATCCAATAATCATACTCAATGATACGAGGGTTTGAAACAATTTTTCTCAGACAATCAGCATCCGGAACTATGGGAATCATTGAGTCTCTCGGAGTCGCCGTTTCATTTTTGTGTTTTTTTACTTTCCATACAAGATTTTGTTTTGAAGTTTTTTGTGAAACAGTTTTCTTTAAAACTTGTTCTTTGGTAGATGATACATTAGGTTTTGAAATTTGTGGTTTGAAAATTGTACAATCAGATTTGGCTATGAAAACAGATGAAACAGTTCGAGGAGAGTTAGTTTGAACGGATTGAGTACCGAAAATGGGCTTTTTTGGGGTAGGACTGATCGCTTTCTTATGTTCTACCGGATTGGGAGGATTAGATGGCCTTTTGAGAATCTTAGTGGGTGCGAAGGTGTTGTGATTCTTTGTTGGTGGGTTGACAGTATGAGATACACTCTTTTTGGAGTTCTCAAGGAATCTAGAATTTTGTCTCGACTAAACTTCTTTTTTGTAAGCATCATGGCCTTATACCTTAGGATCAACAACATCTTTCCTATTCAACATGGGTTTCCTTTTGGAATGAAGTGAAGATTTAGAAGTTTTTCCTTCAGAAGGATTGTTGAACATAGGCTTGATTGGCACTAGATTTGTTTTGGAAATCACTTAGGGTTCAGAATTACATGAATTTGATGAATCATCAACATCACTATCTAAAGATGCCCAGACACACTCAGAGAATTTAGGACCAGTTGTCTCCGAAAGAATTTCCTCAACAACACAATTGTTAGGAGGGCTATGACTCGGAATTTTAACGACAATGTTCAGAATACTAGAGTGGAATTCGGGGTTTCGATTCAGGTCCAGGTTTATCAGAGGAGGAAGAGGCGTGGAATCGGGACACTTCACAACTATAGGCTTAAACTAAGGAATTAGCGATGCAAATTAGTCAGAAGTCTCAGGATGGGGTGACAAAGGAGAGATAGGCGTGTCTGAATGTTTGATGTTTGGAACGTCTCGCATAAAAGTTAGGTTTTGTAACTTCTTCAAGTAACGAGCAATTGGTTTCGGAATCTCGCTTCTGAGACCAGGAGCTTTTTACCAAGGATGACGAAAATTGTGAGTCATCCGTTCATTTGCTTCAAGAATGTCTATGGAATTATGCAAAGCATCTATTTTAGCATTGAGACGTTTGTTTTTAGAAATTAAAACATTTCTTTTAAAATAAGTGATTTCACATTTGTCTTTAAGAATGATACATTCATCTTGTGACATTACAAGCTCTCATTCTAAAGACTCTATTTTTAACTTCTTATCCTCGAAATGTAATTTAACACGACTTAATTCACTTTCCTTCTTCTCACTGGCTTCTATGGCTGACTCATAGGCTTTCTAAATGATGTTAATATCTTATTGGATTTGGGTTAGATATGGTTCACAGAGAGATAAGTCAAAATTATTATCAGTAATAATAGATTTTACCTGTTGAACGATGCTTCTGCCAGGTGGATCGTTGGTAGCCGTGTAGTAGTAGTTGGGTTCAACATCTTCTTCATCTCTCTCTGACCCAGATGACTAGTAGCCTTCATCACATTTAATTTCTTTTCGATCCATAAGACACATGTTTATGCCAGTGTTTATGTCATCATCATCTCTAGAAGACCAATATTCTTCCAAATCCCTTGATATAGTGGTAACAAAAGCCTTTTCATTTTCTACCAATTCTTGAGCTTGACGTGCATAGTAAGCAGAGTCCTTGATCTTGGGTTTCTGTGGGACTTTGGCTAAGCAATCTTTGGCAAAGTGATTTTCATGACCACATTTGTGACATATAATATTGGGTTTTTATGACTTCGGAGTCTATGATGATTCCGAGGTGTGATTTTGGTGTAGGGACGTTAGGTTAGTAGGATCGTGGGTTTCTGAAGGTTTTTTGAAAGGTTGAGGATTATTTAGTGAGGAGCATGAAAACGGTTGTGATATGGCTTGTTATAAGGATGATTGTATTTCATGGAAAGTAAGGCAAACTCCTGTTGAAAACGAAGTTTGGAGTCCATATCTTCAAGATTAAGGTCACTAGTTAGTAGATAATTGTTGTTGGTAGGAGCAGGTATGGTACTAGGTGAGGTTTGAACAGAAGGGATATATGGAACAATAGCAGAGAGAGGGTCTAAAACAACAAGGTTCGGAGTATGTGGATCGTAGTAACTGACTAGAGCGAGAGGGCCTCCAGTGAGTTCACGTAGGGTTTGTGCAACATTTGATTCATGACCTTGAAGCCATCAAACAGTTGGTAGAACTTTAGCTTTTTTAGAGATCCATTACTCTGAAGACATGATTTCACATTTTCCCATCCCTTTCTGAGGTTGTTAATGAACTTGAGGTTTTATTCAACTTGGGTTCGGACTATCCCATAAGTTGCCATGTTGTTGATGGCGATTTCGTATCTGTTTGAGGCTGAGGCAACAGATTTGCCAGTTGTTGTAGTAAAAGTGTCGAACTCCTTGATAACAGAGGTTAGACGATTATCCTTCATGTTCTCTGACCCCTCAAACAAATCTTGAAGTGTGTCCCAAATCTCTTTTGCAGATTTACATAGTTTAATGCACTCAAAGAGAGAAGGTGGAACACCAAACCTCATTTCGGAAAGGGAAACTTCATCTCCATGCAGCTAGTCAAAGTCATTAGGAGTGAGAGGCACTTGACGTTGTTCATTCTATCCCATAAGAGTTGCAATAGCATCTCTAACAATGGTTCGAACTAGAACATGAGGACCTTCTTTAACGGATCTCCAAATAAATTCACCTTTTTCTTTTCCAAGTAAAACTCTTTCCATTCTGGCTTTCCAGTGATCATACTCTTCAATAACTAGCAATGGGGCATGTGTAGGGCAACCCACGCTATTTGTTATTTGCATTGAGTACATTTGTTGAGAATTAGAAGTAGCCATTGAAATTAAGATATCTTGAGCAAAAGTGGTATATAGAAGAACTTTTATCCTAAACACAGAAATGATCGAAATACCAAGGTAATCTCGAATCAACTATAACTTATTCTTATGGATTCAAAGGACAACCACTTAAGCTCTGATACCAATTATGAGAACAAGGATCTAATTGCATAGGGATAAGGCTCTAAAATTCAAACCTTTAATTAATGCTTAAGATCAATGTCTGCTTCTGATTATAAGTTCCAGTCAAGTCTAGCAAGACCAGTCAAGACTGAAGATGAGAATCAACAAAGTACTTCAAGTATTAAATATGGAGTAATGAGTATAATCAAAGTAAAGACAATAAATGAACAAGTAGAATGTTTGAAAGAGTTTGATTTGAGAGAAAGATGCAAGTGAAGCAAATTCAAATATAACTATCTTTGGAGTAACAATCCGTCATTTTTCTTATCATTAAACACTCGTTATATAGCAAAAGGAGGAACACATTAAAAACAGGAAAACATACAAAGGACCAGACAATGTCACTACTTCTGACATTATGATTGTCCAAATAAATAAAAAGACTAAGTCCTAAGTAATGTTACATCATAGAAAATGACATGAATAATTAATGTAGATGGATAGCCTGATTCGGACTTATTCTCATTTCAGAACATCTTCTCTTCTAACATACTCTCTATTCCGAACACCAACTTCACTTCTCACCATAGACTAACTCCGGACCATATTCCACTTCGGACCTAAGACTGACTTCGGAACATGAAAGGTTCCAGATTGCTAAAGTTTCAATTCTAGGTTCTAAAAATACCCGCCTTGATCGTACCAAAGATCACAGGAGTTTGCTCTAAAATGTTATGGGTAATCTCAGACGAAATTAAATCCTGTTGAAGATATTATTGTTGCGTCATTGGGCCTATGTTATTTAGTCCATTTTGTATAAAAGAGTTGGGCATGTCCACTCGTATTTAATGCTAGGGTTATAGTATATAAGGTGTATGCATGCTACATATGTTTGGTAACTTTTCTAATTTATCTTTTGTAACCCTAATTAATGCCTCTACAGAAGTAATTCTTCATCGAGTTCTTCTGAGGCGTGAGAGGTAATCATTCAACATCATTCTGATCATATTGTGCTCTTTACCTGCTTTAATCTATTCAATCTCTAAGGTTTCATTCCTATCAATTGATATCAGAGAAGGAGACTATGTTCTTTATATGTATCTCTTCTGTTTGAAGAAATTATTAGGGTTTCCGCAAATATTGGATCTGTTAAGAGTCGTCACTGATTTATTGAAGTTACTTTGTGATCTCAATATAAACCTAATAAGTGTTTATAGTCTGATTAGTTGCAGGTATTAAAAGATCATTCACCATGCAGAATGAAGACTCAAATATCAAATCCTTTCATATCTCGAGCAGCATCGGATCAACCACAAGGATTTCAATTCTCTGTCCTCAAGAATATGAAGTTTGGGTGATGCACTTTGAAGATTATGTCTTGGGTTTAGAAGACAATGGTTATCTGATCTGGGAAGCAATCACTTTAGATCCATTTGTTCATACAGAAACCAAAAGAAAAATCAAAACCTAGAGAGAATACAACCAGTTGCTTCTTGATGTAAAGGATGTGCCTCAAGATGAAAAAGACAAACTCATGAGCAACATTAAAGGAATGAGGATCATCAGATTCGCATTGCAAGCAGATACTTTTCGTCTTGTCAGTGCGTATGATACAATGAAGGATATATGGGATAGGTTGAGAGAACTCTACTCTACAGACACAAATCTAGAACACTCAACTAAAACCCTCTTGTTATATGAGTTTGGTGAATTCCTTCAAAAGCCTGAAGAAACTCTAAGTGCTACTTTCAATCGATACAATCATATTCTCAACAATATGATGAAGCACGGGATTGGACATGAACTGACTGAGCAAAAGGTCACGTTTATGAACGGACTTCGACCAGAGTGGCAAGCAGTGGTGTCAACTGTTAAAGCACACGAACAATTCAAGAATTATACTCTTGCGAAGCTTGTGGGAATCCTGAAGGCGTGAGAGAGTGAGATAATGAAAGAAGCAAAGGTGATATATGGGATGGGGTCTCTTACCTTAGTTGTGAAAGGCAAGACTGTTGCTGATGATGGATTTAATTTAGATCATTCTGAGTACGATCTCTCAAACGAAGACTATGCATTAATGGTTTCCAACCCTAAGAGATTTGCTAGGAAAAAATTTCCCTCAAGCAAAAATCGTAACTGGCAGGGAAGCTACAGGTCAGAGAAAGTGAAAGAAGAAAACAAAAGTGGTTCTCAAAAAGAGGAAGATAAGAAGGAGAAAATTTTAGTTGGAGACTTCGGATATGATGAAAATTATTGTCATGGTAAAAACCATCTTGCTAAGGAGTGCATGTTGTGAAGGAAGAATGAGAATAATGACGAGGAGGATGACGAGGCTTATCACAAATGAAAGTTGGAAGAGATTAAGAAGAAGAAATCTAATGATAATTATATGCCTGCTTTTGTTGTACAGGTAAACATGGCTCAAGGAGAGTTCGGAGGAGTGCAAGTCTGGTCAACAGACTCAGAAGATGAAGAGGTACGCAAGCCCACACATGGAAGGGCGTTTACTCCGAAACAAGAGGATTCGCAATACTCTAGAAGGTGCTTGATTGTATCTGAAAGTGGATCGCAGATGGAGAAGAATGCAAGTGAGAGTGGAAGGAGCAAAGATAGATGTTTCACGACAAAGACTGTTCCAGAACAGATCAACGATTGCGAACTGCTGATCAATAAGGTAAATTCCATTCTTGAATCAGTTAACATTGCTACATCTAGATATAAAACTGAATTTAATGATCTAAAATTCACCTTTTTCAAGTATAAGCAATAGTTTAATGAAAACACGGCTATCAAACTCTAACCTAAGTGATCAATTGAGAAGGGCAACATTCAAAAGTGAGGAGCGACGTATGTGGATCCAAAAGGTTGAGTCGGATTTATCTAAGTCTAGGGATGAATCTATTTATTTGCAAAGAGACAATTTAATGCTTTTGAAACAGCAAAACATCTTTTGTTTAATTGCAAAAAGGCTTTATTTTAATATCACTCAACTGCACCTTGATTGTGAAATCGGTAAGAAAATCCATAAAATGATCGTACCATTTCTCGAATTAAAGGAAGACGAAATAGACACAGATTGTTACAAATGCGAATCTATCGTTTCGTCTGAAGAAACTTTTGAAACATACAAAGTCAGTCTTGAACACATTGAAAATTACATTAAGTCCAAAGATCACAAAAACATGTTGAAACAAATTTTGGATGAAAATGACAAAAAGCAGATCAAATCTGATACTGTCCATAAATTTAATTCATTGAATGCCAAATTAAGATTAGAAAGCAAAATAAATATTGATAGTACTTCTGAATTTGATGAGGATAGTGATATGAGTGTAATTTCTGTAGAGGATGAGGTTGACTGTTCAGAGTTTGTTAAAAGTGAATCTAAACCTGCGAAACCTCTTATTTCAGAAAATTTTGTTAAATCTGCAAGACTTGTTCAAAATAAACCTGAAATCCTGAAAGAAAAGGCAATTATTTTCCCAAAGGTTCAAATAACGCCAAATCAAGTTTTTAAAGTCAATGGGATAACAGAAACTCAAACCGTCGAGCTGAAAACCATTGTCGACGAAGACAACAAAGACGGATGTGATGAATTTTTCTGGTCAGTTCCCATAGATTATGTTGACGAAACTATTACTTTATCTGAAAGAACTTCCTGGAAAGTCAAAGGAAGATATGTGGCCGAACCTTTAAATAATCACTTAGCGTTTGAAAAAGGTAGTCCAAGTGGTACCAAGGGGATTCGTAGCAATCCTAACTCCGTGAAGAAAAGCGAACCTGAAATGAGAAAAGCGAGTCCTAAGGTGAACATCCATAACTCGTCAAAGCAACTTGCTGATCAAAAATGACAAAGAAATGACTGATATAGAAGAAATCTCAGTGAAAGAAAGCAATTTTGGAAATCCGAAAATTCGGATTATGTTCATCACGAAAGAAGGAAGAATCCTAAAGCGAAAGCACATTCGCAAGAAAACTCCAATCAGTGTGTGCACTGTCATTCTAATAATTCAAGGGACTCTCAGCAAAAAGGGCCTCCACAACCCTTTGTCACAAAGCAACAAATGGAGAAACCAAAGCCTTGTTTCTCCAAATCCACAAAGCCAACAAATGACAAAGGCAAGGGAAAGATGTTTTCAGAACCAAAAGTTCTAACTAAGAAAACTAACGCGAATCCCAAAGAAAAGAAGCCTGCCAAAAATCAAATCCATAACAAGAATAAAACCTTTGATTTCATAAAATCTAACTCAAAGGATAACAAAATCAAAGTTTTCACCTTCAAACGAAAAGATGAAACCACTCTTATCAAACGAACATATATGGTTAATCTTGATATTACTTTTCCTAGTTGTGTGAAAGGCTCACAAGGACCCAAGAAACTTTGGGTTCCTAAATCTGCTTAATTATTGCGGGTTATTTGTGACGAATAGTACGACACTAAATGGTACATCGACAGTGGCTATTCTCGTCATATGACAGGAAAGAAGGAGGAGCTGCGAGAGTTCAGGTCTCTCAAGGATGGCGGCAACGTCAAATACGAAAATAATTCATTTGAAAGAATAAAAGGCTATGGCTTGATAACAAATGGGGAATTTTCTACTCGTAAAGTGGCTTATGTTGAAGGCCTGCAACACAATCTCATCGGTGTCTAGCATTTGGTCGTGGGAACAAGATTGAAAGTGTCCTTTGATGACGAAGGTTCAGAAATTATTGAAAAGAAATCCAAAAATGTTCTTTTAAATCGGGAAAAAAGGGTGAAATGTTTCCACTGAATCTGAGCCCGATACGAGGAAATCCTTCCATTTTCCTGCTTACAAAAGCTCACTCAGATGAAAGCTGGTTATGGCATAGACGTCTTTCGCACTTAAACTTCAAAGACATCAACAAGTCAGTTCTTGGTGATCATGTGCGTAGACTTCCTCTATTAAAATTCGACAAGGATCATTTTTGTGCTGCTTGTGAGATGGGAAAGCAAAGTAGAAAAAGTCATCCAACTATATTGAACACGAAAGTTATCGAACCTTTGGAACTTCTACACATCAACCTTTGCGGCCCTTCTGCTATTGAAAGCGTTGGTGGTAGTAAGTATATGCTAGTAATTGTTGATGATTTTTCTCGTTTCACTTGGGTATTCTTTCTTAGACAAAAATATGATGCAACTCTAAAACTTAAGGTTTTTATCAAGCAGATTGAAGTTCAACTGCGAAAGCTGGTTCGCAACGTTCGCAGCGACAATGGGCTAGAATTCAAAAACCAAGCGTTTGAAGAATTTCTTGCTGAAAAGGGAGTCACACACAATTTCTCCACTCCCTACACTCCACAACAGAACGGCATAGTTGAAAGACGCAACCGTTCCTTGTGTGAAGCTGCACGAACCATGTTATCGTTTGCATGTCTGCCACTCTATTTCTAGGCTGATGCGATAGCTACCGCTTGTTTTACCCAAAAGCGATTTATCCTGAATAAGCTATTCTAAATCACTCCTTATGAAATCATAAATAATCGTAAACCTAACGTTAAGTTTTTCCATGTTTTTGGTTCCAGATGTTTCCTCTTCAATTCCAAAGAACAATGGAACGAATTCGATGTGAAAGCTGGCGAAGGTATATTTCTGGGATATTCACTAAAATCAAAGGCATACAGGGTTCTCAACAAGTGCTCAAAGAAAATGGAAGAAACCTACTATGTTACGTTTGACAACAGATACTTAAAGCAAATTCCGTCATCGAAAAGTCAAAATCAAGAAATCTTTCCTAAACCAAGTCCAGCCATTGTTCATTTGTCCAACCTTTATGAAGAATTCATGTTACTCTTTGATGAACCTGTGAAAGCTATCTCATCGAAAGCAAAAGCATTGGATAATAAAGTTGACAAACTTAAGAAGATTATCGATGATGCTGCGAAAGACTTGCCTCAAAAGCCTTCTACTAAGTATGACCCTCAAGACACGAGCACACAGTTCCAGGGGGAGAATTTTGGGTTTAACATTCAATTATTGGGGGGGAGTTTTGAATCAACCAATTCTACTGAATCTCCTTCCGTTGGAGATAAATCACCACACTCTTAGACCCATGAACCTCCATTCGCAGGTGATGAGTCAATTCCTGAAGCTGAAATTGTTTCATCATTCAAGGGGGAGAATGCAAATACAAATGACAATGACACTTAGTCAGAATTTGAAGAAGAAGTAAATGCTGAACTGGATCCCTCCTATGATCCAAATTACCCTCCCTAACCAAATAGACAAAAGGTCATCCAAAAACCTAAATCATTGGTGAATCATCAAAAAGAGTTCGCACACGTTCTCAACTGAAAGCGAAAAAAAACTACATTATTCAACAAAGTAGAATTTTGTATGTTTAATTCGTTCGTTTCCAAGATTGAACCCAAAACCTACAACACTGTCTCGATCACTCTGATTGGATGCAAGCAATGCAAGATGAAATCAATGAGTTTGAGCGAAACAAAGTTTGGAGACTAATTCCAACTCCTCCAGATGCATCGGTTGTTGGTTTAAAATGGGTGTTTAGGAATTAATAGGATAAAGAAGGAAACGTGATCCGAAACAAAGCTAGATTGGTGGTCAAAGGTTATTTCCAGGAAGAAGGGATTGACTACGAAGAAACTTTCGCACCCGTTGCAAGATTGGAATATGTTCGTATTTTCTTGGCATGTGCAGAACACAAAAACTTTGAATTCTTTCAAATGGACGTCAAATGTGCAATCTTGAATGGAGAATTGGAAGACATCATTTATGTGGAGCAACCGTCTGGGTTTATAAATGAAAAATATCCCAATCACCGTTACATTCTTGACAAAGCGGTTTACGTTCTAAAGCAAGCTCCAAGAGCCGGGTATGAAACTCTTACTCGTTTTCTTAAAATGTCCAAATTCAAGCAAGGTTCGGTTGACCCAACCTTCTTTCACAAGAAAGAGGGTGACCACTTGATGATCGTACAAATTTATGTTGATGATATCATCTTCGGATCTACAAATCCCAGCCTAACAGCTGAGTTCCAAAAGTTGATGGAAACTAAATCTGAGATGAGCTCAATGGGTCCAATTAACTTTTTTATTGGATTAAACATTAGACATGGACCAGGAGGCATTTTCATTAATCAGGAAGCTTACATGAAAACTCTACTCGCTAAGTTTGGCATGTTGGGAGACTCAAAGACAAAGGTTCCAATGGCATTCGGAACGAACTAACTCCTTCACTGGATAAACCGGCTACTGATATGACACTTTATCATCATATGATTGGTTCACTCATGTATCTAACAGCTACTAGGCCAGATATCATGCTTTTAGTTTGTTATTGTGCTAGGTTCCAAGCAAATCCACACGAACCTCATATGGTGGCTGTCAAGAATATCTTCCATTATCTGAAACGAACATCATCTCTTGGAATTTGGTATCCTGCGAACTCAGGTTTCTTTGTACAAGCATTTTCAGATGCTGATTTAAGGGCTTGCGGTTTAGACAGAAAAAGCACAATTGGTGGTGTCCAATTTCTCGATGGCAAGCTGGTGAGTTGGAACTCAAAGAAACAAACATGCGTTTCGTTTTCAACAGTTGAGGTTGAATACATTGCTGCAACTTCGTGCACATCTCAAGTCATTTGGATTCAAAGCCAACTTCGCGACTATGGCTTAAATATGAAAATAATTCCTCTCTATTGTGACTCCAAAGGTGCCATTCGCATATGTCACAACCCAGTGCAACACTCAAAAACAAAACACATAGCACTGATGTATCACTTTATCAAGGATCATGTGGAAGATGGCAATGTTGAGATTCATTTCGTAAGATCCGCTGATCAGTTGGCTGACTTATTCACCAAGGCTCTTCCTGAAGTAACATTTAATAGAATCCTTCAAGGGCTGGGAATGATGGAAGCTGATTCTGTACCAAATCCACTATCACATTCATAAAATCTTGACTGCGAATCAATGTGAACATTCGCAGTAGTTCGTAGGGGCAGTGTTCATTCGCGGTTTAGTATTTCACATATCCTTTTGTATATTTTGTGTATCTTTGCTAATCTCTATGCTTAAATTGCTTATCTTATCTCAATTTTCAAAATTGTTTATCACTTCGAATCTGTGCGAACGTTTGCAGCCTTTCGCAGTCAACTGTTCATTAACAGTCTCATCACTGTGAAGTGGTGCGAACGTTCATAGCCTTTCGCAATCCACTGTTCATTATCAGTATTTTTCCCTTATTTTTAGAAAAACTCCAAAAAACCCAAAAATAATTTATTTGCTTTATTTTACTGCTTTTTAGAAACATCAAAATCACAAAATATTGTTTTTTACCTTTTGTTCATTTTCTTTGCACACCAAGATCATCAACGAAGACATTCACAATGTCTATCTACTTGTGTGATGCGGCAGGTATGACTCTCGTTACTTGTGTATTAGCTAAGTGTCCCTAGAAGCATGTTGATGCATGTTGACCTAAGCCTTAACGACTCGACTGTGAAGCCTTAATGAATTGATATCACCAATCAATTCTTCCTAATCAGGCTGCGAATTCACATTAGTCATGAGCTACCTTACTCTTCTCACATTGAGTTAAAAGTAATTTGCATGGTCACATTCGCATTGCAAAGGTACTTTTGCTCTCTTGTAACCATCTACTCTTTTCTCCATCACTTTCGCTTTCATCAATGTAACCCTTGAGACTCTCAGAAATTACCACTGAGGTTTATGGTTATACAAACATCTATGTTAATGATCTTAGATTCGTTTCTACCACGAACTGAGTGTAACCCAAAATTCAATACCCAAAATGAATTGATAATGAACAATCACATGTTCTAGTTTTTACCTAAGCATTAACGAAACCACTTTCATGGGAGATACTATGAAATCTTTGTTTTATATTTTGCATGATCTTTATGAAATTGTCTTCCACCAAGACTCTTCTACCCAAAAGATCTAGTTTACTTTTTTTAAGATTTCAATATTTTTCCAAGTCAATGTTAATAAATTCCCAACCTACTCGTTCCACTGACTACACTGGTCACACGAGTACCTTTTCCAACTTTCGCACTTATGTCAAGTTCGTAGTTTGGTACAAGGATAAACCACCTTTATCAGCCTTTCATAAAAGCTGCCTTTCAGTGTTTCTTATCAAACAACTAATTGTATTAACCAGGAAACCGAACAGACACTTCTTAGTCTCTCTTGACTATGAAGAAAGAGATCTTTGCCTGGGATCAACAGTTTTATGTCACATATATGACATCACAACATCTAACATATAAACTTTGTTTTATTTCTTTTTCTTTGACACTCTTGCACGAATATCCTTGTGATTTTCAAAAGTCTTGTTTGTGGTTAAATTTCACTTTCAGGTTCGCAGTCGTGTGCATTCAACATAATTTCCTTACTGCGAAAGAAGATAGGTCGACGCGACATATTTTCCAAAGATCAGAATTCAAATAGGCGCGTGAAAAGTCCAATCATGAGGCATTCCAGACTTCTATTGATGCGAAACTCACAAAGGTTCAAGCAGACTTGGCAACGGAGAACAAGATCATGGATGCTCTCGCAGTCAAAGAGGAAAAATGTAAGGTGTTGGAAACCAAGCTTCACCTCACTCAAAAGCAGGTTGATGATTTGCTAGCAGAGAAAGCAGTCATGCAAAGTTGTATTTCTGATGTTAATGGCCTGCTCTCTGATATCATTGAGACCCGTGATCCCATGATTTCCATCACAGTATGAAAGCATCTGGCTGAAAAGCTAAGACCGATGTTCGCAATGTTGCACCGTTTGGAGGGTGTTTCGAAGTCAAAGTCATTTCCGAAACAAGGGGCAGAAGGGAGTTCTACAGTTAAATCGGATGATTTCAACCCCAAAGTTACAGTTAAACTTCTTGTCATGAAGAAAGATCCAAAAGCCAAGGAACCGTTACTCAGCAATGAACCCATTTATGATGACAGTGAAGACGAAGAGCCTGATGAAGCTGAGCTTAAAAGGCGGAAGGCTCGCAAGGCAGAGATTGATGAACATGCTCGCATCGTCAGAGAGGCTGCAGAAAAAGAAAGAGCTGAAAAGGAAGCTCATGCCACTCTTAAAATCAAAATGCTATTATTTCCAAAGTGGGCCCTAAAGCGCATGCAAAACCAAGCTAAGGATATGCCAAGTCAGTATTGGTTGGATCCTATTGCTTCCTTTGATGTCCAAAATTCACAGGATTTGCAGTTAGACCTTCCTATCACACCAAGGCGTTCAGGTTTCGTGCCTTTATAAAGGTTGCTAATGTTCCTTTCTCAGACAACACTGGTGATCAACTCCTGTTTGCCTTCTATTTGAAGCATATGAAGCCCCAGTTCGAAACCAAGAGTGCAAGCAAAATTGCGGCTGTGAAGGTTACAGGGCCAATCGAGACTGAAAGCTTCCCTAATGCAAAGTTTAAAGTTGCGAGAGGATCTGCCCGTCAAGCCTGTGAATTCACTCTCGCAGATTTTCCATGCTTGAACCCCCATGACTGGATGGTGATATTCAATTTTCTGCTGCGAGAAAAGGAGAGGTACGAACTTGTGTTTGCTCATCTTCAATCTATGATCAGGTCTTACATTCAGGAAGTTTGATTAATGGATGTGGAAATTGCCACTGTTTTGAGGCAAAAACCTAGTGTTGTTCCAAAAGAAGCTCTGAAAGACTTCCAGAAGCTCATGCCAGGAAAGATTTACAAGGAAGGATGGTTTGTGGTATACACAGCTAGAGATCGTCTAGGAGGAGATCGACGCAAGTTGTTCTTTCATCTAGATGACAAGCACTTATTTACCACTTCTTGTCTGGAGTTTATTTTGCAACTTATTGTGATGTTCAAGGGCAACAACGAAGATGATGTGAAGTGTTTCACTGATATGATCACTTGGTACATTCATGTTCGCAATCTGTTGTTGAGTTTCATTCCCAAAGTCTACGAAGTGCAGAAGCGAATCACTAATTAACATGGCCATGGCTTCAATGAATGCAAAGGGGGAGATTGTTGAATATATTAGTGTTGCGTCATTGAACCTATGTTATTAAGTCCATTTTGTATAAACGAGTTGGACATGTTCACTCGTATTTAATGCTAGAGTTATAGTATATAAGGTGCATGCATGCTACGTATGTTTGGTAACTTTTCTAATTTATCTTTTGTAACCCTATTTAACGCCTCTACAGAAGTAATTCTTCATCGAGTTCTTCTGAGGCGTGAGAGTTCATCATTCAACATCATTTTGAACATATTGTGTTCTTTACCTACTTTAATTTATTCGATCTCTAAGGATTTATTCCTATCAAATCCTGCATCTGATCATCTAAGGGTCTACCTTAAGAGCCCAAACCCAATCCCTCACCAGGACCTGATCCACCTCGAGTGACCACCATACTGAAAAAAAACATACAAACCATCAAAAAACACTCAAAGAATTTCACAACAAGTGGGTCCCTTAGTATCCCCATGACTCCCTTGACTTGAGTACAAATCTTGTTCTTCCATTCGTACGGGCCCAATACTACCTTCCACACTTATCCGTAATTTCCTCAAGAGTCCTCCCAATTCCCCTAGGTGACTCCCTAACAACGCACCTACTAATGCTAGCATGCTTCATAGGTCCTCCTAGGATTCTCTTCCCACCACTCTCTGCCATCAAATTCAAAAGAAACCCCCACTAACACCTGTTAACTATCTTACGAATATAATTACATGCCACAGACACTAGATAATTCTTCGATTGTAAGGTCTCTGTATGTAACATCCAGAATTTCAGGTATTATATCTATTTATTTTATTTCAAGTTTTGTGGAAGAACTCGGCGAGTTGGTGCGTATACTCGTTGAGTAGAGACGCGATTTCTCACCCGGATTA